>NC_091404.1:13867644-14170120 GCF_032191515.1 Phaenicophaeus curvirostris | reverse complement strand
GCCCTCTGGTCCAACCCCTCTGTAATGAGCTGGGGCATCTTCAACTTAATCAGGTTGTTCAGAGCCCTGTCTAACCTGACCCTGACTGTTGCCAGGGATATGGGGCTTCTGCTACCTCTCTGGGCAACCTGTGCCAGTGTTTCACCACTGTTCCTGTAAAAAATTTCTTCCAAATATCTAGTCTGAATCTGCCCTATTTTAGTTTAATACCATTACTCTTTGTCCTATTGCAACAGGCAGTACTGAAAAGTTCGTCCCCATCTTTCTTATAGACTCCCTTTAAGTGTACTAAAAGGCCATAAAAAGGTCTCCCCAGAGCCCTTCTCTTCTCTGGGCTCAACAACCCCATCTCTCTCAGCCTGTCTTCATAGGAGAGGTGTTCTTTCCTTCTGATCATTTTTGTGGCCCTCCTATGGATGTGCTCCAACAGGTCCAGGTCTCTCCTGTGCTGAGGGCTCCAGAGCTGGATACAGGGCTCTACGTGAGATCTCACCAGAGCAGAATAGAGGGGCTGAATCACCTCCCTTGACCTGCTGGTCACATTTCCTTTGATGTAGCCCAGGATATGGTTGGCTATCTGGGTTGCAAGTGCACATTGCCTACTCGTGTCTAGCACAGAGGGGTGTGATGAGTGGCACATGCAAGTAGCATTAAACAGAGGAGCCATGCTTATGTCTTAGAAATTTTGAAACGTCTATGTGCTTGCCTCTTTATTCCCCCCAACCCTCGCTACGTTCTGCAAGTGAAGCCTTGCGCTGCAGGCGGCAGAGGAGGACAGAGTGTGTGTTTGTCTCCTGCAGGTGAGGAGAGCAGCGGGGAGGAGAGCGGCAGCGGCTGCGAGCTCCAGCAGTGCTCCCCAGAGTTCGAGTTCAATGCCACCGAAGTCACTGGGAACTCCAACAAGAGCGATAAGACCGTGAACACTTCTGCCGCTGCCAGGAGCGGTTTATCACAAGCAGCCTTGTTCCTTAGCATTTTGTTCTTGGCCATGCAAAGACTATGGAGATAATTGTGCAGCATAGGGGAAAAAAAAAAAGACTTTTATAATCAAAGTTAGAAGGCACCTGCTTTCACTTTTATACCATCTAGGGACTTTGCTTTTTAAGTTAATGGACAACAATGTACAGTTTTTACTATGTTGCCACTGGTTTTAAGATACTGATTATTTTTTTTCCCTTGCTGTTCTGGGAATAACACAAATGGGAACTACCAGTCTGTCCCGTTCACCAGGAGCCCATGTTAGAGGTGGATAACAAAAGTGTATATACAAGCCTGTAGTTAGCTCTGCATTTGTGTCTTTATCACTTTTTTTTTTTTTAAATTTTATTTTACCGTATTTCTTACGAAAAAGAAAAAAACCCCAGGGTCTAATCTTGGCCTGTAACAAGTATGTGTTTCTGAAATGAGAAGTATCTGTACAGAAGCAGGTTTTATTTATCATGTTATCTTATGGGGAAAAAAATAATTGCCCAGCAAGCAGAAAACATGTTTCATGTAGTTAACTTCCAGTTTATCCGCATTACGTTAGTTGCCTTATCTGAAAAGAAGTGGAAGTAATTTGTCTTTATTATGTGGTGAAACAGAAGAAGAAGGCAGAGCTGGTCAGTGTGCCAAGTGCCCTGTTCGCATAGGGTGTTAATGCCAGAAGCAGGTTGTACTTTTTTCTTTACAGGAGGTTTGGTTAAATTGGAAGAGACTACAGAGAATTCCAGTTCCCCAGACACTAAAAAGAGTTGTCATTTGTTCCCCGGGATCCTTGCAATTAGCTGTAACTTGTGTAGGTCAGTTCCCAACATGCATCCCCCGTGGGAATAAGGCATTAAACTTGTTTGGTTGGAAGCAACTTGTGTCGCAGATCCAAATGCCAACATGTGTCTTGTCTGCAAGTTTGTTAGGTGACTGCCGGATTAAATTTTTTTTTTCAAGGAATACTTTGAGGGAGGGAGGCAGGGGATGGGGTTTGTTTTTTGCAAGAATTTTGTTTGCCCTCCAGTGAGGGCAAAAGGAAAGGAGCAGGCGGGCAGCACCCTGCGTCACTGTTGCAGGCAGAAGGGAGTAGGAGCAAGCAGGAGCTGGCAGGGCTGGAGATGCCCCTTTTCAGTGTATTTGGTCTCTTGGGAACTGATGCCCAGTGGCTGTAGCTTTTTGGTGCTTCCTGAGACATCTTCCTCTCTCTACCTTTGCTTTTGCAGTTGGAACAATGTTGTGGTGAACAGCAACTCATTAATAAAAGAAATGTATATTTTTAAGAAAAGAGATGAAATACTTTTTAAAAGAGTTTAGGGAAAACAAAGTCTTTGGAAAGACTCAAAATTATTCTGCATGTCTCCTCCTGCTTTAGGTAGCCTTTAGGTCTGGCTGGATGCTGGGATCCGGCCAGGAGAGCAGTCCAGAGAGAGAGAGGGTTTGCTCTGTTCCACCCTTGTGTTATAAGGATGATTTTCTATTTTTGTATTGAAGCATTAATTACTTGTTAGCTCAGGGTCAACATTATATTCAACTTTATTTTCACACCAAATTTCTGCAAAGCTATTGAGACTGAGTATTCTTGGCTGGTATAAACAATCCTGGAGGCTTAATTTTACTAGAAGTAGCCAGTTATTTATTAAAACATGATGTTAGTAGAGTAGGGATATTCTGGCTAGATTATTTTTCTTTAGAAAATAAATCATGGAAGCATAAAATCGAAATAGTTATACATTTATGTGTGGGAAAAAATGGATTGTAAATAGCTAAGTTGCCTTGCGAAGAATTGGAAAATGTGCTGATACTTAGAAACTACCTCAGTTCTGAGGAATTTCCTTTTTAGCTTTGAGTGCTATTACATTTACTTGGTAGAAGTGAATCTGGCCTCCAGTATGTAGCCGAAAGAGTTATCCCTGTAGACCTTGTTAGATTGTTTTTAATTTAGAAGGTTGAACTAAATCCAGCTGTTTTCTTTCGGCTAAGTTCCCTAACAAAGAGAATTTCTGAATTAAATATCGCTGATGGTTTCCATGACTTTTCCTGATTTGTTTGGATTCATGGCATTTTCTGATTGTCCTTTAATTATTTAAATTGTTCTAGCCATTTGAATTTTAATCCTGAAATAAGCAAACCTTAGATGCACTACCATTGTAAATATATCGCAGTAAGGTCTGACTGGATAACCCTTCTGGCTTATAACCAGCTGGCAGGCCAGCAAAGTTAAATGAAAGAAAAAAAAAAATTAAACTTTTTCAGAGCTTAGAGAATGGTGGAACAAAAGCCCTTGTGTTCAGAGGGGTTGAATTCTCCAACACCTCCCTTCTTGGCCGAAGTGTTCATATGTAAAAGTTGCTTGTAAATTCTGCTTTCAAGCATTTCTACTCAGAAAAAAATGTTTCTGAATTTATATTTATCGTTTTACAACTAATTGCTTACTAACTATTATTCCTTAGTTTGGTACAAGCCAACAATGCAAAGACCTGCCATGAGTTTTAAGCATGTCCAGTTGACTTTGTTAATAACACAAGAACCCTCTGCTATATAAAGGACAGATTTGTCACCTGGGGCTACAGGAAACAAGAGTAAACATCAATGTAGGATGATCAAAAGTTGTGTTCCTGCTTTTATTTTGTGTTTGTGTGTGAAATCGGCTCTCTGATATGAGCTTGTAAACTAAACCATACGGGTAGGAACACAGTATGCTGCTGGCTTTGAGGAAGGCATGTGCTCCCTTCCTTCAAGTATTTCTTTTTTTTCTTTTTTTTTTTTTTTCAAATAACCATTGCCATTATGCCTGTGTTTTAAAGGAAAATTCCCATATGTAGAATTCATAATTAAAATTAATGGTATTGGTAACAAGCTTCAAATGCAAAATGAACAAGAAAGGTGATGTTCTTGGTGGCACGTGAGGTGCTGTCTCCCAGAGTTGGAATAAAAAAATACAGCCCCTGAAAGGATGTGCTCAAACAGCTCTCTGCCTCTCTTGAAATGTCTACTACTCCTTGCTGTGACACTCACAGGCGATGTGTGCGTGCAGGCTGCTCTGGGTTTCTCCCTCAGACCAGCCTCCGTATTTACACTTCTGATAGTAATGAAGGAGGGAAAGGAGAGTAAAAAATGAAACTCTTGTAATCAGTCTCAGTTTTGTGCTGTTATGGGTGGTGTGGCCCTAGGTTGGGACAAATGACCTGGGCAGCCAGAGGAGGAGTCCTGCACCCCCAGGGCAGGGTCCTGCTCCTGCCCCCTGGCTGAGCTAACCTGGGATTTGTCCTTACAGGCAAGTTGGAATATTAATTTTAGAAAGTGCAACCTCTCAGTACTCCAATCATTTCCTAGTGTTGATGGTACTGGAGTTTCCATCACCATCCTTTTGATTGCTTTAGCTCGATGTAAGACTTGCCAGACAGGCAAGACCCCTGGCATTGTCCTGGCTCCTTTCTCATGGCAGCATCTGGTATCGCACATTTCAGAGCAAGGCACATAATAATCCCTTCCATCTGTTTGGATGCTCTTAATTATCGTGTGTCCCACAGTAACTGCTGGCCCTGTTTGTCACCATCCCCTCCAAGCCACCTTCTTCCCTCCTACCTTGGCGCAGCCCCTGGTGTGAATGTGGCCGTGGAGCTGCTGCCTCACTCACATCTTCCGCTTGCCAGCACAAAACTGCTGCGTTTATTCTTGTTCCTGGGAAAACCCCTGTCACCAGCACATCTCCATAGCCAGGAGCAACAGACACCTGTGTTCTGCCAGTGCAGGCAATCCTGGAGCATCCTGGGGACCCTGAGGACCAAGGATGGTGCGTATGTGGAAACTGGTGGACGTAGCTGCTGCTGAAGACCTGAACCTGGAGAAATCCATCTCCTACTATTGGAAGAAAATGACACACAATGCTGATGGTTTTGTTTTTCTGTGTAAGTCAAGCTGAGTATCCAGGTTAACTGCAGTGTCGCTGCAAGTCTCTGTGTGATGTGATGCCCAGTGGCCACCTGCCTGCAGTGGGTGGTCTGCAAGTCAATACTGGGATGTCATCCCCAGGGCTAGTAGTAATTTAAAAATAAATTTTAAAGTGCATGGAAGGGAGTGAAAAATTGATGCAGGAATATTAGTGTCCTTCCTGGCTGGTGGGATCCGTGTTGACTTGAGCCACTAAGGGGTGACTTGCGTCTGGGAGAGCAAGCAGCCACTGGGTCAGTACTGTCCCTCCAGCCTGCGTCCCCTGGGCTGCTGGTGGCAGTCCCCATCCCAAATGGTTGTACTTCGTTCAGGTAGCTGGGATTTAATGGTTTAAGGTAGCTGCAAGACACGCTTTGGTTAGAGATTGTGCGATACTAGTGGTTTTGGGACTACCTGAATAGCAGCCAGCCCCAGAAATGGTTTTAATTTCTTGATAATGCTGTTTCAAGCTTTGTGTTTTCTAGGTTTGCTTTGTTGTTGTTGCTTTTTTTTTTAATCCTCTGCTGTGGTTTGTTTGAGGGCTTGTAACAGTGTAAATTGCCTGGGAAGACACAGCTCTTTATGGGCTTGCTGTAATTCTGGGTCAAGTGTACTTAAATTGCTGTAATTTGTATCTAATGGATTACATGGATTCAGAGCCCTTTTATAACTACTGGAGTTAGGAGGGGCTGCCTGCCCAGGGAGGAGGGGAAGGCATCCTAGGCATGGTCTCTTCGTCCCTCTCCTGAAAGATGGGGAACCAGGCAGATTTTGCAAAGTTACTCGATCACAAAGGATGAGCAAAATTATAGGCATAATCCTAATGGCATGACCTAAACGCGTCCCTTCTCTGTTTATTATCCATGTGCTTTGTGCTTGTGGGGAGCTGGTAAAAACGCTTTTCCTTCCTGAACCTGCTCTGCCTCCGCAGCTTTGCCCATGTCTGCTTGCCGCCCTGGCTGCTTTTTTTTCCCTGAATTTTTGTTCTTTGTGGTTGATCCACTTGTGTGTACCCTGCATCCTGGCAGGAGCAGAGCGGGAATGAGTCTCACCCATGGACCTTGGTGATTTCCCCCGGAACCTGTCTCCATTTAACCCCCAAACAGAGGTTGCTATGACTCTTATAGTAGGAGTTTTCATTAAAAAAACACCTCAGTCCCTAACAGCAGGTAACCTGCCTGAACTCAGCGGTTTCAACAAGCAGGTAATGTCTCTGTCTTCCCAATGGCCACATAGGAGCTGAGCAGGAGCAACTCCATCCCCATCACAAAATCTGAGATGCTCGTATACTGTGATTCCCGTTCATAGCTGTTCCTCTTCCCAGCATGTCCTGCTACATGTGTCATTAATTCTTGTAATCTGATGCAAATCAGTGTGCTAAACCCCTCATTAATTGGGTTACTGATTTATACTAATGAGACTTAAAATCTTAGAGAAGGTTGAGGGTATTTGTTTCTCCTCCTAAGAGCTCGATGAGCTATTGTCAGCCCCACAATGACTGGTCCTTGGCTGGGATGGTAATTGCCTCGTGACTGTATTTGCATCAACATAATGGTAAGGATGTTAGCTGGAGTTAAGACATTTCATCTTTACCTCTGAACAGGAAAATTCAGGAGCAGCAAGGTGGAATGTGTTTGCCTGGGGTTGCAGGCAGTCCTATCGTGTGGGGTGGCCACTCTTCACCTGTAACTGTCAATATTCCCATTATAAACTTGCTTTTCTTCAGAGCTGTATAAGCTTAGCCATAAAAATCAGACCCGCTTGAAAACTTGGCATGTTAGGAATTGACCTAGCTTTTTTTTTTTTTTGGTGGGAAGAACTGGTGATTATTTTTAGAAGAAATTGTTTTGTCTGTGAAGTTTAATGGGTTGAAATGCTTTTTTGGCATCCACAATCCTTCAAACCAGCTTTGTTGAAAACCCCATTTAGCATCATCAATAATACAGTAATGCTGAGGATCGCTAGGGACAGGCAACTAAAACAATAGCTGAAATCTTGTATCTATAAAGCTAATTGTTGTACGCATTCATCCATTGCCCCTATGCCAGTACCACACACGCACTTGCTGTCTTGTGCAAGAAGCAGATCTGAGGACGGTGAAGTCTGTAAGGAGGCTTTTCACTGACATTAACAGGAGCTGCGTCTGCATTTCCAGGGACTCGTTAATGGAGACAAGGTCACAGATACACATGAACTGGGTTGTTGTGCTAGAAAAGCTATTCAGATTTAACCAAGAGACTTTATTTTCTTTTTTTTTTTTATGGCTGCCTTTGTTCACATCCCTATAACAGACAGTGTATCAGAGCTGGTATGTGCAATCCTAAATAAATCTACACCTGTACTGCAGGACTGGAGGCAGCTTTCATTGCGTATGTCTTCACATCACCCCTCTGATTTTGGGGTGAGTGGCTGCCCTGCCCTATCTGCAGGTGAGACTGTTCTTTGATTGTGCTTTCAGAAACACTTCAGTACTGGGTGAGAACTTGTCGCTGAAAAATAGTGGGATTTTTAGGTTTGGGCAGGAATAGTTGGGGCAACACTGTTTACACGAGGCTTGGCTAGCCAGAGGCTGAGAGGGTCACTATTACAAAGAAGCTGTTGTCTTTGATAGAGGTCTTCTGGAGCCTTCTTGTCTGAAAATAATTAGCCAAATAAATTAGGTGTGTTGTTCTCTGTGTTTCACACTAAATAATGCTGACATGTGGCTTCCTAGCAAAAGTGGGGGGTGTATATGTAGTGGGTAGCTCAGCTGGTCTTTTGTCAACTGCTCCCGTAACTCCCCTGCTCACTGCTGCCCACCTGGAGGGAGCAGCTATGGAGAAAACAGGGAGGTTTGTGCTTTGCACAGGTAATAACGGGGAGAAGAAGCTGTTGGGGAGGCTCCTGCTGACCAGAGGGATGGGGATGAGGTCCTTGGGGAGCTCATGTCTGGTGGGATGGTGGTTGGGTCGAGCTGCCCCTTGGCTCCCCGGTGCAAGCGTGTCCTGCCACCGAAGGCATGTTTACCTGCAGCCTGGTGGTTAGTAGAGAGGTGTAAAAATTCCGTTCCTTCCATGTGTGCTCCATCACACTGGTGCAGGCACAGCCTGGGGCGAGGCTGCAGTGCATCCCGGAGCTCCCAGCATTGTGCGGCCGACAGGTGATGGCTAGAAATGAGAGGGACACATGAGATGAACGCCATGGGCAGCACTTGAACTGCTTCTCTGCCACCTGTCCTTGTCTTAACTTTGTTGCTATTTAAAGTACGTTAAGTGGAGGTCAGCCTTGTGGTGTTGTATTAGCAGCTTCTTTCCTGAGAGGGCTGGCAGTAGCTCCTTTTGACCCATGCTCCCGTGTTGGTTTTCTCCATCAAAAGGCAGTGGGGTTGCAGTGTTTCCTGTGTTCCTCCTTTCAAAAATTGCAGAGGCTCTCACTGACCACCCTACCGACAGCTGTGCTGATCTGATCTGTGCTTTTTACAGCAGTGTTTGAACCCAGCTGCAAGGTTAGAGCATTTCATTTGCAGCTCGGATGCAGCTCACAAGAGGGCACAGGAGCCAGGTTTGTACATGGGTTTTGTGCTGCATCCTCCAGGCGAATGCAGAAACCAGAATTTAATTTGAGGCTTCTGGAAAGGAAAAATTCCTCTGGCAAGATTTGTCTCTGTTGCGTTGGTGGTTTGCTCCCTTCCTTAGTTTCATGCCCTTGCTGCTAACACCTGGAGCATTAAAGAAGCAGGAACCCCAGCTGTGGGGAGTCGCTCAACTTACACAATTGAGAGGTGCATGGAAAACTTGAGTAAAACCATGAGGAAATGAGTATTTTTGTCTTGTCTAGATGGATGGAGAAAGCAATGGATTCCATCCTTTGGTTTTAAAAAGCATTAAAGGGGGAAAAGCCCCAAAGAGCCCTCCAGCCCCACTGCCACACGCACACTTACTGGGTAGGAGGCTTCCTAAGAGCTGGCAAGTGATGGAGGTTGTGCTGAGGCTGCATGTCCCCAGGGGACAGACAGGACCACGGCGCAGAGCCAAGCACAGAAATAGTCCTGGTCGTAACGAAGCCAAACTCCTTCTGTGAAAGTCAGCAATGCTATGATGTGTCTGCCGTCAGAGTGAAAATTGGGACTCCATGCAAGTAGCCTTTCCTCCAGGAAGATGGGGATTTTGGGGACCCGTGTAAGCAGCCTTGAGGCTTAACCTTGGTCAGGCTGGGGTGTGGTGGTGTAGCCACCTCTGACAATCTGTGGGCGGTGAATTCATGGCTTTCCTTTCTTTTTCCACTTTTCCTCTTCTGGGTCCGGCACTGAGACCGAGGGGTTTTAATGAGAGCACATAAGTTAAAATTGGTTTTCTCCTTTCAAAATTAGTGGCAGACTATGGCTGTTCAGGTTGCTATTTTAACTGCTCCAGATGTCAAACATGGCTCAGCTGAGATCAATGAGTAATCCAAAGGAAATACTATTAATTTCAAAGGAATGTGGTTAATATTTAAATGTTTTGGATCTTTTAAATATGTAGATGGTGGTAGTGGTCTAGCTGGGCTTATTAACTCTGCTTTTGGAGCGGTGATTCTATTAGCATGAATTAATGTCTGTTAACATTATTGATTTTCATTTATTTTAACATGTGGGCCTGTAACGATATTGGTTATTTTAGACATTCTCTGAGGCTGTACTGAGTCAGGAGCTGTTGGTTTAAGGCCTGATCCCACAAGCTTTTATCCTTCCAGTTGCTACTCAAGCCCTGACTTAGCTCCAAGCTTGCAGAGCGGCTCCTGCTGGCTCCAGCAGCTTGAACCTGCTCTGGGTCCTGCTTCAGCCAACCTCTGCCTCTCCATCTAGAGAGGCTTTGCCGGTCCTTGTGTGGTCAAGGTGGATTTAACCCTTGGAGCACACCAGTAGGCACCATTAAATATCCCCTCTGTTCTTCCTCCACATCATTCTGCTCTGCCAGTATACAGCAGGGAGCCAGCCTGGCTCTCACGTTCGTAACCTTCAGCAGCAACAAGTGGGGTGGATCCATGTAAGTATTAAACTCTATTTCTAAATCAAGCCTGGGTAGATGAATTTTCCACCCTCCCCTGACTTTTTGTGCCCATTAAACATATAAAACGCTTGTAAGGCAAAAAAGTTTGTAATGAGGAACAGAGCAATCTTGAATGTTTTGTTGAAAGCATGGAAAAAATTGAAAGCTTAGAAAAAAAATAATGTTTCCCTTTAAATCGGGTTGGAGAACGACTTAGGAAAACAGTTGGAGATAGAGCTGCATCTTTCATAGCTAGAAATGGACCCGTTTTCAATGAAACAAAGTTCATACATACCTCATTATTTTCTTAAAAAAATATCTGTTTTCAATAGCTGTTGAAATATTTTGCTTGTAGAGGTCACACATTCTTAGTGAAAGACGTATCTTTTTTTGGTAAGAATATTTTTAAAAGTCAAATTATTTCCACTTTAAAAATGTTTAAAATCACTGGTAAAAATACAGAAAGGTTGCACAAGAACAAAATTATGATCAGACTACATGTATGTTTGGAAAAAGTAGGCACTCAGGAAAAAAAAAACGCAACCCAAAACGCAAAATATTTCAGTCTGCGTCAGAGAGCGTTCTCAATAAAAGAAAACTTTGCTTCCTTTGTCTGAAGAAACCTCATCCTTTGTTCATGTCTAAGAAAAATGTTTCTTGTTACTGAAAGACTGTTCGCTTTGCATGAAAAAATGTTTCTGTGGGAGATGTTTTACATTCGAGTGACGCCAGAGAGCCAAAATGTTGAGCTATATTGGCTGTAAAGACCACGGGCTGATGAAGCTGGAACAGTTCAGTTAGAACCCTTGGGGGAAAGGGGAGGATTTCCCTTCCCTCTCAAGGCAAGTGGGGATTTCTGGATAAGACTGGGCTGTGTGAGCGTGGTACCCAGGGGCCATGCCCAGAGCCTGGTGCCTCTTCTTCCAAGTGACAGGGGACAGGACAAGAGGGAATGGCCTCAAGCTCCACCAGGGGAGGTTTAGGCTGGACATCAGGAAAAAATTCTTCACAGAAAGGGTCACTGGGCACTGGCAGAGGCTGCCCAGGGAGGGGGTTGAGTCACCTTCCCTGGAGGTGTTTAAGGCACAGGTGGATGAGGTGCTGAGGGACATGGTTTAGTGTTTGATACGAATGGTTGGACTCGATGATCTGGTGGGTCTCTTCCAACCTGGTTATTCTATGATTCTATGATCACTGTCTCTACCGCTCTGGCTGAGAGCGTATCTGGCCTGCACAGCTGGCGTTGTGCACGCCTGCCCGCCGGTGGACACTGCTATTTCTGCCTCTATGCACTAGATGGCATTGCCAACTTAGCTACGGGGAGTGGGCTCTGCTCGCCTCCAGCACCCTGAGACCGCTGCCCTCTCCCAGAGCATCCTTCTGGGTAGTGCTTGGGGAGCATCCTGAAAAGGCGTAACGCGCACACATCCCAGCTTTTGTGGACTCTGCGCATCAGCAACGCTGTTGATGTGTATTTGCGATTTTTATGTTCTGTTTTTAAACTTTCTGTGAGTGAGAATTGGCTGCTGCAGTGTCTGACACAAGCTGGCTCCGAGGTGCTGGTAGCTGGGTGTCCCAGAGCTGCTGGCACAGTCAATGTGCCTTTTGTTGTCTCAGAGAGCCTTGCACCCCTCCTCTCTGTCTCAGTGTCTCACCAACTGTGCGTGCTGAAGTGTAACAGAAAGGTGTGAGAAGAGGGTGCACCTGAGCAGTAGTTGTTACCTGGTTCTTTGGGTATGGCAACTGGCACTGAATGCCTAAAACGCATCCTAAAGCTAGAGGAATTGTAAACCTGGGAGGCTTCCTAAGCTGTCACTTGCTCCTTCAACTTTGAGCTTCTTCTCAAAGGCCAAAGGTACCTTGCTGCCACTTCTACGCTCCTCGATCCTTAGATCCATTGGCAGAGAGCCTGCAGGGGCTCCTAGGATGAATTTGCAGCACAGCCGCACCCCTGAGAGCACAAATCCTCTCCCAGGGTGGCTTCTCCAGAGCCGCCCTCCCCACTGCACAGCCCTGGGATGCTGGAGTTAGTTGGTGCCATCTTGGGTATTGGTGCTCCAAGACTGTGAGCACCTCCTGCCCTGCCAGTGCCTGCCCTGAGGCTTCACTGGGACAAATGCCTCGTTGTATCCTGCCATGCAGTTTCTCTTGAAAACAGTTTTTCTTGAAAACAACATCCTGAGTAGCATTCAAGTAAAACTGAGTTCATGCTTTCCCAGATGGTGGTCAGCGAGGCGTATGCTCCCCTAGAAACACAGGCTGCCTCTGGCTCTTGTCCTTCCAGAGCATTCAGGCAGGCTGAAGGCAGTTGACTTTTGGTTTGAGTGCTTTTTGCTCGTCTAGGGTGTCCACACAGGGCACGGGTGTGCGGCTGCCAGTAGATCTAATGATGAACAAAAGTATTATTTGTGTTGTGTTGACATCCCAAAGTATCCATGCCCTCAGACTTTCCAAGCTGCTGGGTTACGTGATCAGTGCTGAGGTTGCTGAAATGCAACCAACGATTCTTGGTTTCATGCTGACATGAGACATATTTTGTATCATCTTTGTGGAGTCACTTCTGTCTCTGTTTCTCCCTCGAAGGAACAGACATAAAACATCATCTGTAGCAAAGAACTAAGATAGCCGCGTGCTACAAGTGCTGCTGCAGGACTCTCCTCTCCTGCCAACCCCCTGCTTTACTGCCCTGCACCAACAGCCCCACCAGTGCCATGTCCTGCCTTTTCTGATGGATTGTGGCAATTCTGTTAGTGTGAGCCAGCTCTCAAACTCAGTTTGCTACACAATCCTCCAAAAATGTGGTGGTTTATTTTAATGCTGAGATGTATTTTAGTTTAGCTTCCTCCTTTAATTTAAACAAACATGCTAATTGCCTTCGGAAGAAAAATATCTGGCATCCTAAAGCAGATAAACTTGCTGCCCCCACCTCATTTCACTAACCTAAAGCACAATTCATTCCTGGTAATGTGACTTGTTGGGAAAACCAGAACATCTGTGTTGGGGACTGTGAGGTGGACAGGAAATGTGCATTTTTACTGCATGCTCAGGAAGGAATCTCATTGGCTTCATGTGATGTCAACTCAGTTAAATTCCCCACGCAAAAACCAGGCCTCAGGCAGTACAGCCTGTATCTTTAGGGAATGAAAATGAAGCATCATCATCTGGGGTGTCCTTCTTAATGGGATGAATTGTGAAGCGTATGCATGGATGTAATCCTAGAGAATATTATAAGCATAAATGATCGTAGAAGGAGGGTAAAAGACTGTGTCAAAGTCTTCAGCTTTATTAAAGGAGTCAGTTATGCATATGCATGAACTTGAGTGCCAGTGTCTAAGTATTATGATTGCACCAGTCACTCCAAGTGGCATTTGTCTGCTAGGTAAATAACAATGTGATATTCGTATTTACAGCTTAAATTCCCTGAATATTCAGATGGCTCTTACTCTGCCAGGCTCGACTATTTTCATTACAGGTTACTCACCAAGGCAATTGGTGTCTTGAGAAAGTCTTTTGATGAGACTTTTCTTGAAGGGGCTGGAGAACAAGTCTTGTGAGGAGCGACTGAGAGAGCTGGGGGTGTTTAGCCTGGAGAAGAGGAGGCTGAGTGGAGACCTTATTGCTCTCTACAACTACCTGAAGGGAGGTTGTGGAGAGGAAGGAGCTGGGCTCTTCTCCCAAGTGACAGGGGACAGGACGAGAGGACTCAATGATCTGGTGGGTCTCTTCCAAACTGGTGATTCTATGGTTCTATGACTGTGTGATGACTTCAGTTGGAAGAGAAGGTTAGAAACTCTTCCCAAAGGTTCAACTGATAGCTTAACTCAATTCTCAGTGTCTTTCTTGGCTGTGCAGTGATACATCCTCCCACCTGCATCACTACCAATGGCTCTTGCTCCATCCCAGCATCCCTCTGAGCATGCTGGGCAGGCTGAGGAGGTCAGAGCAGCCTCAGTAGCCCATAGCAGTGGAGCCGCCAGTGCTACAGGACTTTGCTGAACCCCAGACTGTTGATCTCACCACAGCCTTTTCAACTCAAGCATCAGTTGGAGGTCGACTACTGAATCAGCCATGTAAGCCCTGCACCCCTGTGTCAGTGGCTGAGCAGTTTGTAAACATGGTAGGTGCTGTCCCAGCTGCTTTGTAACTCTGATGCGTGTCCGAGTAATACATCATGTGATATTTCTGGATTGTGTGACTTTGGATTGATTTGGTTTGGGTTTTTTTTCTGGTCCTAGAAGCAATTCCTTTGGCTGCACGGAATGTGCCCTTAGTGAAATCTAAAGTAATGTCTGTGCTACGTGTGATGACAAATCAGGGATGACTCTAGCTGCTTAAGCTAAGCCCTTTTACTCCTGGTTGTAACTACCTCAGGTTGGTGCCCAGTTCACATATGAATAATGCAGGGTATGCTAGTAGGCACAGGCCATCTTTAGAAGTTAAAAGAAATTCAAGTAAAGACTTGGACGTTGATAGGTTCCTAAATTATGCCTCCTTGCACCACCATTCAGTACTAGTAGCATAATGGGTAAGGCTTATTTATACTGATTTTGAGCAACGTGCTATATTCCTGCTATTCTGAAAGGATATATAACCAGCACATTCTCATATTCAACAAATGCTTCATTAAGTTTCTTATGGAGATGATTTTGTGTGGAAGGGATGGTGTTCATTTGCTGCTAAACAACATCCGACCTGCTATCCCCTCCACCCTCTCTCCTAGAGCAGCTTCTATGTAGGGATTCTGAGTAAAGGAGATGGAGCAGATCTGCGCTCTTCTGGCACTAAAATTAACCTTTAGCCTGATGGCAAACTATCCATTTCTGAAGGTGATCTCAAAAATAAGATAACTCCTAAATAATCCTAGTGACCAACAAATCTGAGAGTCCAGCTTGCAAGCTAATACTCAGAGGTTGTATGCCTGTGCAAGATATGTTGTGATTTTCACGTGTATTAGCATGATCAACTCTGGTGTAAATGCAGAGCCAGCTCCATCTATAGCTGGGGGCTGATCTTATTGCTTTCATAACAGAATTAATACCTAAAAGTATGTTTTAGAATATACTTGAGACATGATCTGTCTTTCAATGTGTGAGCTCTATCTTAAAATTACAGCTAAACGTCTGCAGTTTTAGTATCTGGGTGAAAGTTTGATTATCTAGGAAGAAAGAAAGAAAAAACCTTAAGCATACAGTACTGAACAGTGGGTTTTATCTCGATGGATTTTGTTCGTAACCTCCTTGTGGAACTTAACAGAAAATTAGATCTCTGCCACCGAATTCTTAAAGGCATTAGAAAACATTGTGGAGAAGATCTTACCTTCCATCAAATTCCACTCCAGTGACTTTTAAAGAATGCAGCTGCTTCACTCTTTTTTTAGTTCTTTCAGACTTTTCTGTAGGGGATATTTCTAGGTTTCGCAAACAGTTTCCCATCAACTCAGTGAGGAGGAGGGGGAGGAAAAGAAAGGCATTTTGTCTTGAGGAAAATCTCATGTGCTCAGCCGGAGCCCTTTTCCTGCACTGCTGCTCTCCCAAGGCCCAGGGAGCTGCTTGAATTTCCCATGGCTGCTCCTTTGCTTTGTGCGCTGGGGACTTGGGGCGCTCTCCCTGAGCACGAATAACGTCTTTATATTGTGCTGTATTTGTAGGAAAACTGCTGGTGGGTTCCCAGGGCTGAAGTCCCTGAGGATATCAGCCAGCAACCCCCACCATGCCCCCGAATCACCATATTTTAAAAAGAAAACAAAAAAAAAATTAAGAAATATTGTGAGGAACATGTTGTTTTGACTGGCCGTGTCTTTCAAGCCAAGGAAGACCCCTCTGGCTACTAAATGGCCCTGCTATGAGCCATTAATAAATGTCCTTCCTCCCTTTGTGACCACCTGCACCTATCCTGACAAGCAGGTTTTCCTTGGAAAAACTGGCCTTTGTGGCTGAAGTTTTGCTGTGTTTCCTCCTAGCCCAGAAGATTATTATTTAAGGATCTAGTCTGAATCCAGCCAAGTGACTTGAGTGAGGGAGGAAGACTAATTCATGGAGAGCTTTGCAGCCGGGGCCATGAAGGAGCCCACTGAGCTCAGGGACCACCTTGGCGCCCAGTTTAAACGCCAAGCCAGACTGGGAGCTGTACTGGGAGGTTTTGTCTTTCCTCTGCCTCTATCCAGGTGACTTAGGTTTGGCTTCACCGAAGGATCACAGCATATTTTGTGACTCTGGCAGCTTATGTTGTTCAGCTGGGACAGGATGGAAATGGGCTTCAGTGGCAAAGGTATGAGGAGCAGGGTATTTCCTTGTGCTTTTCCAAAGTAGCTGTGCATGATGCCAACTATGAAGCTAAAATGAAAGATGTCTTTTGGTGTGCCTTGGGTTTTTTCCTTCTTTAAATAGATCTGTACTTGTGGAGGGAGAAGGAATGAGAGAATGGGGAGCTTTTGGCTGGTGCCTTTGAGCAAACAGAAGAATGACCCAGCAGCGTTGCTGGCAAGTCAAGGAAGTTAAATGGAAGTAAAATGATATTATTAAAACAAAAACTGATGTGAAGGAGAATCGTGTTTCCTGAAGGGCTTTGCTTCTCTTGGGTGTGGTGGTCTCTATTGGCTGAGTGTCGGGCTGAGCTCACCGCCAGGCGGTCACGGCACAGCCCAGGGTGACCGCGTACCCCGCTTTGTTCTCAGTGTGCAGGGTGGGGTGTTTTATTTATCTAGATAGTTTAGAGCCCTGGAGGACTCCAGGCTGCCATTTATCCTTCTGCAACATCAGCGTTAGTACAGTATTCCTTTCTTTTATCTGGCATCTTTTTATTTAATAAGTGCTAACTAGAACTATATGCTTTCCAGCTTTCCTCTCGCAAATACTGTGTAGATTTGGACTTGCAGGGAAGATAACAGGCAAGTAAAAGCCCAGGGGAATGCTGAGCCCTTGCCTGCAACACCCTGTTGCAGCCACAATCAGGCTTTTAACCCTGTCCCCATCCTGAAAATGAAATGTGCTGCAGGCAAGACCTTTGCCTCACAGAATAGCTGACATGAGAGTAAGAAAAAGACAGCAGGAAAATCTGGGGATAACAGAAGGAAAAACCTTAGGTCAAGCCAAAATACGAGCGTAGATGTGTTGTATGTCCCAAGCAGGGAGCAGCAGCAATGCTGTTGAGGCATTTTTGGGACTCAGTTTTCTCTGAGGTATTTAGTAACTTGTGTGATGGCACAGAAAGATGGTTAACAATGAATCTGCTGCCATTCAGGGCAGTCTTGAGTCATTGTGGTTTAAAAAATAAATTATCATATAAATAGCTGCTTAGGAATCTCAGCCTGAAGACCACAAAATCTCACCAGTGCACAATTTTTTTGGCTTATGTAGCACCATGTCTACTTGCGGAATGTTTTGGCCACGTGTCATAAAACCACTTCCTATTTAAAAAAAAAAAGATATAACAGGAAAAGAATAGAGTCTATTGTCAATGACGATGGCTGGTGGTTTCCTGGTGCCTCTCGTTCCAAGAGGCTGAGCATTCCTAACTGGATTTTGTATGCTGTCTTCATTGAACCCACCCTGAGATGCTGCTGCCTTAAGGGACCTGTACACCCACCACTCCAGTTACCCAGAGGAACACGGTGATCAGCAGCACCCAGGGATTTGGTTTAACATGCTTTATGGGTAGTTTTTATGAAGGACTGGCAGGTTTTGAAAAGGCAGAGGAGAGTGTGGTGGTGAACAAGTTAGTGCTTGCACTCCTGCAGCTGAAAATTAACATGGGATTTTCTTTTGCCAGCTTCCTCTGTCCATTCTGCTGTCCCGAAGCAAAGCTGAAGATGACCCTTTTGAATCTGGTGACTTTATAATGTGAAAAAAATGTTAAGGCCTTTGTTACAGGCATCCTTCCCTCTCCCAGTGCTATGGATGGTTAATAACAAAATTTCCATTGACTTCAATGGGAGCAGGATCAGATACCAAGATCTAAAATGTTCCCAAGAAAATTGTTCTGAGTGAACTGCAGCCAGTCAGCTGAAGCATAATCCATCCTTGGGTTTTCCCACTATACTAGTTCTGCCCAATAAACCGCTCATTTGTTTTATTTCTGTTTGGGTTTGTTTGCTTTATTTGCTTATTTGTGACTTCCCTTTAAAAAGCAAAAGCTGGGAGGTGCAGCAGTGCCACGGGAGGCTGTGGGATAGTGCCTATGGTAATGACCCTTTCCACAGGTTTTTTCTCAGATGTTTGGCAAAGGTTTGCAGTCCCAGCACAAAATGTGAGAATGATGTCTGTATCACAAAGGCATTTTCCCAGCGTGGCTGAGCTGTGATATGAAACAAGCTGATTTTCTCATGAGAGGGGAGTAAATCCTTGGAAGTGTTATTTTTCTAATGTTTTATTTGAAAAGTCCTAGCATGACCTTTTCTTGATGTTGCTTTTTCTTTCTCTTTTTTCTTTGTAAAAACCCTGCAGGACTATGATTAGCCAGATAATGAATACCATCTGCTTTTAATCAATTCCTTCCTTTTCTCCCAAACCTTCTTAATTTCTAATATTAATGGAAACAGATTTGAATACTGGAAGGGCTTGCTCTGGAGAGTGCTTGGGTATTTACTAGGTGAAAAGTGAAATTGCACAGGTTTATTTCATGGGGTAGGGCATTTGACAGGTGCAATTTTTCTTCTAGATGTGTTGCTCGCCTGTTTTATAAACCAAAATGGATACTGACACTTGAGATTATAATTCTGCATTGGAGGGAAATTTTGAGAAAGGGAGTTGACCTCTCACATGAACTGGAGCTGTTGCCCAAGCTCTTCCAAAGGGACAGCTCTAGTTTACTGCTGCAGTGACACACCTAGGTGTAAATATGGTTTACAGTAAAGGAGGGAAGCAAAGGGTGTTTCCTGGGAGGAAGGCAATGCTGACAATAGTTTGAGTGTCACCTTTCAGCTTGTTTGGCAAAATATCCAAACGGGACTTATTAATAAAACTTTCCTCAGTGCCCATGCATCCAGATTTCAGTTGTATTAGTTTATCTTGGAAGCTGAAAAAATTTTAATTCATCTACTGTCAAGCCTTGTCTCAGATCAAACCTAGCTGGTTCTTTTTTTTCCCTGGCTAGGAATAGGTTTGATTGGTGCTTTTCTCTTACGTTGGAATCAATCATCCTGCTCTGATTTGAATGACCGTTTTACCCCTCTAAAGGTTTGCATTAACTGGCATTCCTGGGATGGCTTCTTGATTGGGTTCAAGGCATCTGTCTTAGCTGATTACAAACCAGCTCTGCCAGCTAGTGCTGGCTGGGAAAATTTTCTTTCATGCATTGGTCCAAATTGGGCCTTAAGAGGAGAAATCACTCAAACGTTTCCAAACCTGTAGCGATTGTGACAAGGAGGTCCCAGCTGGGATTGCTGGAGTTCTTCTGTGCCTGCTAATGGGATGGATGCACAGTGCAACCATGCAGCAAAGGCAGGTGGTTGGGATGCCATGGGTACCTTGTCCCAGAGAGCTTGAGCTACAAAAAGACAAGACAAGAGTAGCTGAGAAAGAGCTGAAAGAGGATACCCAAGGGCTTGGGATCTGTAGTGTCACTAGAAGAGATGCTGAGTGAAGACTGGGTTACCTCCGGAGACCTGCATGGGCCAGCGAAGGCACTGGGCTGCTTGTGTCATCTGTTTGGACCAAACCCACAGTGGTTTGCTTGTATAGTTCCTACGGGAAAGTTATATCACCGTGATTTTAATAACCTCTGTTGATATTTTGCTCCACTTTTTGAAAATATTATTCACCTTTTCACTGAAGTCCTGGATGTTCATTCTGCCTCATGCAATACTTGAGATTTTAGGGTTCAGATGGGTGATAACCTTGGAGCCTAGTCAGATAGTCAGCCTTCCGATACCCCTAATCAGTGACTGTGACCCTTGGATCAAAGGCAATGCGCTTGTTTCCATTGCACAAAGCTTTCTGGGGGGTATTGCTGTGAGGGGTCCTGTGTGCCTGTGTCACTGTCTGAATTAAATCAGGACTTTCACCATGAGAAGAGAACAAGATGCTTTGTCCTCGACTTGGTGCAGGTTCAGCTTGTGGTACCGTGTTTCTGCTTGTTGCCTTTATCTTCGCAGGGTTGTTTGGTGAGAGTTGGGCTGTAGTATTTGCCATTTTTCAGCTTGCCCTGTGCACACATGATCCTTGGGCTCGTGAGGTAAAGCACAGACAAAGCAGCCTCTTTTCTGAACAGGAGCTGGCTGTAAACATCTTGAAACAAATTTCCAGTGGAGAGTTTTTACCTTCACCAGCCTATTCTTTAATCTCTTGTTACAGGAGCTTTTGGGGTGAGATGTCTGAAGTCGTACACGAGACATGCATGTAATACAGCTGATTAGCTCACACAATTGCAGGAGCTAAAGCCTGATGCTACCAAACAACGCGCTCTTGTTCCCTCTCTCACTTTACAGAGTGATGCTGGCATAACATCTTGCACTTCCCCAGGACATGGAGCCTGAAGTGAGCAGGCGTGGGCTGGGATGGAGCCTGGATTCTGTCCAGGGCAGAGATGCCGATACTGCTGAAGCGTTAACACAGGTGCCCAATTGTGCTTCTCTAAAGAGGGGGGGGGTGTGTGTGATGCTTTGCCATGTGCTTTTCCCTTGGAGAGCCCTGAATAGGGTGACTGCAGGAGCCAAACCTTCTTCTTGGAGCTGTTGCTGAAATTCAGTGGTGGATGGAATGGGGGGTGGAAAATAACAGTTGACCCTGTTTGCCTCCAAGAGCATGAGTGTGCTTTTTCTGCTCCTAGGGACATCTGAAAGGCTCCAGTTATAGTCTGGTGAGGGCACTTCTGGGATATCTCAGGAAGATGCCACCTTCTTGGCTTGGCCCTGAAGCTGTGCATGTGAAAGCTGTGCATGGTGAAGGCCACATCAGGCACATGGAAGGAGCTCCACATCTGATCTCTACATGGAGGATGGTCCTTGTGCCTCTTGTTGGCAGCCACCCACTGCCAGCCAGCCTGCAGAGTCACATGAAGGTCAGTCAAAAATTATAGTTCTTTTGCAAGGGTGATTAAATGAAAGAGTTAGGGTGGAGAAGGGAAGAAAAATGGTTGTGGTTTGCCAAAAAAGCCTATATCTGACACCTACAGATTGCTAACAGGGACAGGCAGAGGCAGCGATGGGTAACGAAAACACTCTCAGCAGCCATTTCACATGTTGTAGACTTAAGAAGCATCCCTTGTTGCCTTGCTTGTCTGCAGCTCCAGTCAAGGTGGGTGTGGAGCTTGGAGATTTTTCAAATTCTGCATTTCTGGCCCCACCAAGGCTGCCCTGGCTCCCTGCGATGTAACCACAAGGGAATGCGCTTGCCCTGTGCTGGGACATCTCTGACCAACACCAGATACCCTTCCTTCCTGCCTGCTCCCATGGTAGGGATTATTGCTTTTGGCTTCTCCTGGCTTTGAAAGGCATCCAAAGAGCTCAGCTCTTGCAAGCTGAGAGCAGAGACAGAAAGCCCCACCTCACCTGTTTGTGGTTACTCAGCTCTCCCCCTTCAGCTTTGGCACAATAATGGCCTGAGAGTAAAACAAGAGGCAAGTTCTCCCCTGGCTCAACGCACTGAATGGAACCGAGCCAGCGGGACCGATTGAGACAGCATCGAGACAAATGTCAACTTTAACACAAAGAGGCTTAAATGACTGACACGAAAACGAATAATCTCGGATCTGTTTTCCAGGCTGCTCCCCAGCATAGTTGTGCTGCAGACGGAGACAATTTTCCCTTCCCCAGGGAGATTGCGTAGCCAAAAAAAGATACTTGGTGGTGATACGCTATAAGACTAGGTCATGAGAATGGATGTTTGGAATAATGACAGAATTCATTATACACAAACTAAATTAAGAGAGTGTCTTGAGAAACATATGGGGAGGAAATTGCCACTGAAGCCCTGCGAAGTGTAGCTTTATTTCTCATTGTGCTGGACTCCCCCAAAGGCCTCCATGAAACAGGACAGGGGGTTATGAGAGTCATTTTGTGTCAACTCATTGAACTGGTTGCCTTTTTGTTTGCAGATAGGGAAGGCTGCTATGGCTATTTGCCTCTGAATCTTTTGGAAAAGTAGAAGTAATTAAGTCTCTTAAATTATTGAAATGAAAACATAGCCAGTTTCTCCCCAGAAGTGAGAAGCAAAGGATGTCCTAACGGGTATCTTCTCAAGGCGCACCTTGCTCAGACCTTAGCAGTTAGGTGGGCTGAAGCATGGGTGCTACACTCACCCATGGCAGGCCCTGAGAACATCCCTGCCTCTCTCTGTGCTGCATTTGTCCGTACTGGGCACTGCATATCCTTGCTGCCCCTGTGGCACCTCCCAAAGCAGCCACTGGTCCAGCTGTGCTTGGTTGCAAAGAACTTTGATCCCACAGCAGCCCTCTGAGGGATGTGTCTGGGGGCTTACAGGAGGCTCCACGCAGGGTGGGCTTCTCCCTGGGGTGTCAGAGAGAGCTGAGGAGCTCCCCAGGAGGGCCCAAGGAGCCTGAGCGGTGCAGGATTAACAACAACCCCTTGGTTCAAGGGGTTTCCTCTCCAGGGCTTTGATCATCAAAAAGTGTGTTTACCTTTTCCAATTATCTCTTAATTCAAAGCTGCCTGGTAACAGCCCCAGGAAGTGTCCCTGTGCCTCTAGAGCCGGTGATCCTGTGGTGCTTTTGGGTGTCAAATTGGTGACCAGATACTTGGGGTCCTGGCCATGGGCTTCCAGCAGGAACAAGGGTTCTGGTGTGAGGCCAGACACCCTCCCCACATGGAAAGCTGGGGAGCTTCCTGTGCATTTCTGACTCGTATTCCCCTAGAGAAGATCCCCCCGGACTGTAGCAAGGAGCTTTTAAACTCATGAAACAGTGAACAGCTGGAGTATAACAGAGTAACATTATGTACAAAATAATCAGCCCAGAGAAAGTCAAGATGAATAAATGAATAAGAGGGAAAATTAGGTGGTTACTCTGTCATGCTTTATTTATATTACTATTTATTCTTACACATACATAGGTAGCACCTATACATACATGTCTGAGAAGAAATGGAAGCATGTCACAAATCCAGAGCAATGTTTGCCTAGATCATGGTGGAGGAAAAGCTGGAGGATGCTCTGGTTAGCCTGGCATCCTTTGCTAAGTAATGGCAAATATGGTCCCAGATTCAATTAGTAGAGAATTAAAGGATTGAGATTCAATTAATGTGGAGCATTATGGAAATAGTCCTTTTTTTCAAAAGAAATCTGCTTTCATTTTTTGCTTCCCCAGGATCTGTAAGTCAAGGTGATAGGGAAGCACAATGCATTTTGCAAGATGCTTAGCTTAATATTTCAGCAAGTCCCAGCGACGGGACATGGCAAAACGTTTAAGAACAAGCTTAATGAGCAACCTCAGATTGGAGCTTAGTGGGAGTCTAGCGCAATAGCCTCCTTGGGTCTGGAAGAGAAGAGCTGTAGTTCACAAAGTAGTGTTATTTTGGGGGGGTTGCTTTTGGTTTTGTTTGTTTGTTGGTTTGTTGGTGTTTTTTTTTTTTAATTTTTCCTCAAAACCCCTTTCAGAGTTGTAAAGATTTGGGGCTTGGTCCAGTGAGAATGAAAACATATAAAAAGTGTGTATGTGTATGTGTATATATACTTACATCTCCTTTTTGTTAAGTGTTGGTGCTTTAACTGCCACTGAGCTGGAGGCCTTCGGGGAAGGCTTTGCCTTCTCCTGGGTGGTTTGGAGAGTGGGGTAGGGGGGGTGAGACAAAGTGCTAACCCCAGATTTTTTGGCTGTGCTTAAAAGGATTTGCCCTTGCCGCTAGCTCTGATGCAGTGTGGAAAAGGAAAGGGACGGGGAAGCTCAGAGGAGCTGACAGAGGCAGAAAAAGAGTGTGAAATTCATACTATCTGGTGTGTCTCCTTTGATGTGTCACGCAGAGATTGTGCAGGCGCTCAGACGGGAAGGGGTTAATGCGTTTCTCAGTAACCATTGAAATAGGGGCTGTTATGGTCTATTTAGGCAATGATCTGTTACAATATCAATGGCATTTTCGATGGCAGTGTCTCCTATTCTTCTATTGAAATCACAATGGCTTTGGAAGTTCATGGCCATGGCAGTCTCAGGGACAGATTTCTGTTCATTTTTCTTTGTTGTGAAGATTTTTTTCTTTTTCTCTTTTTCTTTTTTTTTTCTTAAAGTAAATTAACTCCCACAAATGCGAAAGAAGCAGCAAGTGTGTGACCTTTACACAAAAGCTTCAGATTTGTCATTCTCTCTCCTTAACTTATGCCATTGCTCTCAGCAATACCCTGATACAATATAGAGCCCAGCTTGGGCTACCTGGCCACAAATAGCTGGGCAAGGCTGGAGTGACAACGTGAAATCTCCATTTCTATGCTGTTGTCAGCTTTTAACACTTAAGGGGGGGAAAAAGTCAGAGTTGGGGAGAGGTTTTAGCTGTCTGCCTCCCATGAATTCAGATAGAAGGGGAGCCTCCCAGCTCAGCCCCTCTCTGCTTCTTTAGAAACCAGGGGCTAATGCGTCCCCAGGACTGTCTGGAGAGGTTACTCGCCCAGCCTTCACTTTGATGATTGATGACAGTGGAGAAACTAATGATATTTTATTCACCTGTCAAAAAAATTACTTGCCCTGGGCAAGGCAAGGCTAGCACAGCAGAATTTTAACGCCGTCCTTTTTACAAAAATGCGGTTTATCCCATTTCCCCTAAAATATTACCTCAAAGGGAAAAACGCTGTCCTGCTGAGCCCATTGCTCCAGGATGCTGGTGAGGGGAATCTCTCCCACCTACAAAGTGCCTTGAACTTTGAATTGGGAGCATGAAACAGGCATTGCGAGTGCATTCCCAGGGGGTCCCATTGCCTGTGCCCCTTGCTGCGTACCGGCAAGAAAAAAATCACCAGGGCTTGTGGATGTCTTGAAGTATCTTCCCAAAGAAGGCGAAGTGTCTTTAGATCAAGAGGGGCCCCAATAACCAGTTGTACCTAAGTGTTGTGAGTTTGAATCTCTACCGCAGACAACTTTCTTTTGGTCTATTCCACTTGGGTGATTTATTTTTACTGTGTGCATTTCATGTTATTGCGATCATCTCTTTCTTGTCAAGGACTGAACTAAATACCACCTGCTCCTGCAGGTACCTGTTACAGATGACTCTTCCTAGACCTGGTATATTACATATAATCGTTAGCAAAACTGTTAGCTACCCTGTTTTCTTTCTGGCTGTGAAGCCGTTGTCCACCTGAACCAGCCTAGATGCCCCATCTGAGTCTTTCTTACAGTTCAACGAGAGCTGGAAATCAGTCCGGTAAAGTCAAAGCCATGAAAGCTGTGGATACATTTTTTTTTTGTGCATCCTTTATCAGCAGATAGTTCTGCTGGATGTTACTCCATGCTCCATCACGAGTTAGAGAGGAAATGTCCACCAGAGCCCAGCTCTTCCTCCAGCTTCACCCACAAGAGGCTGGGTGGCGTGGGATGGTTATGAGCTGACCACCTGCAAGTGCCAGATGAAAAGGAGTTTTTTGAAGCACACTGGGCAAAACATTTGTCTCCTGGGGAGGGACACTGGGAGCTGACTGTGCTGGCAGCAGATCCTGCCTCCCCTGCTGCTGCAGTTTGATCATGAGGACCTCCTTGCATCTGCAGCATCTTCCCTTTAGACAGAAATGGCAACAGCACAAAGTCACCCCACTTAGGGTCCTGCTGTGTTTGCCCGGGGATGTTCCTGTGGCAGAGCACTCCTGGCTCTCTCTTGGCACATGCTCCTGAGCCTTTAATCATCCATGGTGTTGGCAAAATGTTTCCACAAAGAGAAAATTGATGAAACAGATGAAAATGGATCTAAATTCCTAGGCAGGCTCAAGCCTTGAGAAGCTGGATTCCCACAGCACAGCTTAAAGTACAGATGTATGAAAAGTAAACATTTCATCTTAATGCCAGTGCAGGTAGACCTGTTAAAATAGGATGCAAACCACTCTGCAGCTGAACTGATCTGAAGTACCATTAAAATTCATAGCAAAGAAATCCATAGCACAAAACCCGGCTTCATTTGACAGGGGACAGGACGAGAGGGAATGGCCTCAAGCTCCACCAGGAGAGGTTCAGGCTTGACATTAGGAAAGAATTTTTCACGGAGAGGGTCATTGGGCACTGGCAGAGGCTGCCCAGGGAGGTGGTTGAGTCACCTTCCCTGGAGGTGTTTAAGGGACGGGTGGACAAGGTGCTGAGGGAGATGGTTTAGTGTTTGATGGGAATGGTTGGACTCGATGATCCGGTGGGTCTCTTCCAACCTGGTGATTCTATGATTCTATGATTTCTGAGCTTGCTTTGCTGCTGTGGTCCCCATGGGCAAGATAAGGAACCCCCTTATTGAATGCTGAGAGCAGGTCCTAGAGGTTCAGAGCACCTCTGTTCATGGGCCATAGGGGCTTCTCGTTCGCTCCCCAGGATAACATTTTAAGCTATGCAGGGCAAAGTAGTGCTGCAACCTGGTCCTGTATGATGAGGTCTCCAAATTACTTCAGATATTGTAAGGAAATGGAGTTATAGTGTCTCTTTATCTGCTTAGTGTGAGAGAGAAAGGCAATACATGTTTCCAGCCCCTCTGGCAAGGGCCACTGCTGATGCTCTGGTGTGTGCTTGGTGTGTGTGTGTGAGGGAAGTCAGTGAGCAGCGATGCTTGCCTGGTGCCAGAGAGCCCTTCAGGTGACTTTGCAAGGCTGTACTTCTGCAGAAGCTGTGATTAGAGTGAGAGGTGAAATTGAGGGCTTGGGTGAGGTTTGAGTACTACCATTGTTTTATTTAGCTCAGCTGACTTTTTTGGGTTTTTTTAAAAATCAGATAACTTGACTGCCACTTTGAGTTCAGGGTCTGGTTACAAGGACTTACCTCTATTTCACAACAAGAAATTTGTCTCGACATTAATCAATGTGGGTTGTAAAAGAAAAGAAAAAACCAAACTTAAAGAGTTTGCAATGTGAAGGCTCCAGTGTGCTGTAATTTCAGTCTCTTCTCTTCCGCCTCCATGGAGGATACAAAAAAAAAGTTCTTTTTTTGACATCACCAGTGTAATTATGGGGATAGAAACAAAACTTATGGAGATGAAAGGTGCAGGGACACCAGAATTCAAGTACAGAGCCTCCACAGAGAGTGCGCAAGCTGCTTCTCTTGAAAATCTCATTTGATTCTTTAAAATGTTGTCCTGTTGTGATAATTACAGTATTGATGTTATTGCCCCCTGTAAAATCACAACGTCATGACTTACATTCACAGTTTCCATAGAAAATGTTGGCATTTCAGCAGAAGCTTGAGAGCCCAACAGCTTTGCCTCAAAAAGAGCAATCACAACATGGCAAGTGAGCAGGAACTTGGACGGATCTTCCCCTCGTGCTGGGAAATCCCATGAGATATGGTGCTGGATTGTCTGAAAAGGCTCACTTTGCTTTCCAGTAGTTTGCTTTTTTCAGCACGGAGCATGCATATATTTTTCCCCCACAGAAGAAAGACCTATCTCATGGGGTGCAACAGACCCACCTGCGATGCTGTATCTGCCTCACTTGGGGGGCTGCTGGACATTTCAATGCTTCCAGCCCTGACCTCTGAAGGCTGGTGGGTGCCAGTGGAAACCACCAGCCTTCTTATGAATGAAAAGCGCTGTGGAGATGGACATTGTCTTCAAGGCCGTGCTTTTTTGATGGAGATAGAATTTTGTAACCTTCTTCATAACCTGTGGAAAATGCTCAATATTTCTGTTTTCACTCCATACAAGTAACCTGCCCCACACCTCTGGGAAGAGTTACTGAAGTATTAGATTGACTTGCAGAGCTGTGGGTTTGCCCATACACCTCCCAGAGCTATTACTTTACATTGCCACTAAGTGGCAGTCAAGTAAAAATTATAATAAAATGAAACTTTCCTGAATAAATATTTCATGTCAATGCAAAGCACAGAAGCAAAAAAAAAAAAAAATTTAAGCTCCAGTTCCTGTGCTCGGCACTGCCCCACTGCTTTCCCTGGAAAATTAAACATCGGGAGGAATCAACAACAGCAGAGACTGTAGGAATACATAAAGTGTTTTCTTAGAAGAAGCCAAGAGTGCAGTTTGGGGACCAAGTAAACAGTTCAGCCAACTTCTGACTCCTAATTTGGCCAGCACGCTATTTAGCATCTACAAAAATCAGCCAAGTTTGGGGCATCAATAAGTGGCATAAAGGTGTGCGCGGTTGGAGTAAAGGCAGGGAATCAGGCTGGCAGTTTTCCCTACTCACAGTAACTACAAACGATGCCATCCTCAAGCAAAATGAAGATCTCCCACGTAGCAAGCCCCTGGGTAACATTTGGCTCTGATGCATTATTAACCATTTTAATTTTTAAGTGGTTTGAAAGATACTCAGGTAAAGCCTCCTGAAAGCAAGGCAGAACTAGGTCAGTCACAGAGTGCGTTGGCTTTAATTAGTAACCACGCAAATTTTTTAACCTTTTGTGAAATTCAAGGACCTCTGGCACATCCCCTGCTCTGCTCTGGAGTTGAAGTAGAGATGACCTCTTTGGGGAGAAATGGTAATTGGAAGTGTCAGTTATCTGAAACTTTTATCCAAAAAGACAGGATCCTGGGCTCTGTGCCAAGGTCCTTACGATTCGAATATTTTAAAATATTTGAAGAAAGTAGCATGCGTGGCATAAATTTTAATGTTCAAAGGGCTCCTGAGATAACATTTTTTTTCAAGCGTAAAGCAAATAGTAGAAAGAGAAGATAACTATCACAAAGTCATCTAAAAATGCCTGGGAGGGTCTGTCTCAGCCACCAGAAAAATTTGATGGTGTGGACCTGCTGAATTTCAAACAAGGCTAGTCCAAATTCAGCGTTGCAACTGCTGGTTCTGCATATAGTTTTTTCTGACCCACGCTTAAATTGTGCTTACAGATGCCAAGACGGTCTTGAAGCCAAGAAGGCAGATCCCAGTCATCCCCAGTGCGTGGATCCTGGGGACTTCCAGGAGATGCTGCAGCAGAGCTGACAGCAGTGTGGATGGAAGATATTTAGGATACACCAGCGCTACCTGTGCTCGACATGGTAAGCCAAAGCAGTGAGCTCTAATAGGTGTGGGGTGGAGTGCTGTATCCCGTTGAGCAGAATTTCTTAGGATGATCTTGAGCATTACCCCATCTGATGTGATTTCCTGCCTTCCCTGAGCACCCTTGTGTATAAAGTCCCCATGGGAAGCGGCAGCATCAGCCATGTGCCACTTTACCCTGGGATCTCAGCTCATGCAGAGCCTTTCTGAAGCTTGTTTTCCTTCTTCTTTTCCCCACAGAGGGCTGAGCTCACTCCCTTAGGCATCTTACCACCTCTGGATACCAGCAGACATGCGGGACGTTTGTGGGGTGAGGTAACCATCTGCTCTGTGCTCACTGGTGGAGTTTAAACAATCTTTGTGGGATCGACATCCATTCAGCAGGCTCCCTTGTACCTTCCTCCATTTCCTGACACCACATCTTGTTTCACTGGTGTAAGTAACACATGGGGACAGGGCTCTGCGAGGGCACTGCCCCTGTATGAGCTAATTACTGCAAGCAGCCAAGAAGAGGGATTTCAAACTCTACCCAGGCTATTTCCTACTATTTATTTAAAAGGTCTCATGAAGTAGCCGTGTTCTTAGCTTTAAGCCCATCCATTTCCAGTGCCACCCTAATTTAACCTTTGGAGAGGCAAGGGAAAAAAATTAACCTTGCTTCAAAATGTTATATTTGTGGTAAGACCGAACAATGCAATGCAGAATCTTGGCTGAATGTGCAAGATGTGCCCAGACGTGTGAGCCAGGCTCCCCCTGAGAGGATCAGAAAGATACGAGATTTCAAGGTTGTTTCCTGGAGAAGATTGGTGTTTCCAGCACAAATCTGTGCTGCTTCCAGCCCATCCAGTTGCAGCGGTAGCGCCTGCGGGACAGCCTTGGCACAGGTTTAGCTGGGGGCTGGGGCAAGTTACAGCTCGTCTGGGTGCAGTTGGTGGTACCTGCTCCTCAGGATGATGATGCTGGCACCCTAGGGGCTGGCACAGTGGAGGGTCCCTGCGTGTGAGGTGGTTTGTGCTGCAACAGGCCTTAAGTTCAAAGCACCAGGCAGGCAGGCAGCCACGAGAGCATTATCTGTGCTTTGCAGATGGGATGCTGCAGCCAAGCACTGGACATAGGCAGCACTGTGCTGGCAGGGGGCTTCTCTCAGGGTGCTGCTGGAGAGCCCATCTTGCTGAGATATCTTCTGCTGGAGCTGCTTTTCGTCAAAACTGGTGTGTTTCCTCTTTATGGAGCCCCATTCTGGGTGCTCCTAAGCCCCTTTGCTTTCCTAAGGGCTTTTCCCTCACCTTGTGTCTAAGTTTGCAGCCTCCTTTCTTATTTTTGAGCAGAAACACCGTAGTGCAGACTGATCTGTTTATTTCTAGTTGCTTCTTTTCATGGGCTGATTTAGACATCGGGTTTCCTTTGTAGTTTATCTCAGTCTCCCATCTGGATTCAGTCAGATGCTGGGTATGCTGGATAGTGTTCCCATCAGTGTCACACCATGAAATAGCACTGAGCTGCAGGCAGCATTAGGTCTGTGAAGAGGACATGCAGACACCCAGGTAAACGCAGGAATAGAGTTGTCTAGGATGCACTTTGGGAGCTGATGGCATCCCATTTCTGACCAGTTGCGCACCCAGAATTTATAGAGGAGAGTGGAGCTGTGTCAGGGTAGTTTTTCCCCAGCTTGTGACATCCCCTTGGTCCCTGTTTCCTGAACACACCCTGAGAGTGATGTCCTGTTCCCCTAGCTCTGCTCCTGCACAGTCAGGTTTGCTTTCTGTTGGGGAATGTGTTTGTTTCATTGCAAATCAAATGCTTGGCAAACAGTTAATTAGCCTGTGTTTGAATTTCTTCTGCTTTCCACCTGGTGACCCTGGAACCGGTTGCAAATTCAGGTCTATCAAATGCTTTTTCCTTAACCAACATCTCAGTCTACACATGAAAGAAACAATTCTAATCCGAGTGTGTGGTACAATATATTTCTGACTGTTTTAACCTTGTCAGTGAAGTACCAAAATGGATTGGCTGTTGGAAAGCCTACGGCACTTTTCTTTGTTGCTGAGCATAGAAGGGGAAATTACCTTCCACTCTTAAATCTGCAACTTCTGCCCTTTCCATGATGATGAATAGAAATATTGCAAGATCATCCTTTAAACTAGGAGGCATTAGGGACCCCTTTCACCAACAGAGGGAGAGACATCTGGCTTTAAATGTGTGATTACCCTATTATCTCCAAAGGGAGAGTGGTGTAGCTGGGAGTTAGGCATGTCCTGAGGTGCCTCACTGAAACAGAGCCTGACAGCAGAAGAAATATGAGGAATTCAAATTTGCCATTGCCAGTGCTGAGATTTTGCTTTAAGCAGCTAGAGAAGTGGATGCACGTGGGCTGGTGCAGAGGTTCCTTTCCACACAGCAGCTCAGGGACGCTTGCCATGAACAGGGGGTAAGTATACAGGGTTCGATCCTCCCCTGAAATATTTGAGATCTTCCTCTGACCCTCTTGGGTCTACACCAAGGTCTGACCTTCAAGGCTTCTAGAGACTTTTCATGAAAATACCACCTACTGATTTTTTTTTTTTCCATCTTTGAACTTGCAAAGCATCAGCTTGCCTTTGCATGTTCCCATCTATTTTCAGTGCATGCCTTGCAGTTAAATGGCACTAAATGTTGTGCTGTTAATTCATGCAATTGGACTGATTTATATGAAATTGCAGTGGTCTGAATAGGAGCAAGACTTGTTGCTTCTGTTAATATCTAGGGTTAACTTTTGTGTGTATGTGTGTGGAAGATAATAATGGGAAAATGTTGATAGGGAAGAATGATGTCTAGAAATGCAAACATACAGGAGAGCTCTGGGATGTCTCCTCAGCCATCAGCAGTAGCTGATCAGTCACACTGGGCAGAGTATTCCCTTCCTGTGGATGGTCTGCGTGGCTCCCAGTGACACGACCCCTTGTGCTGTACACACACTTGGAGAAGGTTTACTGGTGCGCTAAGACATGACAGGGTTGAGGAATGATGAGTATTCATCTGCACCTAATTATGCTGACAGCAGCTCATGCCCAGCAAAGGAGATCTAAGCAAATATACCGTAATGCACGCATGATCCTCAGCTGATTTCTTCCTTCCACAAGAGTACATGGATATGAGTGGCTGGGCACCACTGGAGTCTCAAGGCCAGCTCTAACGCATCTTACCACTCACCTCACTCGTGTGTCCCTATGTTGCACAACAGGCAATAGTTGGAGGAATGTGTGGTGGCATCTGTTTCAGGGAGCTATGGTACATTTAGTGCAGAGAGTTACTTTGCAATTCACAGCTTTAGAACCAGTTCAATCAACAGGAGTTTACTTCCAGATGCTTTCACTGTGAGGAATGCTGTTGGTCTGCTTTGCTGCTCACATACAGCCTTTGGTTTTGCTTTTGCAAGTTTGATTTACAGATTTCCTTTCTCATTACAAGCAGTGGTGATATTAAGCCCAGGAATCCTTGATGGATTTCAGAGTGAATACTGTGAGCCTTGTATTAATGTAGGCTAGCTGCAAATAAAACAGGAAATCCATTAAGCATGTGGTGTTCATCATAAATATTCCATAACATGAGAGTAGTAGTGTAATGATAAGAAAGGGAAAATAAAGGTGTAGGAGTCAGGAAATGCCGAGTGCTGAAAGCCCACTCTGAACACCCCTAACTTCTGCTTTAACAGCCTTTCGGATGATAAAGGCTGCGCTGGACTCCACATTTTATTTTTATTTCTGAAGAGATTTTGAAATCTTGTGCAAGTTTTGCATAACCAGCGAAGTTTGAGTGAAATAGCTAATCAAATGTAACACTGCAAACCAAGTCTGCCATGTAACCAGTAATGACTTGAGTGATGCTGTGCCCACTTACTGAGGGTGCATTGGTCCTTTGATGTACAATTGGGTAATTGAAGGCCCTGTTTATTAATCAACCCAGAATGAGGCACCGTGCTCTAGAACCACGTAAAGTATGTGGGAAGCCCTGGTGTAACACAGGAAAGTCTGTGACTCCAAGTCTGCTTAATATTTTTATATTGAGACCATTACAAATTCTGAGAGTTACATTAGAAATCAATCCAGTGCATCTGGCTTGGAGTCTAAAAACCTTGAACCAAGCATGTGGAGCATTCAGGGCAAATACAAAGGAATGCAGTGTATTGCTGAGGTGTGGAAGTCTCTCTGCAAGCTACTGTGACAAATGTTCTGGCTGGATTTTAATAGGTGCGTTCATTACTTGTGCAGCTATGCACACTGAGGCAAGGATGGAGCAAATCCAGCCCAACAAACGCACACCCACAGAAAACCCTGTGGTACCCAGGCACGCTCGTAAGGCACAGCCTACAAACCTTCCCCAGCACCAGTGCTTAAGGCTCTCCACATTGCTTGGTAGAAGCAATGCTACGTTCTCCACTACTTGCACCATCTTTTATGGCTTTTTTTTTTCTGGATTATGTATAGTGCACTGTATTCTAGGCATTTTCCTGCTGTGAATTACTCTTAGTGAAGAGGCTGGCTCTTGCAGGTCATCCCCTGCCTTCTGCACAGTCTTGATGCCTACATCATCGCTTCGCTGCTGCTTCACTCACTGTTAGCAAAGCAAGGATGCATTTGTGGTTATTTCCAAAATCTGTAATGATGGAGTGGGGGGAGGAAGTATGACCAAGCCTTTGGTGAACAGCTACTGCCTGTTGAGGTGTTTCTCCAGCTGGCAAGCACCATACACAGGGGAATTTGGCCAGCCAGGGGGAGCTGGTGGCACAGATTGAGTGGCTGACTGCGAGACTTACAGTTTTTATAAGTTTGTTTTCAACTACCAGGTCTGAGCATCACAAGGGATGGGCTCTAGGTTGAGGTGTTCAGGTGTCACTCAGAACTTCTCCAGATTTCTCAGCAGCCATGCTGCTTTGTACCAGGTAGAGATGTTTCAGGTTAACTTCTGGCAACTGCTGCACGCATGGTGTGAGCAGCAACACCTTGATGCAGGTGTGCTGGCAAGGATGCTCTGACCTGCCTGCTGTCTTAGCCCAGCACTGCTCCCCTCTGGAACTTGGCTGTTTGCCCATCCCACCTGCGACTGTCTAGGTGGAAGTGCAGCACTGCCCAAGCCCCACATCAGGGAGGCATGTTGGATACTTGCTCACGTGAAAGCTCAGCTGGGCAAACAGCATTAGTCTCATAGGGTTTGCATGCAGCTCAGCACTGTGGAACAGTGATAACACCTCTGATGTCATCGAAATATCAGGATAACAAAAGCAGTGAAGCCAAAAGAGTGTGGGTCTTAATATGAGTCAGGTTTGAGCTGTGCTGACATCCTCTGGTGACACAGTTATTCTGTTGGGGAGACAGGACTCAGCCCCCGCAGCCAGAGAGCTTGGGTTGGAGTGCACCTCTTTCAGTTCAGGACATATCTTTTCTGTAATTTGCTCTTCTGTTGGTTTGTGGAGAGCCCCTGCAGCACTTCAGGGCTGTCGTGCCTTGTGGGATGAGCTCTCTGCTGTGTGGGGATGCCAGCAAGGCAGATCTGCTTCCTCCACACTGCAAGGCAAGGGCTCCCCGCAGACAGCTGCCAGCAGCAGCAGGGACGCTGTGGACGAGGGAGCTGGGGGTCTCACCTTCTCTCCAGGCTCTGAACTATTAACACAATGTGCTCGGGCTGTCCCAGTTGTCTTTGGAGCCCATGCCAGGTTGCATTTCAAGACTGACTACCCAAAATTATCTAATGCATTTTGTTTTCCTATCCAAAAACTAGTGCTGCCACTGTTGCTCAGTATTTTCATCCTGAAGCAGCACTTAGCCTGACTGAAGTCTTTTGAAGCCCAAGCCTTTTTGAGACCAAAGCTGTGTTGATTATTATCGAACCAGGCAGGAGGGACTGCAGCTGAGGTGGGAGGAGTGGGGAGCATCCTTCCAAGTGCCCATGCCTGTTCTGGGCCTCTCCGGTGGTGCCGTGTGTTTTTGCGTGGTGGTGATCTGACTGTTGGAAAGGATAAGGTCTCTCTGCAGTGTGCACCAGGGAATATTTTCAGTTTGTTTTCAAATGCAAGGTGGTGGCTGGTTGGCTTTTTAGAGCCGTGTGTGTTTGAACTGCAATTTGAATTGGCTGAATGAACCCCTCACACCATGCTGGTTTGAAGGATGCTGTGAAGGATCATGTCATACTGTCCCATAGGCAACCTGGGACCCAAAATCAGCTATGAGATAATAACTTAACACATTGGATCAGCTTGATTTTGGGTCTAATGCTGGGGTTTTCTGCTGAACAGCTCAGTTTGAGGATATATATCAAATTCTAGGGGAATGAGATCCCCTTGTTTCGAGGCTCTCATCAGGATTAGAGCTGTAAGTTGTTTTCTCTGGCTGTTGATGGTGCTTACATATGCTGGATTTGGGGCTTTCTTGTTTTCTAATGTCTAGAGGCTACTGAGCACCAAGCAATTAAAGATGACCTTTCCCTCAGGGGTGCCCAACCCAGAGCACCATGTCCTTCGCTGAGATATGTAAGGCTTGAAGCACTGTCTCTTGCTTTTGTACTTGCTATTGTGTGAGGAGTAGGAGGGCAGATGCTGGGGAACAGCGTGGGCCCTGGCTGCAGTAGGTGTGAGCTGGTTTGTGAGACTGTTTGAGCCCTGCCTGTGAAACCAGCTGGTTTCTGCTAGGATATCCTCAGAGAGCGTAACGAAATTCTGTACAGTGAGCTAAAATGGTCAGATATCCTGCACCCACAAGAGAAATGTAGTTTCAGTACAGGTGTAACAAGATGCTGTGCAATGTGATGGATAGGTATGATGCATGCAGTGTGACACATTTCTTTGAAAATGATGTTAGAAATCCTTGGTTTATTCTCAGTTTATTGGTAAGAAACAGAAGAAAAGAAGATAAATCCATCTATTGCAGAAAGTTTTCCAACAAAAAAATAAGGCAGGTTTTCTCACATGTTCTTTCTACGTAACTGACACTTTCCTTGCCAGAAGCTTTTGGTGTCTTCATCTTCATTCTGTGCTCAGATTATAGGTAAGACATCTCATCAGGTGCTGCCTTAAAGTAATTAAATAGTAGAGGAAGAGCAAGGTTAAAACAGGGGAAAGGCAGAAGTACAAATGGTCTGTTAACTTCACAGAGCCTAAGCTGCTGATTTCTACTAGATCACCACATGAATTAGCAAAGCAGCAGGAATGGGAATGCTCCCGTCCAGCTTGCTAAAAGCAAGACAGTGACCAGGTTCTCATATTGTCTCTTTCTCTGAGTCATTTAGATTCCTTCCTCTTAAAGGACGTTTCTTGAAATGACAGCGTTTAACGAATGCAGAATTCCTATGTCTGAAGGACAGTCTGTGATCCAGTCCATTGACTCCTGATTTCATTCTAACTGCAATTCATTATTTTCTTCCTGTACTCATTCAAGAACCCATTGTTCATTACTCTTTCATCACTCTATGATTGGAACAATTTGTATCTGTCGTTCATACATTGGCCAGATAATGAAATAATCATTTGTGCATCTACACAGTATTTTACATTTATTTTTCACAGTGTAATTCACTTCATAGGGTCATTTTATCATGCTGGAACAAATTGTGATCTTGTTTAAGCATTTGCTAGTTGGTAACAGTCTGCAACTGCCAATGTCAGGACATATATCTGAATATTGGTGTCCTCAGACAGAATGGCACTAAAATTATTGCTGATCCTCCAGCTAACAAAAACCAGCCCGTTTTCTAGGAGAAAGGATTCTGCTGGCTGTGGTCTTCATCCAAAGTACACTGATGTTATTGAGCAAAGTCCTGCAGTTTTTCCCATGGTTTGGGTCAGCCTTTCAGAGAGAGACATAATAAGAAGGATAAGATTACCTTAATAAAAATGAAACTAGATGATAACTCACCCAGAGCACAATTACGGTGCTATTCAAATGAGTTCCTGTTCTCAAGGAGGTCAGCAAGGTTATGATTTCTAGAGGGGTCAAGAGATTAGGAGAATAAACTAATTATTCTGACATCAAATAGATAGAAAGGTGATCACTGATTGGCTAATTCATTTTTCTTCTGTGAATCTATTTCTGTTCAATTAATTAAAATGACACATATGTTATACTCTCCAAATATCACACACATTATTATGTAAAGGTTGAGTTAGTCATTATGTTGGAAAAGGTCAGGGCTTGAATTTAATGCTGGAGGGAGATACTGTCTTCCATTCACTTGTCATAATTGCCATCCAGTTCCTGTCCTGCCCACGATGGCTTCTCAGCTGTGGTTTTCAATGGACTTGCCACACAAAGTGGTTTGGGCCTCCATCCAAGACCTTCTCCAGTAAGAACAGGATTAAATCAAACAATACAGTGTTTAAATCCATAGAAGAGAAGAAATGGATATTGACAATGGTGGATTTTGTGTGAGTACAGACAAGGCACGGAGACTAGTGTTCCCACCTTGTCCTGCAAATAACTCCCTATTTCAAGTTCCTTACAAAGGTGATGCTCTTGGTACTTCCACTATATGGATATGCAGGGTTCGGTCTTCAGGTCCATCACTCCAGGAGACTCCTCTATTCATGGGCTCTTCCCTCAGGAAACACTAAATATTCTAGAGACGGAGAAGGCCAGATGGCTTTTTACTGGCCTCATAAAACACCCACAAAATATTCCAGGTTACTATTGTGTGAAGAGTTTAAACATTTACTTATGCTCTTTGGAACAGGACTGGCTGAGGTGCCACATGTGGCCATGGGGTTTGCCAGTGTCTGCAATCATAAATCTGTGGTCGTGTTTGTGATTTTAATGCCTTATGTGAGACATTTTACACTTATTTTAAAGGCCTAGAAGTGGTTGGGTTTTTTTGTAAATATATTAATTCTTCTTAGTTACGCTCCATTAACTGGTGTTTAGTTAACGTGTGTGTAGACTGTATCAGCCTTTTTAATAGAAAAGAGAGAAAGGAATGCTGTAAGACCCGAGCTGGGACAGATATATCTAGAGAGAAAAAATATCACCAGAAGCAAACTGTCGCAGGATGTTAAAAAATCACCTGCTTCTTAAGGAGATACAATTGGGTAACGATCCATGGAAACATGAACATTTCAGATTGCAGATCTTCTATTCAAATTTATGACCAGCTGTCAGAGCGCTGGTGCCCCTCACTCCACGAGAGGGATTGCTCTTCGCCAAACCATAATGAGCAGATTATGAGTGGTGCTAGAAAAAGTGTGGGACTCTTTGAGGAATTGCAATGCCTCGTGTTAACTTCTCTCTGATGTTAGCAATTTCCCATCATATTGTATTACCAATCACTGTCACTAATATACCATGAAATTCAGACGTATAATGTAGTGTACAACTCAACCTCTCATTTCAAAGGTTTGTTACCCATAATCCTGCATGAGTCATTAGTACTGGCACTGAACAGAGTAAACCTCATTCACTTCTTACAGTGTTTCCCCTGCCGGCAAATAACTGACATATCACACGTGGGCACAATGCTTAATTCTCCAGAGAGCTTTGATTGTGATGTTGTGAAACGAGGGCCTCGTTAATGGGCGATCAGGTCTACACGCAGCCCTCGGATGCCCCACCGGATGGCTGAGCAGCTGGGTGCTCTGGTAAAGCATCTATTTTCTTTTTTTAATTATTTATCTATTGAACTATTGCTTATAGCATATTCATAATAAAGGGTAAAATCACACCCAATAAAATAGGAAAACTTAAGGGTTTTCACAATAAGAGGGACAATCTCTTCCTCCAAGAGGAAAAGACGTGGCTTTTAGTCTCAGCCTACTTGTCAGGTTGTGGTATTCCACAAATATTTTTCCTGAATCTCACCATGGTGCTATTGGGTGATTTCTTCCACCTAGGGAGGCCATCCCGAGCTGTGATCCTGTTGCCGATAGCAAGATGCCCTTTTGCAACCATGCACTTAGTTTTGTAGGTGAAATACTCATCCTGCCAGAAGAAAGACAGGCTGCAGGACAAGGCTGTGTTTGATGATGTGCTGCAGACAGTAATATTGAGAGAGTAGATTGGCAGTAAATTTTTATTTAGCTTCCAGTTCTTCATTTTGCTTATGTGAAAGTTAAATAGGATGGTGTCAAGAGCCTTCCTGTGCCAAGATGTATCACATCTACTGTTCCCTTTTGCCTCCATGCTAATTATCCTGATAAATTGTTTTGCCGTGATTTGCTTGGCAAATCCATTGATCATTTCCTACCTTCTTATTGTCAGAACACACACACAGTATTCAGTTGTTTTACCCAGCCTTTTTTGCAGGTGATAGTTTGTCATGGCTATAGGGCCTCATTCTCCATGGAAACTCAGAGAGTTCCAACTCCTAAATGAACTGCAGAGCCTGCATCTCTAGCAGGAGAAAAGGTGAGTTATGGTAACAGCATAGCCATGCTGATGGGTTAGACCTAATGATGGTGGTCACTAGTGGAGGAGACTGTGCTCTGGATATGCTACTCGTGTCAATCAAATGTCAAGGTCATGCTTCCTTCTGGTTCACCTTGCTTCACAGCATTACGTAACATCTAAAAATTCCACTCTCTTGCTGACTCCTGGATGAGAAATACATCAATAGATTGCCTATGTGTTCAGTTTCTTGTTTAAATTAAGTAATTCTTTTTATATATTTTATTTTTAGTCCTTAATATCAGCTTTGCCTTTTTCTTCCACCACTCTTTCATCAAGTCCAAGATAAGGTCACAAGCTTTTCACCTGGCAGGTCACTCTTTTCACGGAAACACTTTGACAACTTGACACTGCAGCATTTTTAAGGCATTTAGAGAGAAAAAAACACATTTAAAGAAGCAGATGAAGTACACGGCAGGCTGGGTACCAGGGTGGAGTAGGTCTGCAAGATCACTCACTAAGGCACGGATGTAGCCTCTTAATTCTCCCTCACCTGGGCTGTGTGGAGGTGATGTTGCAGCTCTACTCCCAGCTCACAAAGCCAACGAAACTGCAGTGATTAATGCTGAAGACAGCGAGGTTCGTTGTCGATTCTCCCAGCACTAGTGTGACAGACCCAGTGGTTCCTGCATCGCCAATTCAAGTACTTAGCCTGCCAGTCTCAATTTATTTTGTGAAGTGTGTGCAGTCTCCACGTTTGCTGATGTCGTGATGGTGATGTATCTATTCTTGTCCCTGAAAGAATGCAAAAGAGGGACGTTAGAGCCGGGGCAGCTCTGTTAAATACCCGGTTGGCAAGGCATATCAGAAACGCAATCTGGTTTTTAAACACAACTTGCTAAAATTTATATTTCATGAAGTACACGGTTCTTAGGAGTGATGCTTGTGATGGTAACATACACGGCATTTTAGCTGTTCTTCTATATGATCTAGCCGAGTGATGGTTTATGACCTGATTGCCACACCAATATTTTTTGCCTATGCAAATAACCAGACAATTATGCTCAAACTGCAATTAAATCTGAGATCCAAGCTGTTACCAGTTTAAATCACACTAAATACATACCAATCCAGGAATGATAAACCATCAGTGACACTATCAGTAGATTACAGCAAATTAACTTCTGCAGCCTGGCCCAGGCTAAGTGTCATAGTGCAGAAATGTGTTATCTGGCAAAGGCTATGATCCTGTTTCTGGGTGCTGTGTGATACAGAGAGCTCATGAAAAACTTTCAGCAAAACAATTTTTCATCAGAAAATATTAGTTTATCCAGCCCAAAACTTTTGGCAGAGAGTATTTGCTCCAGCAAAGCACAAGGGTTATGGCATTCAACAGAGGCAACTTTATTATCCAAACCTTATTTTCTGAAGCCCAGGGAGAGTGCTTACACTCCTGAGACCTAGGCTGCACTGACTCTCAATCCCTAGTTCATAAGGATTCAATTTTCAGCACTTTTGAAGTTTCAGATCTATTTCTGGCTGCCTCTACCAGTGTACCTCTGCTTGGTGTTGAAATGGCAGGAGGAACAGCAAGGAAGACTTCACTTCAAATCCCAGTTCAGCTCAGCACTTCGGTAAATTTGAGAATTTGCATAAAAACACCAAGTCCCTACTGTGATTGCTAAATTGGGCTGTAGGAGAAAATTATTTTAAAAAACGTCACGAGTGGAACAGAGGGATGTCTAGATGCCTACATGCATCTCACATCTACATGCTTGGGGTTTTTTGGCAAAATTTTCAGATCTAATGCCCAGAGTGGCTCAAAGGTGTTCAGGTAAGCCAGATGTTTAAAGGTTTGTCCAAATGCAACTGCTGAGCTATGAGAAAGCAGAATTTCAACCACGCCTGATTTTTAGTCATTCATATTTGTTATGAGTCACGTTGGGGAACAGGTCTCCTTCTGCTCTCTAATGATGATTTCAGCCCATTAGAAAGTGGCACTGGTGAGACCAGTAAGGTGAGATATGGGTGAGATCCTGAGGCTGGGCTTTCTTTGGAGCCTGAAGGCAAGCAAGGCAAGAGATGCCTTGGCTTAGTGCACGGGTTCTTTATAGAAGAGAGAAAACTTAGCTGCAGTTCGAGGCCTTGTTGGCACAAATGAGGGAGCTGCTTGCTCTTCCAACATGTTTTTCAACCATGGCACTTGCTGCCATGTCAGGCTGTGGTGTCCAAAAGCTTAAATGGTATAAAAACCAATTAGATGAGTTCATGGCCAAGTGATTCAGTGACGGCTATTACACACCAGGAGACTGCCTTTGGCTCAGAAAATATCTAAGTCCACTGGGGACCATCAAAACACCCCAGGCAATAATCCTTGTGTGTTTGTCTTGTCCTTAATCTTTTCGGTAGACATCTGCAGCTACTCGGTATTAAAGACAAGGTTCTGGGCTTAGAGGGACTTCTCAGTTGAGCCAGCCTGGCCATTCTCATAAAGCAGAAGGAAATGACTCGGTTTTTTCTCTGTTTTAGATGACACTTGAAGATGTTAAGTCTGTACTATCTCTTTGGTAAGTGATGCGAGGTCTCAGTGTCCCTGAAAGCTGTTTCTGCTGTAAAGAACCTCAGCTCTCTGTTTGGGGGTAGTCCTGAGGAGGCTGGCAATCACTCCTGTGTCCTGCTAGAGCATCGTGTCTGTGCTGGGGTCTGCGTTGCCTCAAGCTTCGAAATAGAAAAGAAAAATATATGGAAAAAGCTGAGGGTGATTTGACAATTCCAGTGTCAGGAGGAGGCTGATCCCAGCAGTTCAACATAATCACTGAAAGCAGAGAAAATCCAGGAGATTTCACTGGAACTGAGCAAGAGCTTGACAGCTGGCAAATGCTAATGTTAATAGGCAACTGGGAGCGAGAGGTAGAGGGGAGGGTGGTGTCATTTAGCATCGCTTGTACAAGCGTTGTTTATGTCTGAAAAGAGCCTGTAGAAAATGTGCCCTTTTTGCTCAGCCTCCCTCCTCTGTCACGCGTCTCTCCCTGCCCAGCCCTGTGTTTCTGCACTGGCAGAGTCTCATCTAATGCAAAGCATCTCCAGAGCAGCCTCGGTGTATCCAGCCTGAGGAAAACTGCCTCCTCCGCTGCTGTCTGGAGTGTCAGCACAGAGATGCTCACGGTGCAGTGGAAGCATCCTCTTGCTTTTTGCTGAACCGCTGGTTTCTGCTTGAGGGATGGGGAGGGGGCTGATGCAGGGCTGGCACAGGGCAGAGCTGGGTGTCCAGCCTCAATGCAATGGTATTTTTTTTTTGTGAGTCCCTGCTCAAATAGGCTGTTCCTTTTGGTAGAGTATAAAGGCTGGTAACATTGGTATGTGGCTGCCGTGCTTCTCCTGGTGGCAAATTTTCCCTTTTTTTTCACCAGTCACTGGGTTCTCTGGATGCTCAGCATTCAATTTAATTTCTGTCTTACTGCCTCTCTGCATTTCTGGCAGGGCTGTCACCAAACGAGGCCAAATCCTTTTTTGGATAGGGACAAATGCAGCCACTTTTGTTGTATTAGAAGTAAATTTCTTGCATCAGCATCAAATTCAAAGCAATATTCTTGCAGTGGTGAGTTGGTGCCAAGCACCCATGCTGTGCTGCAGACAAGATCTACCCCAACTCAGTCCAAGATTGCATCAGAGTAGCTCACATAGTATTTAAGCTGTCAGTACACCAGCAATAACCTCCTCTGCAAATAGCAACATTCCCTGGCTCTTCTCCCTCACTGTGGAATTAACTATTTAGCATTTAACAGCTCAGAAAAGCTTGATTGTGCTTCGGCAATAGTCTCTCAGCCCATTTCACAACTTAATGCTCTGAAGTCACTCCTGTCCTCCTTTTCCAGCAGCCTTGTCCACTGCTGAAATAAAGACCTGAAGTGATTGGAGCATGTTCATTTTCTAACATCAAAATTCATATTTTTCTGCATGTAAATAATAATTTTGTTGTCTCAAGATAAGCATTTTGACCTGAGAGCTCTTGCTTTGATTTTTTCTCTCACAGGCACCTATCGTATTAAATATCCATGCTGGACGCTCATTTTCTAAAAGAAAATCAGCAAATGACATGAAGTTTGTCACTGCAAACCACAATCCTGTCTCATTTCCTGAATGGTATCATGCTGTTCAGAGCTATCATTTCCTATTGTAGACCACGTAGCATGAGATACACTCTGGTAATTCTCCATGGAATAGGCTTAATATTGAGCAGTTAAATGTAAAGTTAAAGAATCAGATCTATAGGAAAGTTTTTTTTGCTTTGTGTACTATGTTAATGGTAAAGTTCTGCAAGAAGATAATATTGGGGTTGCTGTAATTCAGCCTGATTTGTGCAGGTTATTTCTGGTTTCCAGTGAAACATTTAAGCTTAAGGTACTCTATAAGGAATTTTATTTGGATGTTCTGCAGGCATTCCTGAGGCAATACCTTACTGGTAATAGGCTTCAGGAGCTTGTTGGTGTGTTAATTTGAATTAATTATAGCATATCTGACTTGCCTTTGCTATAAAATTGACTTGCCTAATTTATCTAGTAAAAGTTGTCACTATTAAATCCAGAAGCTTTATGAGGATAAAGATCTTGGGATTATGGTTACTCTCCTAAATACTTAATCAGACCAGAGCTGAAATCAGTCAAACACAAGGTCCCATGCCTGTATTTAGAGCTGATGGGCATCCATGAACCCAGGTGCATGCAAAACCCAAACATTTCATTTTAATCATTGATATCATTCTAATTCAGAAGGTGTGGGGAAGTCCACAGTGTCCTGGGGAACTGCATTAAATATGGATTTTCACTTTGTGTTTCCAAAACAGGCAATAGGTCGTCCTGGCAGAGGTGAATAGAGGCATATGCAATTCCTGTGACTTAACAGAAAGCCACGACAGGGACAACTTCATTAACCAGAAGGATGGTTCCCTGGGGCTGGGGCTGCAGCTGGAGACCCCACGTCTGGCAGAACCCTGGGGAAGCCTGTTATCACATGGGGAATGACCAGGTCCAGCTGCTTTGGTAAGTGAAAAGGTAACAGCAGTTCCAATAAGACTTCTCAGCTAGATATCAGTTTCTTTGGGATGGGGAGTCCAGACACATTGGACCATGTGGGTGCCCTGGACTGGGAATGCTGGTATGCAGCTCCAGGGTTGGCAGGGACCCTGCCTATGGTCCATCAAGGAAAAGCTTAATCAAAATGAACGCATTTCTACAGATTATTTCTTACCCAGTATGTTGATGTTTCCTTAAGGACGACATCACCATATTGAATTAACAGTGCTAAGCCAGCAGCCCCTCAGTTTGTGCCTCTTAAATCTGAAAATTAGGGGTCATGGTGTTCAGTCTTAATGTAAGAAACACTGTCAAATGGGTAACAACAAAAAGAAACTACCATAAGGAAATAATATATTTTTAAAAGGAGAGAGAGAGAAAGCCGAGGACCCTGGAGGTTGAGGATTTACCTAGGGCTGGCAACCTTAGTGCTGGAACAGTCACTCACATCTCACACATCCCTGTGAAAAGTTTCCACTTCAACACACACCTGCCTTTTTTTTTTTTTCCTGTTGAGGAATAAGAAGAGCAGGAAAGAGAGATGAAGTTTTGTCAGCAGTTTCTGAATGAGCTCTAATGTGAGGCTTTTTACCTTTCAGTGAAAACAGGAGAATTATATACTGCCCTGCCGAGCCAGACTCCAATATCCTGTCCAACACTCATGTGTGGCTAATTCATCTTTTTATATTGTTAACATAAAGACACTTTACACCAAGATTAACTCTGCTGGTAATTTGACTTCATTGGTGCCTGGAACACTGCACTATGTAAGCTGCATTTATATAGCTAATATGGGGAAGAATATTTTTGTTCTTTTGCGTGTGCCTCTCTTGGGCTTTGTCTTCATTAGGCTCTGAGCACGTCTAAGATGGTAAAAAGCCCTGCTCCTGCTCGTGAGCAAAGCCAGAAGGGTTTCATACAGGCCATGCTACAATTTTGAAAGGAGTCTTACTCAGACTTAAATGCCCTTTGATTAATAAAACAGATTAATTTACATCCAGTTGGAAATTAAATAACAGCTGATGGGAGGCACAAAATGAGGCAATTCTTTTCAGAATATATAAGAGCAGGTTTGGAGATTCTCTGCTGTGTAGAAGATACACAATCTGCAAAATGTGACGTGTTGCCTGACAAGCCCTCACAGATCACTGATGCAACTATTTCATCCTCAAATGATTAAAGAATATATGGCAGGGACTGTATGTAGGAGAGTTGGTGCAACCTGAACTGCAACACAAAACTGGGAACAGATTAATAAATTCTCAGTCTCTTTTGCATGTAATAAGAAAACTAAAGTAAGAACAAGATTACCTGTAAAAGAGTTAATTAGAATAACTTAAACACAGTTTAAACTATCTTTTCCATAATAATCTGTGTGGCTCAGCAAATGTAGATTTAAAAGTTTGGCTGCATCACTTTTTAGACAATTATTATGAATCAGCATGGAATTTAAGGATAAATTATCTATGGCGAAATGCAATCAAGATAAAATTTAAAAAATAAGTTCACAAAATTGAAATGACTGAATACAGCATGGAATGATAAAACTAAGGACTGATGAGATGTGAGGAATGGGAAGAGCTGCCCAAGTGACCTCAGTGAGCGGGTTGCGTAGCTGAGGAAGTCAGCTTGCCAGGGCAGCGCTAAGCTTTTCCGTAGCAGGCAAGGTTCAGACCTGAGAATAACTTGGCAGGCAGCTACTCAAAGTGGTATTTCTTCCCTGAATTGGAATTACCAGTTAGTAAGGATCTGAGGCTAAGAAGAATTCCATATTTTGTTTGTTGTGTTTCTTTTTGCAGGGCATTAGCGCACCAAGTAATGAACCTGGAGCAACTGACTGATTTGGCTGAGTGTTTGCTCAGATGATAAAGGTGGTTGATGATAAATTATGGTTTTGTTGTTCAGGAAAACGCTAGTTTCTAGGAGCATTAACTTCAGAGTGTGTAGTTACAGAGGAAAGCAATGTGGTCTGAGATTATTTTAGTCTGACTAGTTCTAGAAGCCTCATTATTGGAAAAATGAGACTCAAAATTATGCTTCCTATCATATTTTGAATTAATTTTAATTATATTGTTCTTCCTTTTATGGAGCATCTCTGGTGCTCATAAACCACAGAAATTGATATAATCTACTCTGACTACAAGTTTACATGATAAATTGTTAGATGCAGAATTTGCCCATTTCTTTATGAGATTTAATACCTGACTTTGTTTTGGCATTAAGAACATTTTCCACCACTTTGCATGCAGGTACAATCTATTCCCTGCTCTGGCCGTCCTTCACACCTGTCAGAAATGCACATAAACATCAGACATCAGTTATCTCAAGATCAAATCAAATAACCCCACAACCACATGAATGCAATTAAGATAAACATACTCACAAATCCCCAATGGATTCCACCCAGCCCTGCCAACCTCCCAGCACAGAATTAGAGAAAGAAGTGGATTTTTGACTATAGCATGTGCCTTTTCTATAAAATTACTGTCTGTCTTTTTTCCTTACTAATTTCTTTTAGGTTTTTGGTGCATATTGGTTGGTTTTTTTCCTCAGCTTGGGAGCTTTCTGAGTTTGCATGTGCTTTTAGCTGTCTCTTCAAGCTCCAAAGCAGGCATGCATCTATTTCTGATGAAGATCTTGTTTTCTTTAGGCTCCCCTTTGACTCACGTAGTATGTGTTAATTAACCATCTTATTGGCTGATAGAGAAATATGCCCGTAAAGCCAGGCTGACAATCCACATGAGGAAAAATAGTGCAAAGGAAAGCTTACTGTTCGAATAAAGAAAGCTCTGCAACTAAAATTCTATTCACAAGAATGAAACAGTGGTTTATTCAATGACAAATTGCCAAAGGAGCTACACATGTGCATGCACATACACATGAAAAATCAATATAGTTGATGAATTCCCTTCTATTTTACTGTTAAGGGTAATTAATTCCTAGTGACCCTCAGTATTTCTGTGTGGGAGCATCAAGTAGATCAAGAACATTAACAATCCTAAAAATTTGGCTTATGTGTTTCTTATTTTGTGGTCTTTTTGTTTGAAGTCTAAGAAATTTAACAGAATTTAATAGACAAATGGACTAGACTACAAAGTTGAATAGCAATAAAGAAAAGGAATATTTTATACATTAAAAGGTGTACCTGACAACATCTATTTTCATAATAGTGTTTTGTTGAATGAACAGCTTGGACAAAACCGCTGGTAAATCGCTCCAAACGAGACTGCCTGACGCTCAAATAGCTGCTAATGGTGGGTAGCTCCTTGACTCCTTGTTATATTTCTTTCTTACATTAAATCCTATTCTTCTCAGTCCATCATGCAGAAGGACATTGCTTTGCTTAAAGGGTTATCAGTGTCACTAAGCATTGGAAAAGGTCTGGGTACGTTTTAAACATCTTTTTGCAGGGTGGACTCAGGTGTCCTATTGAGATTCAGACCTTCACTGAGGTTGGAAACCTTTGGAGAAGACCCCTGGGAAGGCTTTTCTGCTGCTTCATGGTTGGTGAATCTCTCCAGGGGAGCAGAGCTATTAGCAGCTGTTCTATCACTAAACACACAGGACGTTTTCCATTTTAACTCCTATTTTTGCTCCTTTACCAAGGGAATGATACTTAGAAGTGGGAGCTAAACCTCTCTTAATCTTAACAGCATCTTTAGGCTCTGCTGCCCTAATCTTGCCTTGTCTCCGTTGGGTGTTTCTATGGCAACTCCCCAGGGAGTTTTTCTGTTATCTGGGTGAAGTTAACTAGAAACAAGTAAATACGCTTGAGATGAAGTGGTGTTGGAGAAGGCTGATGTGGCCTTCAGTATGCTCTGAAAAGGAGCCGAATTATTTGTAGGAACTCCCCCTTGGAAGGGGCTTGAAGCTCCTGTGGTCAAAGATTTCTCCTAAAGTGCATTTGCCCTCCATGGTGCCAGCACCGTCCCAGGTAGTGGCAAATTTTGCTGAATTATTAATAAAGCAGACAGATCCCAAACTGGCCAAGCCTGGATGTGCCTTGCTGGGAATGGTATTTTCTCACACAGTTTGAGAAGATTGATAATCCCCGTTCCAACCAAATTATGATAAACCTGGTGCAATGTTCTTTACTACCCGTCCAATGGTCCTTTACGCCTTTACCACCCATCCAATGGCAGCACAGCGGAGCCAGACCCTGCATCACTGCTTGCAGGAGGCTGCGCTCCCGAAATGGGGGTGAGGGACAAGCCTGGCTAAAGGGATGCTCTAGGGGAAGAAGTCTTCTTGCAGCTTTATGCAAGGTGCCTGGAGCCTGTTGTGGCAGCTTTTCCCCAAAAGAATAACTCAGATTATACCAAACCAGAAAATCTGTGTCCTAATTCAAAGCACGCTCCCTTCTTCACCTCCTCTTTCATTTCAAGGCTGTGGATCAGACCTCTCCAGGTCTTAATACAGGACCTTAACACACCTTTTTTTTTTGTTTCAGACCACCGTAGACCAAGCTGTTGCTGAGCCAGTGGCTATTTCAAAGCTGCCAGACCTCTGCTAGCCGGTGAGCATTTCTCTTGGAGGCTGGGGAGCTGTGACCTCCTGCTGCTGTCACCGTGGGGAATGGAAAAACCTGCCTCCTTTGCGGCATGAGCTGCGGATACCAGCCAGCTCTTTCCCCTGCTTTGATTTTTTGGATACCAGCCATGGGTTGCTTATCATCGGTTCTGATCCCTAAAGCCGAGGTGCTGATTCTAATCTGTGGCTGCAGCCGGGTTTAAATCTTTATCTGCAATTGGTGAGTCTGAGCGCTGAGTGTGCAGAGACGTTATTAGATTATTAAATCAATGACACTCAGGTTATTAGTCACACTCATCCGCATTACCTGACACTGTAATGATGTTCTATTTTTACTTCCAGCCTGCTAATGTCCCAGAGGTACTGAAATTATGACCAGAAAATTAATTTCTATACATTTGAACAAGAAATAGAAATATAGGGAATAATCCCACATTGACAGTGCAAATCCTAATGGAGTTGTCTAGAAAAGCAACGGGAAAAGGGAAAGGGTTGAGATCTGCCTCTCACATGCAGCCTTCCGTCCGTGCTGCTATGCCAAGTTCTTACAGGTATAATGGTTGCTAATAACTGGGCCAGACTGTTTTAGCTTGTAATTAATTTGGGGCAATCAGGACTTCTGAGCTGGCATTAATGATTTTACTCGCTCAGCCAATACTTCCTTGCAGAATCCCTCCGCCAGGATGTCGCAACGGGCTTTTTTTTCCAGGCGTGAAATCAAACCCAGTAAACAGAAAAAGGCCAGCACATAGCAAGATGTTGTTTATGTTTTCAAAAATTAGTCTTTAAGTGCAGGCAAATTATCATGCCAGCCCCCAGGTTGAGTTAAGAAGGGAGGCCCAATCTGACAACTCCTCAAGACTGAATGTGATGTTATTTCTGCTCTGCGTCACTAACCATCTGCAAGCTGGGAGGAATCTGCTGCTGTGGAAAAATAGCACAGGAGGTGCTTAAGGTTCATCCCCACCCTTGTTTATCAGAGCAGGGCTTGCACCTTGCCCCTGCAGGCAGAGACACATAGAAATGTGGTCCTAAGAGCTCTGCTCTCTGCTTTGAAGCCGCAGGTGGGAGCTGCAATGGGGTGCAGGCATGGGATGGTGCTGGAATGGGGCAGAGAAAGGGAGACACAGAGACATGGAGTTCGTGGAGACAGAAGCTTGACCGCAGGGGAGGTGGCTGGAAGAGGCGAGCTCTGGCGGGGCACCTACAGCACCCAGCCAGCTTTTGGCTGGAGCATCTCTCTGGTTCACGCAGAGCTTTTATGAGGGAAAAACAGGGAGAAGCATATGGTGAAACACTCCATGAGGGGTGAGCCGTTCACACGCTTTCCCCACGCCACCCACAGCCCCAGCTTCTCGCAAGTTCCCTGAGCTTATTTATTACTGGCTGAAAAATCTCCATATTGCTTAATTATAACTTGCTTTTAATGCATATCTTCACAGCGTATTTATTTCATATTTTGCAATTAATTCTAAAGCACTCGCTGTGCCAGAAACAGAGCCAGGATGATTTTCTGAGGTCTTCAGCTGAGGAATTTCCACTTAAAATGGGAGAGACCTATGAGTACGAGTGTGGGGGTAGGTGGCATTGGTACCTGCTAAATGCACATTGTAGGATGCTCTTGTGAGCAAAGTTTGTAGTAGAATTGTAATATGCTGACTTGTTTAGGTGTAATTAAAAGATAGGGTGAGAACTTGCATGGAAATCTTTTTCTCCAAGCTTTGGGGAGGCTGCTAATAAGACATAAACATTTAGCAGCTCAGCTGGAGTACAGTGTGCTCTTTGGTTAAACATTAAAGGGACATTGTCAAGTGGTTTTAATTAATTAACTATGTTTTAAATCAAATCAAATCAATTTGGAGCCGTTAAGCTCAAAATTAAAGTTGTTTTCACCTGGTGGGAAATGTCCTTCAAATTCCAAGCATCTTAAAGACAATGAAAATTAAAAATGTCTTTAAGAAATTGCATTCACACAGTTCCCTTTCCTTTTCTCATTTACCCAGAGAATGGCCAGTCTTCTGATGATCTGTGATTACTGTAATTGCTATAATAATATGTCTAAATTAGAGACTTTTAGTCCATATCCCTTACAGTCAGCATTTACACAACTTCTTCTAGACATGCAATACACAGAATTCATGTCAAACCTGGATATACAGTCTTGAATATACTTTTCTCTTTTTATTGCATCTTTAGATGGTGCAAAATGGCTCTTACATTAGCTGGTAAATAAAGAAGGTGAGCAAATAAGTTAATTTGCATGTTGTTAATGTGATGGACATGGGTGGGATGTTCGTATTTTATGCTCAGCCTCCAGTATCTCTGAGCTTTCTCCCCAGTTTTGGTCACATTGGGTGTTGGGAAAGAAGTTTCAAGACTGAAAAAACTTTTTCAAGTATTGTGAAAAGCCACAGCTGGGAAGGGGTGGGAGACCAAACAAGTGCTTGCACTGAAGGGAGATGGAGCAAGGGGAGACCAGGGAGGGAGGCAGTGGATGCAATCCAGTTCTGGGCAGGGAGGCGTTTCTATTTTCTTTCTTGCTGTTTTTGGAAAGCAAATGCTATTCTTGATTTTGGCTTCTTAAAAGAAAAAAAAAACAACAAACAACATAAAAGTGAGAGTTTAAGCACTAGTTATTAGCCCAGCACAATACTGTATATTATCTTAGAATCTTTGTGTTAGATTTAGGGGGGAAACATCACCACAAACGTCCTGTGACACAAGAGGCCATAAATGCTGGAAGCCATTATGATCTACTACGTGAAGCTGTTATAGTCTATTGAGTAAATAATCTACAGATTAAAGCTTTCTAAGTACACAGGAACTTGATAGGTAACCCAAGAAGCCATTACAATATGTCATGTCAATATGAGGAGGATTAAGGTCCCCGACACTTGGTGCAGTGACAGAGTCTGTGCTGCAAACTCATGTCAAAAAAAGTGATCGACTTTTAAAAAAATCTGCAGTGCTGTATGCTCCAGGGCTGGGGACCGGGATTTGGAGAGAGGCAGCTGCTTCTGCTTTAATTTATTGCAAACCAAGGATGATTGTGCAAATTAGTGACTGTGCTCAGTCTCCAGCCTCGAGGGCTCACCTGCTCCTGGACCACGGGTGGCCAGGGCCAGGACCATCTGCCATGGAGAAAGGAGCAGGTTGATGTGTTTGAGGGCAGTTTCCAATCCTCTTCATGGAAATAAGGCACAGGGTGCTATCTTTCCAAAACTCTGTGTGTGGAGAGCTTTACTGTGAGGCAGTAGGACAGGAGGAGATAAAACCCCACAAGCCCACACACATCCCAGGGAGAAAGCAGCATACTTGGTGGGAAGCCAATGGGTTTTCCTCAAGCAAAATGTATTTCTGCTTTTCTCCCTCGCCACCCTGACAAGCCACGGGATGCTGCTCCTCTCCCCTTTGTGGGAGCCCAGCTCAGTGCTGCCCCAGAGCACCCTTGAATCCATCCAGGGACCCTCCTGCGCTTCCTTTTGCAGGAGCCTCTGGGCTAAGGGCATGCAGTGTCCTGCCTCCCCCCCAGCATTTAATTACTCCAGGTTTCCAGTCACTCTGGTGAGTTTAATATGAGCTATGTAAATTCCTCCCAAGAATGATAGGATTTTGACAGCCTGATTTGCCTTGCAGGCATCCTCAAACCAGCTCATTTTCTCTTCCCTGGAATTTTTGAGTGGTTGGGTGGCATTTGATTATCATTGGCTGGCATATCTGAGCTCTGGGGCTGAGCATAAAGATATTTTAAATTTAATAGGTTTAAGATGTCATTATTTCCATGCTGATGAATTTATACTTGTAACCAGAGAAACTTAGAGCATTTAATGAACTTATTTAGTTATCATGGTGCAAGCTTTAAACCCAATCCCAAGTATAAAATTAAATCATGTTGGATAAAAACTAACACCCAGAAGCAAAAACTGAACTAAGTAAATGAATGAATTTCAAAAGACAGAATAAATACAGACATAGGGCACCTAGGGGACAGATTTGCTAAGAATTTTTGCACTGTTTTCAATGGAGCTTGTAGCAGCATCAAAATATTAAATCTGATTTACTAGAAAGGATTTGTATAGCATTTCATTGTCTGCTTCCCAGTACTGGCAACCCCTTCCCCTTTGCTCCCAGCCCACTAGCAAGAACTCTGGACACAGATGAACTGTGTGGAGAAAGCTCCAGCTTTGCTGAGGGGCATGCAAGCAGCCAGAGAAGGAAGTAATAGAACCGTTGAATGATACGAAAGGATTAACAATGTGATCCTATGAAAAGCAATTCTAATTCCAGAAGGGTCAATACAGAGCAGCCCTGCTGCTCTGATGGGGAGATGGGTACTGCGTGCTCACCCATGGGACAGTCCTGCCTTCCCTCCTCAGGGCATTAGAAGTTTGGAAACATCATAAATGTTTATTGTTTTGTATTGTATTTGTATTGTTTTATATTTTTGGGTTTTTTTAAACCGTCAGAGAGCCTAGATGAGGAGAAACCGCTCTTGATTTACTCCCAAGGACTTCATTCAAGATGTAAGTACTGATAAGCTGCTCTAGTAGTGATTGTTGTTATCAAATTCAGCATCCCTATGGAGAAAATGGTCTACCACTGTTGTATTTCATTTTAAATAAAGAAGCTTGAGGAGAATGATGAAACAGAAGAAATCGGAAGGCATTAAACTAAAAAATAAGAAAGAGAAGAAAAATAAATGTTGCCTTAATGTTACCTATAAGCAGAGATTCCTCATTTTATGCTTACCAAAAGCATGCAAATGTACCAGAAAGCAAAGTAGCAGGGCTGAATGACAGAGAAGAATCACTAAAAGGACTTAATGGAACTAGGCTTTCACACGATTAATCTTCTGTGGACTAGTAACAAGTAGGAAGCCAGGATTAAGAATTAAGTCCTATGTCAGTTTTTACATTGAGTGGAAATCAGAGTAGAAATCCCGCAGGTACCTGTGCTGGACACAGCATATTCAGAAATTATCTGGAAAAAAGAGGCGAGTGGTGAGGTGTCAAAGTCTGCAGGTGACACAGATCTATCCAGGCTTGCCAGACCTAAGCAGAGGTTTTCAGAAGGATCTTGGAGAAAGAAAGAAGTAGTAGGGTGATACAAACTGGCTGGTGAGACTCAGTGCTGATGCCTTTGTTAGAACAGGTTTACTTACATATACATTCTGATGGACTTTGAATTAACACTTAAACTTAAGCAAGAAAATGTGCTGGAACCTTTGCGACTCTTCCTCTCCAAACGCTGGCACCATCCTCATGGCCACAGGGAGGAAGGCTCTGACAATGAGGAGCATTCCTATGCCAAGGTTAAATCCCTGCACACCCGCACCTCCGATCCTGTGCGCAGGTCTGGTTGGCCATTGCAGAAAGGCTGCAGGAGAACAAGAGAGGGTGCGTGGAAGGCAACAAATCTCATTAGACCCAGGCACCAGCCCCTGTGATAGGAAAAGCTAAATACATTTAGGGCTCTTGCCTGGAAAGGACATAATTGAAGGGAAAAGGGTAGAGGTCTGTGCCGTTATAAGTGATGTGAAGGTGGATAGGGATGAGTGTTGCTTCTAATGCAAGAGTGCCAGACTCCTGGTTTGGGGAGAAGAGGGCTTATTTCTTTATTTATTAATTTATTCTGAAGTGCAACACTCAGCTGTATTGCTGAATGATCAGCTACCAGTGGAGCGGGTCAACAATTTTCCAGCAGAATAGTTTTCTGAGCTACTTTCTGTTGCAAAATGCTGATTCGATGGTATCAAGATGCTCTGTGGGAACATGTCAATGCCATCAAAGCCGTCAGCAGAAGCCAGACATCTGCCCAGCCTCCTTGCCTGCTGCCCAGCTGGCTGGCTCCCGGGGACAGCTGGGCCCCCACGCCACAGCCTGCAGCCCATTTCATTTTTCTTTACTTCATCATTGTTCTATTTATATTGCATTTTTCCTCCATTTTCATCTTTATATTTTATATCCAATATACTTACAGCATTAGAAAATCCCCTGTTGCCTATCAGAACATCAGATGTCAAATCAGAGTGCAAGTCACACAATGAGAATACTTTATACTACTATTTAAATGAGTTTCAAACATGTATTTTAAGATAAAAATACACAAATCTAAAGAATTCATAGGGTAAAGTGTTGCTTTTTTCATTTACATATCATGTCATATATTAATATAAAGTCATATTTTATCTTGCATAGAGGTTGGGTCTGTGAAGCCAACTTCATATTTGGATCTCTTTCTAACTCACTGTGCTAAATTGAAATAGCATTTTCATAGGACGCAATTTCAGAATTTCGCTCCCTTGGCAATTGAAACATTTTACTGTGTTTGGTTGCTTCATTTCACAGATGTTTCCATCTGTGCAGGAAAGATGGACTGAGCGTTCTCTCTGTTTAAATGAAAATACCTGTTCTTAACCTGAATCAGGGCTAATGGATCACACAAAATGGATGAGTCAAATTTTAAAGGTAGGTAGAAAATCAGCCGTATGTGGGGTAAAATGAACAAGCAAGACCCCTTTCTTAGTCAACAAACACACCACTGGAAACGGGAACAGGATAAACTATGTAAAATACCCATCTTTGTAATCTAAGATGGAAAGAAATCAGATGACCTGGGATTTTTTGTTTTGCCTGCAACAACTAACACCTACAGAAGAGCAAAAACCTGCACTGACATGAATAGTGCTCGTGCCATGGATGAGGTTGTCACTGGCTGGTGGTGGGACCAGCTCTCACCAGATAACCAGCCCTTGCTCATCACTAGATAAGCTGCTCCTTTGCAGTTCCCTGCATGCATATTTCGATTTGCAAGGCTTAAGCTTGAAAGGTTGATTTGCAGGTTGTTTTCCTGGTGAGTTGATGGTGCTGGATCCAAGTTAGTTCAACTCCTGTGTGCAGTGAGCTGCAGGAGGGTTTGTGCCCAGCATCCATCCCAGGTGAAAGCAAAAATGCTGGTTGGTTCAAGCAGCATCTACAATCCTCCCAGTGTGATGATGAGTCTAGCTCATTATACTTATGAGACTGCTCTCCTTCAGAGGAGGGTCGTGGGGACGCAGGTGACGGAGATGATGTTTCAAGTCATATCTGGTAAACCACCACACCATCATCCCCAGATACCATGATCACCGCTATCACTTCTCTTTCTGGGGTGATTATTTTCAATACACTTGAACACTTGGCTGACATAAGTGCAGGGGGCCGCTGCGCCACGGGCCACCATTAGCAATTAAAATTAGATAAACAATTAGCCTGTGAACTTGGCACTCTGAACACTGCTGCCTCGACAGCCACCGCAGGAGCCTCCCGCAGCCCCTGTGTGGCCTGGAGTTCTGGGGTCAGAGCAGGGCTGGCAGGCTGGGATGCGGTGGGATACCTCGAGGAGGTGCCAGCATCAGCAAGGGGACTCCAGGGTATATAGTGTTATTTATTATGCCTTCAGTTTCTTTTTCTTCTCCCCTTCTTTATCAGGGCACTGGAGGGAATAGGAACATGCTATCTAATTTCCTAATTTTCCTGTCAGCTTTCTGGCTTTCAAAATGATTGCAGCAGAAATCTAAAAAACAAGGGTGAGGGAAGCAACCTTAATACCATTGTAAATCTCAAAAATGGATGCAGAAACACAGTACTCAGATAGGAGTAAATAAAAGCAAGGAGAGATTCATTCCGGTTTTCTCCTCTGTAAACCTACTGGCAGCTTGGAATTATTCAGAAAACAACATTTAACTGAGAAAAAGGGAACCCTGTAAAATAGTAAAGATTATACCGTAAAGCTAAGCACTCTCCATAAATCATAGCTGGGAACATTGCTAAGTTATAGGAACCTGCAGATGGCTGTCATTAAAGGGAAAGAGCCTCTCCCAGCCTGGCGGGGCCGTGCTGTGCCGTGGTGTACAGCTAACAAATCGAGCTGCTTTCATGGGGGAGCCACAAAAGTGGTTTTAAAATAGGAATTTCAACCAAAAGCCGCATGAGCTGTTCAGCAGGACTTGGGCTTATTGAGAAACCACAGTGGTAATTTCAGGCCTGATTTACAGGAGACTCTAATAAGCCTTCCCTGCTTGAAATAATAGGGCTGGGAGGGCAGGCATGGGGCAAGGTGCTCTGGTACTGAACCTGGTGTTATCCCCGTTACTAATGGGGACAAGCTCTGCCCATCCAAAGGGATGGTGGCTACTGGAACAGGTAAGAGCCTGGGGGTTCTCTCTCCCAGCTGTTTTTGGGAAAGGGGGTGGGACGTGCCAGTGGGTTCCTTCCCTGCTCTGGACACATTCCTGTGTGCTCACCCGAAGCATTGCTGCTTTTCTCTTGGAGATGAACTTGTCTGAGGCTTTGACTGAAGAAATGGAGAGGGCGCAAGCTCAAAACAACCCGGCGAATCTGAAACAGCACACAGGTGGCTCCTGCTTTCAAGATAAAGATGTCACCAGGTGAGCTCCTCTAGGATTATATACTAAGCCACACCATGACTTAGCATCAAGACCCCATGGGGTGGTGCCAGCTATCCAAGCCATGCATCACAGATGTGCAGGGATGTCCATGCCAGCACTGAGCTGGGGAGCAGCCCAGGCTGCGCTTGCTTCCCACAAGGGCTCTGCCAGGCATCACTTGCCAAAGGCAGGTCACACTTTGCCTTGAAAGAGCCTCTATGGAGACTTAACCCTAAATGCTGTCCTGAGGCACAAGTGCTCCACATGAGCCTTGGTCCTGTGCCAGGAGGTTCAGGTGTAGGTCTGGCAATCAAAACACTCAGTGTGTAACCAGACCTCCACAAACCTATCCTGGTTTTGAGCTTGGAAATGCTGCGTCTCATTCAGCCACACTCACCAGAGTTCATGGTTTATCAAGGCCACCATCTCTAACAAGGTCAGCAGCTTTTCCTGATAGAAAATGCACAGCAGCTGATGGCACTGATTTTAATTCCTTCACTACCTCTTATTTTTAGTGTACCTTTCTCATTTTCCTTTGTTGGCATTTCTGCAAGAGCATCATCTACCTGCAGATACTTGCGAATACTTGCTGGGCTCAGTATTCACAAGGCTGGAGGCTTTCCCAGGTGCTAACCAGGCTCCCTGCAAAAGCTATAGTCAAAATGTTTTCCAAAAACATCTCCGGGGGTGTGGATCCCATGGTATTTTTCTTCTTCTGTCTCTGGGAGGAATTGAGAACTGCTCACTGTATCTCTAACAACTGTGTTTATGTCCTTGATACAACTCCCTTTTGTGCTTTGGTAGAGAAGTCGTCACTAGCAGATGCAATTTCTTTCAGTGCTGGAATTGTGTTTATTTTACTGGAATGGTACTCCATTTATCTGGTTGCAAAGGGACTAGGCAATTTATGTTGGCAGCACTGAATGTACCGAGATTGGCAGTGGTTGAGCTCTCATGGCTTGTTACCCAAGGAAAGTTCAGAGCGTACTAATTTATCCCACTGTGGAGCAGCAACAGAAGAACCGTATGGTTGGAATCAATCAGCCTTACATTAGTAACACTGTAAACATTTTTTAAGACGGTAAAAGATCCAATAAATCTACTTTATTCTATTTCATTGTAACGTCCACTTCTTCCTTTCCATCATACAAACAACTTCCAGGTAATGGAAAGGATATTGCACTCACTATTCACAAATCACAGTTTGACCTATTATTTGTAATTTTCAGTGCCTGCCTCCTTATGTGGTGTTCATAAAATGAGATTAGAGTGATTTACAATAGTGAGAGATGGAACAAGACGAAGAGGAGATGGGACTCGTTAGACATCGTCCTGTGGCTGTTGGAAGAAACCTGCATCACTCACAAAGATGTGCTGCGATTTTCAAAAGTTGCCTAGAGGAGTTAGATATACACTTGAGGGGTTTCAGTACCAAATGTCTGTGTTCCATCTGAAAACGTGACCCACCAGCCCTGCTTTTATCTTGCACAGAACTAGCCAAGAAATTCTCATTGAAAGCTCCTGAAACTCCTTTCTGACCCACTAGTCTTCATTATGATTTTGTTCTAAAATGGTATCCTTCAAATATTGAGCCACTGTGCTTTTCAAAAGTGAAAAAGATACTTTCATTTGCATCCAACACAGGGAAATTATACTTGGGTTGTAATTTATGGTGCTTCAAAATGACCACTATTTGTTATTTTCAACTGCTTAGCTGCTGTATCTGGACTTATGAAGGAATTTTCTTCCCTGGTGCACCAACCAAAAATAATCTTATGTATTCTGTTAATAGGTATGAATTGAGCTTCATTGAGCAAATGCAAAAGAAATAGGAAAGACATCCACGGCTTTATTTTAATGAGCAAGGAAATGAACTTCAGCACAAGCCAGTCCACCTCCTGGAGTCACGGATGGTATTGGGAGCAGGTGAGGGGGTTCCTGTACAGACATTTGGAAGGTGGTAATAGCCCTCCCTGGTTTAGTATCTCCTGCTGCTTGGTTTTCTCTTCTTGAGCACCCACATATTTCTGCCAAACTGTTTAGTGCATCTCCCTAAAAAAAAATTGCTTGTCAAGAAGCAGTGCTCACTTCTGTTCTCTCTGAGCAGACAGGATCTGTTACAAATGACTCACATGCAGTAATTACATTCTATTTCTTCCTATCTTGCATTGATTATTCAGATGTAGGAAGAATAGCTCTCCCTCAAACGAGAGAATAGATGTGAAGACCCAAGTATTGTTTCGTTGTTATGGTTTTTTCTTTTTTTCCTCCTCCTTTGTTTTTCAGGTACTGTTTACAGCCATGGTATGGTGAGATGAAACATTTATAAACAAAACCTCCTGTCAGAGTGCTTGTAGTTTATGTTTATTTAAAGGACAATTTTGTGTCACCTCTTTGTATTTTAATAGTCAAAATAAATTCTGCATAATAATTCAACTCCTCTCTGCTGCCTGTAATGACTATCTGCATTTTTCTGATGGATGTTTGTATTTGTTTCCTATGATTTACATGACCTGACATCTCATATAATGAGCTTCCCAGCACAAATGCCATTCGTGATACTCTGTGCAGCACTAATCTATCATTTGATGACCTTACAAGTGCTGGGGTCACGGATTCAATCAGTGAAATGTTTCAGGGTGCAATTAATTAATTCCCCCCTCCCCATTCTACAACTGTTCACTTAAAATTTGATGAAAGTGGTGCTTTTTCGTAACACTTCTTCAATACATACAGTTTGTTTGTGTAATCAATCATGCTAAGTTGGGGAGTTCTTAGTATTCATGGCTTTATCTTGCTTGAAACTTCCAAATGTTTATTTTCCAGCATAATTTCATACTTTAATTAGCCAAACAACTAGCTGCTGTACTTTTTGAGTGTACACTTAGGTTGTGATTTAATAATGTGGTTTTGCCTTTACTAAGGCTGGTCTGGATTGCTGTGGTAGATCTATAGGCTGTCTGCTTTAGGCTTCTCACCAAACTAAAAAGGGAGTTCATGGCCTTGGTCTTTAGCACCCTTTGCTTGTGCCCATATTGCTTAGAGATGGTGTGAACGTCAGATTTGAGGGCTGCAGGCGATGACTGTCTTGCACAGGACTTTCATGCTGTGGTTCAGGCCACTCTCTAGAGGTGCGTGGATCACTTTCAGGGGTCTGTGCAAAAACAGCTAGCAAAAGCTAAGCTTAAATTCCCTGTCCTGGGATTTGCATCTTCACCAGAAAGACACTGGGACCTGCACGCTGGGGAGAACTGCCACCTGCTGCAGCAGCACTGCACGACCTGGTGGCATCTCTTAATGGAAAATAAATTAATGGAAATAAAAATAGGGAAAATGTTCCAAAACAGCCTCACAAATTTTGGCTTGGAAGAGGCACAGGCATGTCTTTAAGGGACAGCAGCCCTTTAGCACAGAACAGCATTGCTTGGAAATAATGCATCAGCAGCATCTCCCCAAAGTTGGTGGTTTTCATAAAGGGCGTGACACAAAGCAAAAACTCTTTAGAGTGAGGGGTTAAACCAGTGCTGGGAAAGCACCAGATGAACAGGCTGCCCAGGGAGTGGGTTGAGTCCCCTTCTCTGGAGGTGTTTAAGGGACAGGTGAAAGAAGTGCTAAGGGACATGGTTTAGTGATTGATGGGAATGGTTGGTCTTGATGATCCGATGGGTCTTTTCCAACCTGGTGATTCTATGAGACCAGGCTGCTAACCCCATCCCTGGTGCTACTCATTTGCTGGACTAGGGTTATCCCACATGGAGCTGCCCCCATACCAGAATGACCTGTGTAGGGAGGGGGCCTTATACCAACAGGGGTACTTATACAAGGGGTACTTATACCAACAGGGAGGTGAGACGGGGACAGAGGCTGGGAGGTGATTCCCCAACATGACCTCAGTTGCTGCTCCATGACTTGCTAGAAAGATCTCTTCCTCACAGATGATATTTTCTTTCCACTGTTTTGAACACACTGTAAGTAGTAAATCACAGTGACGCTCAGCTGGAATAATGGACTGTTGTGAAGTGGTGTAGCAACATATTTTTCTCATAGTCTATAGCCATTACTTAGATGGAAACCGGGCAGGGAATGCAGCAATCCAAGTGTTTAGGGGTAGCATTTTAGACCCATCCAACTCCATGGGGTAGCTCGTACCTACTATAAACACACATGTAGGCATTCGCAGAATTAAGGCTTAATATGTTAGTTCACTGGGGACTGGCTGTATCCAGCATGAGACATGGTAGATATTGAGAATAATATATACACGTCTGCTGCATAGACTATAGTTATTGCAGCGGGAGAATCGCTATTGCTGCACAGACTTCTTGCAGTGGTATTTGGGCTATGTAGGATCTGTGTTTTCTCTGAAATCTTAGTGGTCAGGAGAAAATAGTCCCAGCTAAAGAACTAATCACCAGGAGCAAATTTGTCTATAGTGAGAGAGTATTAAAGTAGCATCTGAAACTATGAAAAAGTCCCTGTGCTTTTTGCTCTATCAGCAGACTTTAATGAAATTTTGAAGGGGGAAAAAATTGCTTCTTGGCTTAAACCATGAGCTATGTTATTAATCTCTGCTAAGGAGTTTTATAATTGAAACACCGATGGAACGGCAGTTCTACTAACTCAAATGATGACCTAACAGTATCTAACATGAGCGTATACGAGGCTGTGTAATGCTATGTCATGATCGTAAGAGCTCCCAATAATGCAAATAGGTTGAAAACTATGGCTTATGCTCTTAGCTAAATTCAGTCTCTTTAACATTCTTGTCTTGTCATCTTTATGTCACCTGGTTTGTGTGTGATACCATAAGGACCTGGACTGTCCCACAAGGTCACATGGATTGCAGGGGTTGTCTTTGTTAGGTTATTGGCATGGATTACGGAACATATCGGTAAAATAGCATTAGCGTGCGCTGTCGCTTTTATCAGTAGTTTTTGGAAAGAAAGAAGTGATTTTTTGTACTTATACCAACAGCATCTTGTGGTCTGAGGTCAGTAGCTCACTATTAGGAAAGGCAAGTGTGTTCTTCATTCTACTGTCTACCCACCAAACCATTTATTTGAAATACAGCTGCCTGGCCAGGTTAGCTTGAGGGCCTCTCAGCCAAGCCAGACGCTCATCTTTTCCCAGCTTATCCTGGTCTGCATATCTTATTTTGGGGTTTTGCTCTAGTTTGTTTCAGTTTGCACAGCCCTAAGGAAACCATGACCTCACGGGGCTGGTGCACTCAGGGAGACCTGCTCAGATCTGCTCTCTGAAATGCAGACATCTAATGGTAATTTTTATTCTGATTTCTCTATGTTTTCTTCTTCTTGAGGTTTCAGAAACACTATAAGGAAAGAGACATACAAATTACTAGTCTCAGCCTGTGCCTTCCTGTGTGTTTTTCTGATTAACGCATGCCAACATGCCTTCATTATCACCATTTCTGTACCTATCCATCAGATATGTAAAGCAACGCCAAGATCAGAAAATCTCATCATCTTCTTCCTTTTGTTTGAAAGTAGGTGAATTTGCAAATGAGGTAGGATATATGAAAAAAAACCCCAAAGAACCTGTGAGAAATATCTTTGGCTTTTTAAATAACAATTTTCTTCCCTGAACGGGAACACTGATGTTAAAGCGGACAAGAAATGCAGCGTGTGCTCTGCCTTCCTCATATTTTACATCCAGACATTGAGGAATCTTTCAGAAGATGGGAGGTAGGGAGAAAATAGGGACAAAACCCCATCTTGGAAGAGGCACTGGGGAGCCCCTCGCTGGTGGGAAAGGCAGCAGAGGGCACTGCATGTGCAGGCAGGAGTTGCCACAGTTTTGCCTGTAAGCTTTGAAATAAGAGCAGTTATTTTTGGCGTTATCAGATTTCCGCCTTGGCTGCTTAGACCTAGCATTTCTTCTTAAACAAAGCACGTGTTTCACTTGCCAGGCAGATGTGTCTCCACGAGAAGGGCAGGGCAGGACAACCAGACCTTCTCTGGTGCCACAGACCAGCCTAGCTCTGCAGTGTCATGATGATTTCCCCATGGAGAATGAGTTCCAATTCAAGCCTCTTATGGGTACCTAAAAAGTTCTTCACTGAGGATAGTGAAGAGGCATCAGTGCCACAGAGACCCACATTTTGCTGCTATCTCCTGATCCTGAGAGCTTATGAAAAATGATGCCCTGGTTGTATCGACTGGTTTAATATCTTCACTTTATATTTATGGTGCATGCAGTTCTTTGTGCACCTTTTAAATGTTACATTAAATACAGAGTGGCACCAGATTTAAAGAGTTGAAGCACAAAAGCTCTTTTCCTGCTCTTGTCTCCTACTGTGAAGAATTTGCAAAACGCTCAGGGAGACTCTTGAATTATGGCTCTTCTTCTTCCTCGGGATGCATGGAGAAAATAGATGTATTATTAATCTGCCCACTGTCAGAGATCTCTGTTCTCTCTCTCTCTGTCTGTACACAGAGAGAGAGATTGACAAGAACAGCAGATGTATGCAGAACTGCCTAGCGTGCACTCAGGGTGGTGAATCACCAAATGCTTGGGATGATGAGATGCTTGGTTTGAACTGAGGCTGCAGAGCCCTGAAGGCATATTTGGTGTAGGAAGGTAGCTGTGAGGAGCATCTTGGTCTTGGACAACAGCATCCTTCAGATATTTGCAGGAAGCTATTTATTTATTTAAATAAAAAGCCTGTTGGTTTGGGGATGCTTAGCTCTGGTCAAAGTGAGCTGCATTTTTAGAGGACTTTGGAGGACAGCCTGTTCAAAGGGAGGAGGCACAGTGCCTGGTGGGAGGGAGCAGGAGAGCGAACAGCCACAGCGTGTGGCAGGGCTGCCAGGAGCAACGTGGCCTGAAGAAGCTGAGGCAAAGAGAACATCTCGTCCTTCCCCGAGAATGTTGTTGTATGCAGAGCAGCCTGGTGCCCCTGCGCGCCCACCAGCTGCAAGCCACTGCACAGCTGTGCTCCTGCTTGAACTCTCCCCTCTGTCTGCTCAAACCAACCAGCACAGCTCTGCACCGCTGCCTACACCTGAGAGGTGGGGACTGAGTGAGACTGGGAGCTCAGCAAGGGCTTGTTTTAGCTTAGGAGCACAAGAGCCAAGGTGGGAGTTGGCAGACGTGAACGTGCCTCTGTTGTGACTCAGCCCCTGTGGGATGTGTCGCTTCCCTGGGGGAAGCCCAGCAGCACAGAACACGCCAGCGTATGTCTGCATCTTGCTGAGACTCCTGCCAAGCGCTGCCTTGGCTCCCAAATAAAGAATGATTTCATGTTGGTTTGTAAGCAAGGGCTTTCCCACCGGGGCTGCGAGGTGCCTCACCTAAGGAGAAGGATTGTGCTGATGAAGGGAATAGCCTGGGGGATGCGGGGAGAGACTTGCTGAGGTGAAAATCCTAGACGTTAAGGCGACACCTGAATTGCTGTGGGTGCTGGGTACTCTCGGAGCCCACTGGGTCCCCTCAGTGAGATGATGGCTCTTGGCCACACTCTGTTTGGACTGTCCATCCTCCTTTCGGCTCAGGGTGCAGGAGATGTGATGATGACACGTCCCAGTGATGTCTGTGGGTATTGTGGCACAGGGATGTTGTTAGCCCGCTCTGCTGTGTTTCTTGCTCCCATATGGACCACTTTCTTCATTAATGCATAGCTCCTGTGGGAATATACTCACACTTAGATGATATTCAAAAGGAACTGGTTTGATAGTGTATCACGCAGATCCTCTGTGGTTTGCTTTTTGCAGCTCCCTGAGCTTAGCTGCAGAGCTTTACAGCTTGTAGAAAGTCAAGATTTATCTGGAAAAAGACAACCAGTATATCTCACCCTCCTACTCCCCCAGATCGGATTAACTTCTATCAGAAAGCCTGTTGGAGTATCTGGGCACTGCCAAGCTGAGATAACTACATGTGTCATACATACCATGTGCAGCATAGTGGTAGGGGGCTTCTAAGGAGTTTTAACATCTCCCAGTGCCTATATAGTGGAGGTCCTACCACTTTCTTAGCCCTCCGCTTGGCCATACAAGAATTTTGACTGGTAGTTCTGGGTTCCCAGGAACAGGAAATTCTGCCTTTCCCAGACCAGAGCACAAGGCTCAGCCTGGGACAGCGGTTACAGGATGTCTGGTTGCAGTGGTCTTAGAAGAGCCAGGCAGGGTGTCACGTTTTGCCCACTGTACGCATCCCTGACCGAGCAGAAGAAGGGTGGGAGAAAAGCTGTGCTTGCCACATGAATTGGTAATGCCTCTTTTACGGCTAATTTTTAGTGGTTTTCCTCTGTTGTTATTCTGCTGGCGCCTTGTTAGTTCTGTTTAGTGCTCAGCAAGGCCATCACACTCCTTATTGCATACCAAGAAATTGCTGTTTTCTTCCAGAAATTCTCATTTGTGCACCCCCCTGTTTTCCAAATTCTTTTGGAGGATGGTTCGGCTCCTGAGCGTCACGGGGCTTCAGGAGGGAAGGTCGGTTGTATTTGTATGAGCAAGTTAAGAGTCTGGAGACACGTATCGATGCTAATTGATTTCCTGTCTCTTTTTCCATGCCCAAATGATCCGCTCTATCGCTGCTATAAATATCAATAACCTCCGGTCTGAAGAACGTGGCACCAAGTCATAGCCTCATTGCTGCATGTGCAAAGGGCAAGAGAAACACCACCTGCTGATCAACTTTTCTGACGTCAGGCCCTCTCTCCTTGACACCTGGATTTTGCCTATGTGTTTTCATCTCCATGACGGACTGTGGAAGCTGGTTTTTCCCCTGCAGAAGTGGATAAGGGGTGGTGTGACAGTGCCTGCAATGCACCAGTGGTGTTGCTGGAAAGGCTGCATTTGGCAGATGCTCGTGCTAGTCTGATAGATACATGGAACCTGGAGGCAAGGAGGGCATCCCAGACAGCTTTGTCCCTCTAAGGGGTCCTGTAGACTGTAAGTGTTATAAAGAGGCAAACAAAATCACTGACCCTGTGAAGGCAAAAGTTTAAAAGAAATGCAATACATGAGGAATGCAAGAATGACATGACTTCATGTCAACTGCATGGAAGCTGCGTTCAATAGATGGATAAGTTTGAGAGAAAGATACCCGGACTTTAGATTTTATGGGACTGCTCTGATGGTTTGGTCTGCCCTAGAAATCCTCGGAAGAGGAGGATCCTTCCACCGAGTCTTGCATTAAAGCAAATTTCTTCTGCTTTGACCAAGGATATACCTCTTACTTGGCACCTTTTGAAGTAGAAGCTCCAAGTTTTAGAGAATTCACCACAGCCTTTGAGCTGGCAGGTAATTACCTTCTATATTAAAAATGAGGCTTACTTTCATCACAAGGGAAGGCTTGGGAAGGTCTGATAAAAATCTGTGCTCCTTGGCTTCGGTAACTTCTGGGGAATGATATGGTAGAAAAGGAAATACAACTTTGTCATAAATTCACCATCAATTAGAAGAATAATTTTCATAACCCTAATAACAATCTTATATCTCATACTCATTGAACTGATTTCCTGGCAAATAATCATTGCTGATGAGACGTTAAGGGAATTCTCTGCTAGGAAGAGGGTAAAGACTGTTCTGTGAGAAACAGGTGGGTAGTAAGATGGTGCAGAGCCTCTGCCAAGGTAAGTTTCATTAAAGCATTGTATGACAGGCTGTTTAATTTTGCAGCGTAGGAAGGGCTACCAGAGGTGGTTGTGGTGTTACTGTGCTGGTCCAAACTTCGTAGAGATGTTTCCAGTATCACGCTCCAGATTATTACAGAGTAAGATTGGGCTGAAGAAGCTGGGATGCATGGAAGTAACATCCCACTCTGATGGCACCAAAGTAAGTCCTGAAAGGACCTATATTTTGCCATTTTCTCAAAAAAGTGTCCTGATTTATTAGGCTGAATGGAAATGGTTAATCCTAGACAGCAGGGACAATTTGAAGAGCCTGGAATAATGTCCTCATCTGCCTCTTGCTCGGGGAAGGTGAGTGACATGGACCGGGTCATGATGTTGGGTCAGGTAATGGAAGGGCAGATTTTGGTAAATAAAGTGCTGAAGGAAGGTGAGATAATTCATGTCAGTCAATGCAGGGTTGTGAGAGGATTAATGCATTGTTGTTTTCTCATTAGATTACACCTGGGGTCAATAAAAGCAATAGTATTGACCAAGTACACGTAGATGTCTCTAAGCATTTACGATTTCTGCAAATTTTTACGATCAATCAAGAATGATATTTAGTCATTAGGGCACACATTAAATGTTTTAAAGAGTGGTCAGGTGCTGTCCAAAATGACAGCTGTTTATCTCATTTCTTATTCCTAAAAATCAGCTCTTGTTCCTTTGCTTTTTCTAATATTTTTATCTACAGCACAGAAAAAAGTATTCTGAAGGTACAGATACAGTTTTCAAGTGATTGGAAGATTGGATATGTAGTAAACAAGAAAAGGCTCGCTGATACACAACCTGGGCAGCTAGCTGGGCCAAGAGCAAGCAGACAACTATGCATTTCAAGACATGCAAATATAAGGCCAAATATTTAGAAACAAAGAATGTAGGTCAGATTTGTGGATGAGGAATCTGTCTTAGGAAGGAGAAACTCAGGAATGGGATGGTGAAGAACTAAATGCATATGACTTCCCACTGGTGGTTGCAGCTGAAAGATCAGTAAGATTCCCAGGTTTATGGCTAAGTATAGAAGGCAGCAGGAGCAGAGAGGCTGTATTACCTCTGGGTTCAGCGCTGGTGCACAGCTGCTGGGTGCTGTGCTCATTTCTGGTGTCCACATTCCAGAAAGTATGGAGAAAAATTGCAAAGTGACCGAGGAGAGACACAAGAATGATCAACGTGTTGAGAAACTGTCCTGTGGAGTTTGTGAGAATTGCTTTGTTTCATTTATCAAACTGAAGGCTAAGGAGTGCTTTGAATAACAGTCAGTGAACGCGCACTGGAGGAAGGCAGCTGTATGGTGCCGCAGAGTTCTTCCATCTCTAAGACAGATAAATTCAAGTGGAAAATAAGTTGTACATTTTTGACAGCCAGGGCAAAGACCTGTTGCAGCAATGGCTGCAGTTTCTCCCTCTCTTGAGATCTTAATAACCAGATAGGTTTTTTCCAAAGATACATGTATTGCCCTCCCAGGACTCTTCCTAATGTCTGTGGCCAAGGTGGGGTGTAGGATACCCGGTCTCTAGGCTGCTGCCCAACCCAACTGATGTACCTGGTACAGAACTTATCTGCTGTGCAGGATGGTAGCCGTGCCGCAGAGGCAGGCAGAGAGCCACAGGCAGGTTATCTGGGAAGTGGGGTGCTGCAGCCAGGATCAGTCCTTGGTGTCCTAGGGGTGGTTGGACTCGATGATCCGATGGGTCTTTTCCAACCTGGTGATTCTATGATTTTATGATTCTATGTGTGCGCTGCTTTCCGGGTGCATTAGTCTGCCCCGCTTTGTGTCTCGCGCTAAGTTTGATACCTCTCTGGTCGCTTCATTGGCCGATTTGATTGCTAGGTGGTTTTGTCTGTTAAAAATGTCTGTTTGCACGCAATTTATTTTCTCTTATCAACGCATCCCAGGCCCACCTTTACATTTTTGCAGGAGTTATTTATATAAAACAATTTCTTTTCCCATAGGTCTCTCCACCTAAAGTAATACTGTAACCTAATTCCCTCCGGTAAGCAGTCTTATCCAGACTTTCCGCATTCATCTAAAATCCAGCAGTAGAGTTTTTTAGAGATCTGAGGCCCCAAGATATCATGCTGGAGCAGCTGAAATCAGTACAGGAGATCAAATATTAAAGCAGGTGGGTCAGGGTGAGGTACAGTGCTCCACGAGGGCTTCTGAAGCTCTCAGCTGTGCTGCTGACTTCTGCAGAGACTGCATTATTGGATCCCATTTCATTGCATGATTGTAATTATTGCTGCATATTGTCGTTATTGTGTCTTGGATTTTTGGTTTGCCATTCCCTTGCAGTGCTTCTGCACTAACGGCAAGTAAAGAGCATTGCCAATAATAAATAACCTCTGATTTCAACATACTGTTATTTCAAAGGTTAGGTTATCTCCATGACAGCTTGACATTCAAGGATCACAAAGCTTCCCCATAACAACAGTGTGTGGAATGGTCTAATTATGCTTTGACAGGTCATGCCACAAAGCAGTTAGGTGGGACTGGAGGGATTTTATCAGGTTGCTGTGTGCGCTACAAGTCAAAGACATGAACACAGGAAACCTTTAAAGCAAATAATGCTTCCAGGGCTAGAAGTTTCTGCTGGGGTAACCTGTCTGATTCCCTTCCTCCTCCCACTCCCTGGATGGAGGCTGACTTGCACCAGTTGAGGTTGTGTTTCTTAAAAATTTATCTGCCTGCTTTTAGCTATAGCAAATTGTCTAGGAAAATCCTTTTAGTGACAGAATAATTTGGACCAAGTAGACCTGGGGCTTCAAAACACAGCAAATAATTTGCTGTAAATATTTGGTTGGTGCTTTCCTTTGGTTTGTAGCTGCACCCAAGCCTTACTGTGGTGGGGCTGGGTCTCTCGTTTCCAATGAATGGGTTAGGGGAGAACTTCTCTGCAGCAGCTTAATTGCTACGCGTATAGTGTCGAACCCACAGGCTCCTACCTCTGCACCCATGCAGGGATGCCTTCTTTTATCTTGGAGCTAGTCGTACTGGTATGCTAAATCCTAACTAAATGCTTCATAACCAAGCTGATATTTTTTCCATGAACTGCACCTTTCAGCTTGTTGCTTCCTCCTCCGTCGTAATTTGCAATGAGATATTGTCATGTTCTAGGCAGTAATTACACGCGTATTATTATAAAGGTTTTGTTGATTAAAAGGCTAGAATGCATTATTTAAAATGGTCCAAATATTGTTTCCATTAAGATAAACTGATTATTTAGTATAATAGAATGCCGTTGAGCACTTAGATGGCACTCTTCCTCTTCCAAGCATTTTAGCAAAGTTGATCTAAGGAAAAAGTCTTTTACTAAAACTGGAAGAGAACACTGGGACCAAGGGGGCAGCTCTCAGAATTTAACATGTCATCATCTTCTGTTGAAAGGCTGTAACTCTTCAAAAAGTCTTCCCAAATAATTTTATTTAGAAGAGAGAACTTGACGTGTTTTACTTGCCTGCTATGCAGGAAAACGGTCCAACCCTCCAATCAAAACTCCAGGAGAAATTGTTTCCTGTTTTAGAGAGCCTGTGCCAAGGTTTGGCCCCAAAGAGAGACCCTGAGCATTAGGAAATGTGCTATGAAAGGAGAAACAGAGTCATCCCGACTAAGAGCGGCTGTAGTCTTTGCAGCACCTTAAGAAGGCACTAGGAAGTTTAAAAAAAAAAGATACCTTTAATTGCTTTTCAAATTATTATCCCATTGTCCTTGGTAAATGCCAGCCTAGAAGATGCTTCATACAGCAAGTTACCTTCCTTTTTAAGATAAAGGTTAGTTTAAGCTTACCAAGAAAATTAATTGCCATTGCAATGTACCATGAAAAAAAATGTTTTCACTCTATCCTGAAAACAGCTGTGAGGCCGTAACTCTCCTTCTGGATACAAGAATAAGTTCTTTGCCAGGGCAGTAATTATCTCAGCATCTGTCTCTTCCTTTTTCTACTCTGAGAGAATTGAAAGCCTCTGACAAGGTTTGCAGATCAGCAAACACAAGGGAATTCTCAACCTCCCTCCCCAAGGACCAGCATTGTACATCTTTACCTTCTCATATCCTCTCTCCTTTTCCTTTGCTCCAGAAATAGGAGTGGAACCACTGTTCCCTGCACATGGCTGAGGTGTGTTCCCCAACTCCACCACCCCAGCAATGGGGGGGTTTGTGACAGCCCCTGCAATACGGTTTGGCTGGCTCATCATTGCTCCAGCACCGTTTGGGCTCCAGCTCTAAGCGGCTCATGGACAAGCGCTGGCAGGAGAGATGTGCGTATGGCTCCTACAGCGCCAGGGGAAGCCACGTTTCCCTCTTGGAGGAGGAAGGGGGTAGGAACAACAACAACAAAAAGATATCATTTGTTTTATCAAAGTTTGACCCTAAGTCTTTTGAGAAATTAATCCAATCAGCTCCAGCCCTTCTCTGAAGGGCTCTCCTATGATGTAGTCACAGACAATCCTGCTGCTGGTGCTTTCCATTTACATTGTCCCTGTTCATCCAGTGGCTGAAATGCAGGATGTTCTTGGACCCAAAGGAGGGGCACAAAGCCCAGTCCTCCCTACACCAGCACCGTGCCTTGTCTGTCCCATTTCTGAGACCCACGTCTTCGCAGGTTGGTCTCCCAGCTGCCATGCCAGCTCCTGGGGCAGCTAATCCTCACTGCTCAGTCCACTTCATGGAAATATGTCTAAATTTGTGAGCTCTCCTGACCTTTGATGTGTTGCTTACGCTCTTCCCCGTACAAAGGTTTCAAAACGCACAGGACTGCAGAATTTGCCCATTTCCCTACTGACTTCAGTACCTCTTCCCCCTTGCTGGCTGAGGTCCCTTTGGCAACCCTTGCAGTGTGCCTCTCGTGCTCTCTGTGGTCAAGTGCCGTGCTTGAGGGCTGAACTTTACTCATTATTAGTGATATTTTGTTGTGTGAGATCACTGAGATGGACCCTGCCTTTTGTGGCTGTCCCTACTGTCACTTCAAGTGCTCTTTGCTTGCACCTCGTTTCTCCTCATCCAAGCCAGAGAGCATGGTCCCACGTGTTGACAGTTCCTTTTGTGATTGTTTTGTACCGTGAACAAATTGCATTGCTGGTCTGTGCCTTCATCCTTCCAGGTTATTGATCATACAGATTAATTAAACTGATTCCAGTATCGATCCCAATGGCAGTCTATATTTTGCAACTCAAACTGCTTTCATTTAACTACTCGTTCTCATCAATATCACAGCCAGTTCTTTCTCCACTCTAGCAGCTCCATCCATGCAACAGCCAATACTCACGTAATGACCTTCCAGAACAGCACTTGCCAATTCCTCCTCTTGCCTAAACCCTTCTTTACGGTTTTGTAGGGTGTGATCACTTCTTATGCTCCTAGCAGAAATTTAAAAAAAAAAGAAAAAGCGATGAAGGCTGTACAAAGAGTTTAAATGAGGAAATAATCACGTATGGAAAGAGGGAAATAATTCTCTATATGCACAGCATCTTCCACTTTAAAAGGCAGCCCTTGTTTGTGATGACTGCAGTGCAGCTTCCAAGGGTAGAGCTCCCCATTCCAGGCAAGCAACAGGCAGGGTCTCTGGAGAACTCAAACTTACTTCTCCTCAGAAGAGAAGGCAATGTCTGTCCTCTCCAATTTCACTGACCTGCTACTGGCAATCAGCACGCTTGTGCTCGGCAGAGGTGCCAGTTTGAATCTGTGTAACTCCCAGGGGTCTGATATGTCTCTCTTCTCTCCACTCCATAACTAAGAGAGAGCCTCTCTGCCTGTTTCCAGTTTATCATGATCTTCTTCTGCCTTGGGACTGACGCTGCAAGATCTATTAATTTCTCATTGCTCTGAGTTTAAAGTGAAGACCCTCTTGTAACCCACTCATAACCTTCATGGGAGAGTGGAGTATCCTTGCCAATTATCTTAGAGATAGCTTTATAAACTCATTCCCTCCAAATATATTTTACAGCAGGAATAACTCATATGAAAAAAGATTCACCTTCCTTTCAGCAATGTCACTGGAGTCACAGCAGATTCAGAAAAAGTTGAAGCACTAACAGGAGTTTTATGAAATCACACGTGCCTCCTGCTTGCTTCTTGTTTTCCCTCTGCCATCCCTCCTGGCTGTCAAAGCTCCCAGTCACATCTAGAGCAAAAGGATCTATATTTCTAAGTCCTTGTGCCCTTTGACATAGTCGATTTGTCCTTCCCTCCCTTCGGACTGAAAATAAATGGGAGACTTCTTCATTATCTTCCAAATGAGATGTGAAACTGAGGTCTTGACCACTTGTGATCATTAGAAAAATCCCATGGCATTTCTTGCAAGAGCAAGACCATTAGCCCTGATGTCCTGGCAGAACTCCAATTTGCGTGATTATAATTACATTTTGCCTGCTTTTTTAGCTTCAAAGGGATAATATAACTTCCCTCCCTTGCTGTCCCAGCTCGCCATACAGGGCAGCAGCACCAGCTGTCCTGCTCCCCTATCTATGTGTTGGGGGCAAGTCGAACGTGGGTTTGCTTGGCCCAGGCAGGCTCTGGGAGAGGCAGGTCATGCGCTGCTTTATTTCCAACTGCATTTGCTTGTCTGGGTCCCTAGAAAGATTCTTGTGTCTCTCTGCCAGAAGCCCCCAGTCTGAGCGCGGGCTGCAGCTCCAGTAACTCTGCTACTTGTTGCAAAAAGACCTCTGGGCAATTTTCTGGTATCTCACTGTGGTTTCTTGCTCCTGGTCATGGCCCTGCTATAAAAACCTTCCAATACATAATCTTGGTTTTCTATTCAGCCCATGACCATTTGTATTATATGAGGTTGAATAACTGCTGCCTTCCGCTATTGCACTTTTATTTGTGTTATGTTTTAAGTTTTTACAGCCACGCAATCAACCCAAATAACATGCCCATCTGCTCCAGGTGGAGGAGAATGAATCTTTACTAACCTTTTGCATGTTTGCCTCTTGCATCTGTGCTAGGAGGTGTCTTGCCTGCTCTCCACAACCCTTTGGAGAGCCAGTTGCATCAGGGCCTAGGCGGACACTTCTAAATGCAAGTTACAGGTCAGGATCCAACATCAAATGGAGCTACTTGCAGTGAGTGAGTGCCACCGCGGTTGAGTGAAGCCCTAAGCCTATAAATAGCTTAGCCAGAGTTTGAGCTATGTTGAGTGAGAAGCAAACTGGGACGAGTTATTCTTCAGAGCTGCCTCAACGGGAATTAGGTGTCCCTGTCCCTTTGAGGACATGTTTCAAAAGCCTTTATGGGGCACTGTGAGCAAAACATTATGAAACTGGGTAACGCAGCTAACACTCCCTTTGTTGGCTGTGTCATAGTCTTGAAGGGGAACTTTAGAAAACCCAGGATATCTCACCTAGGTATTTTCAGATGCACATTTGCATTTAATGCAAGCTGAGGTACACGACTCTCCAAATCAGTGTTGATCAAAATGAGGGAGGAGGGTTATTTTTTCAGAATAGCTACCAAAAATTATTAAAGGTTCTCCTACAGAAAACATCAACTTCACTGCGAAGCAAAATGTTAAACTCCAGAGGGGTAGCGGAAGGTGGGACCCCAGTGTCTCTGCAGCCTGTCTTCCCTGGGGAGGGTGGGATAGACAGTCTCACTGCCCCAGAGCTGCCGTGCACCCACACTGGTGCTGCGGCTGCAGGGTAAAGCTTGGAGCTGCTGTGCTCTGGACATACCAGGAAGCCACTCAGCTCTTTAAGGCCATTCCAATTTTTATTTTAAATCCAGAGTTTTGATCTGAGTTCATTTGGTCAGAGGCTCTGGCTTTTTTTGCCTGTGTTTATTTGCCCATTCAGCTGGCTCAGTATGTGTTTCATTTCCCTGGCTCCTTTGGCATTTCTTTGAAGTCTGATTAGAGCAAATATGCAAACTGCCTTTCCTAGTGGGAAATTCCTTCTGCAAACATGTGGGTGCCAGGCTGCCTCTGAAGCAGCCACCCCAGCTTGTCTGGGGGAGCAGCTTGAGGGGGTTGTCAGTGCTAGTCTGCACAGCCGTGCATCAGCCAGGATGCACAATACCAGTTCCCATTGGCATAATGTATGGATTCCCATGATGAGATGAGCTGCTGCCTGCACCACATGAGTCTTTGCAACATCATCATCTTCACTGTTAAGCAATACAGGGACTAGCAGTGAATGTGCTGGTGCCCAGGAGGGTGCGGGGTTGGCACACTGGACCTGGGGCAAACAATTTAGGTCAGGGTTGCCTCTCCCCACTGCAAGGTGCGGAGGTTCCACATCCCCAGAGGCTGCAACCTGGGCAGCCGTGGGGATGGTGAATGTGCAAAGTCATGAGGTATCCTTCACTGGGCTGGGAAAGTCACTGCTTATGTTGTGCATAGACACGTCTTGGCATTATTACTCCCTGCTGCATCTTGGAATGGCCAAATACTGCAACAGAGAAGGACTTGTAGAAACAAAAGATGTTTCTCCCCAAGCCAAGTGTCACTGAAAAGGGCTCAGGCTGCAGTAAGCTCTCACTCCCCTATCTCTATACATAATTAAGATTTGCATTAATATCAGATGAAATTAATGCTCAAAGCTTGTTCCCTATTAATTGAGAGGGTGGTTGCTGTTGTGCATGTGTGTTTAAAGCAGATTTGTACCTGCTGATCTTGATGAATGGGTCATTTGTGCTCTGCGTTTTCTCTGGAAATGAGGAAGAGAGTACACAGCCCTGTGCTGATAAGGGATGCTGTTATTTTGTGTTCTCTAACCATTTCTCCAGGAAGTCGTTGCTTCATTTGCATTGCTTTTTTAACCTTATATGCTCAGTGGGCCCAGGCAAGGCTTCTTTCTTCTTGAATTAAATGTAATCAGCCTGAGCAGTGAGGAAGAAATGATGAATGAGGAATCATTTTGGAAAACACATATCTCCTGACTGCTTATCTCAATGACATAAGAGGACTTGAATACAGTATGGAAAATAAATGCAGATGGGGGCTCAGCATATCGTGCTGGAGAATAATAGCTCAGAGGGCTAGACCTGGCCAGAAACTATTATTTAGAGTATTGCTGTTGTAATTTATAAAGGTTAATCGTTAAAACTTTAATTCTCCTAGGGGAAAATGGCTGAAGAGCTCTGGCATTTGTCATGCTTGCAGCCAGAAGGGACCATAGCAATGAAAGAAGCAACCTTGCAAGGAGAGGTAGAGCGTATGCTGACCCATCCAAGAGGGCATCATTGTCCTTCCTACCTGCGACCTGATTCCGCGCTGACCAGAGCCACTGCAGGAGGGCTTTGGGGGCAAGGATGAGTGGCAGGAGGGTGCGTGCAAGGAAGTGAGATGTCAGTGATACACAAGAAGGCATGCAGAACTGTAGGTACAGCACGGAGCCATTGAACTTCAGGGAGGGCTTCAAATGAAGTCCCCCCACTCCTGCAGCTCACCTCCTGGCCACCCTCCTGGGCTGGCAGCAGCAACTCAGAAAATGCTGCAGCATGCGAAATCTCTAGAGGGAAAGAGAAGAAAAGGACCCAGAATAAAACTTCATGGCATGGAAGAGTGGTAAGGTTGTCTTATCATTTCTACTGCTATATTTTCAGTCCAGGCTGCATTTGTTAATGGCCCTATAAACCAGCAGAATAAGGAGGAGAAGAAAGGGGGAATATTTGCCAAATACTTTGCTTTTTAAACATTCCAGTATAGCACTGAAGTTATTTATTTGTGATGTGACTTCCTCTAGATAGAATAAATCTGATAAAGTCTAGACACGCAGAGCTAAAATAGCATTTGAGCTGGCTTGTTCAACACAGGTCAGTGTGTAATTATGGAAACATTCACATTTTCATCTGGAGCAGAACAGACCACTTTGTCATTAAAAAAAAAAGGAGCTTTTTCTACACTGATAATATGAGTTCCATAAGAAACAAAGTGCCTTTGCAAATTCAAGTCATGGCTGTGTTCTGGTGGGAGATGCTGCTCTGCACAGGAATGAGGGGTACAGCACATCCCAGAACAAGTCCAGGGAGAGTCCGCATTAGAGGCACATTAATTATGGCAAATAAAGATGGCAGAAAAATCAGTGTTCAGAAAATAAATAGAGGCCCAGCTCAACCCATGCTTCACCTCAAACAACCCTCAGACTTTGAGTATTTGAACTTTGCGACTGGAGACAGTCTTTGGTGCTAATTGAAAAATGCTTATGAATGCAACACAGTGCAGTTTATCTGACCTCCATGTCAAGCGTATTTCATTGCAGAAAAGACCTTGAACATCACGGGAATCCTGGCCCACCCACCAGCAGGGCTGTGCAGTAAATCAGCTTACATTACAGCTCATTGCCCAGGGAGCAGCCAGATTCTTTGAGGAGCCGAGGGAAATATCCAGCCTTGCTCGAAGGTTTGCAATATCTGGGTGGGGGAAGAGCTTTGGTTAGCAATTTGAGTCCCAAATGAATCGAACTGAAACAGGTATTAATTAGTGTCTCTGTTCATGGGCATTGCTGTAAGATTTTCCATTAATTCACAGAGTAGCTGCTTTGCCTTACCCATGAAATCCAGGTATCAGGGCCCTTCGATATCCTGGGATGCAGCCCTTCACACCACTGGTGTGCAAAACACTTAAATGCAGCTGCTGGGAACAAGGTGAAAGCAACAAAGAAAGCATTATATTTATGTATTTATTCTTGTTGTTGATCTCATTCCTGGGAGGCATTGGTTTGAGCAATCCCAGCCTGGTGGTATCTTGCACTTGCTTGTGGTACTATGGGGCCACTGCAGCCCAAATATTGAGAGCAGCTGGATTGAGAGCAGGCACATGGCAACCCTCCTGACTGCAGCCTGTGATGGAGGGCTGGAGGATTCAATTCAGAAAGCCTATGGGTCCCTCAGGATTGGCTGCTTAGGCTCATTGCAAAATGATGGATAAAGGTTTAGCAAGGCAAACTGAGAATTGGGACTGGCTGGTTTTGGAAACCCTTCAATGTCCTCCTTACTGAAAATGACAATTATCCTTTTGGTATTTCTTTCTCCTCCTTTTTTTTTTTTAAAAAAAAAGTCACTTTTAAAGAGTATGATATCCTGTTTTTATTAGATATCCCCTTATTTCTGACTTACTTCAGCAATTATCTCTAAGTAGGACGGCACTGCCACGAAACCAAGGTGCTCTTCTGCCTGCCAAAAAGCCACTGAATCTTGGAAACTAACCATGAAATCTGAAAACTGAAGAGAGACAATGGCTGGAGCAACGCATCCTTGGAAAAGGGATGGTAGAAACCTCAAACACAATGAGCTCTTTGCATCTAAGACAGTGTGTGATGAAGTAGAGGGTAGCACGTGGAGTGCTCCCATCCTGCTGTCCTGGGCTCAGCGGTGTCCTGCTGGCTGTTGTAATCGAGTCAGCCTGTGCATGGAGCTGCCCTGAAAAATATGCCTCTTTCTCCCTCATTCTCTTTCCATCTGTAAACTGGGACTAGAGAGAGAGCACCTGCAAACTGTAATTGTGCAGGGGCTGCTTTCTTAATATTCTGAAGACCACTGTACAATGATCTCACAGATCACATGGTAAATGGCAAAGCCTTATATGTGACAAAGGGAACCTCTGGCTTGCAAAATAACTCTTTTTGGAGGTGCCATAGGAACCTGTCAAGTGCTCATCCTTCAAAGGCTGCTGCTGCATAGGCCAAGGTCTCTGCACCTGCATGCAGAACAAAAACAATGTCTGTGAGGTAAGAAAGTGTGAAGGGGAAATAGTCTTCCCCTCCATATTTGCACACTGGGTTTTAGATTGCATTATATAAATCAGCCCCACCAACTAAACGTGGAGTGTTCTGAAATATTGTATTTGCTTTGGATCAGTTCACAACCAGATTGCTTTTATTTTGTCTCATAAGAAGTTGAGATTGGAGATGTATGGCCATGTTACACTTTATGTTTGCATCTGCCACCCTGGCAGGAGAAAAATGGTTGCTTGGGTTTTGCAGACATTCTCCAATTATTTTCCTAAAATGGTTTGGATGAAATACTGTTGGTTCATATAATTAGCTGAAATAATAAACTGGCAAGAGTTTGTTTTTGTTTCCTTTTGGAAGGAGAAAATACTGCAATGAGCTCAATACCCTATAGTGCAGCTTGGCATGAACTGTAACGCTGTGATATGAACCATCTGGGGAAGCTGCACTCAGCCCCAGTGGTGGCTCTAGGTGGAGGGACCTGAATTCCCAGAGCTCTGTCTTCCCTACAGCCACAGGATTTCCATTCAACTCTGGAAAAGGCAGCGCTGTTGGGATGGGATGCGATATCGCTGCGAAATGGGATGTTTCCAGGGAGGCAAAGGGAGATGCAGAAGAGGACAATGCTGTGGAGCCTCAGGTGTGCATGTGCCTTACATGCCAGACAAGCCAGCTCAGGTTTGACTTCTCATTTTCTTACTAGTGTCATTATCCGGACAGAGTGAAAACTTACTCCAGTGAGTGCCGAAGAACAAACCTCTGATGCACACGAGAAGAAAGGAGAGACGCTGCCAATGCACAGCTACTCATGGGCAGGAGAGCGCTGCCGCAGCCCCAGTACGTTGCGCCAGAAATTCATGGCATTACGGTGGGCAACTCGGTTCTCTCCTTAATCCTTCTTTCAGCTCTTGAAGCAATTTGGTGATTTTATCACTCCCCTCAGGAGCAGACAGAGGTGTACTGGGCATGTTCATTTGGGTCTGCTCTCTCCGCTCTGCATCATCTGCTGGTGCTGGCGAGCAAATGCACACATTGCCCTGTTACACGCACAAACCTCTTCTGCTTCCATTGCCCACATGTAATATAAGAAAAGCAAGCAACAGCCTAAGTAGCAAATGGCGCAGGCTACTAAAATGATCTAATTTTGAGTCAGCTTTGGAAAAGATATGTGGGTGTTTTAAACACTTCTGAACCTGACAGTACCAATTTTTATCCCTGACCTCTACAACAACCCTACCTTCTTTCCCATCTCTCATCATACCCTTCCTGTGCAATAACCTCTGCTCCTTCATCCTGCAAGAGTTGTGTACGCTTGGATAGCGGATCAATCACCATAATAGCTGTTGTCTTCAAGGTTTATTAATGCTTTCCAACTGAATTCCTGTTTTCCTGCTAATAACCCTACCAGTGGAACACTTCTGTGGACACGCTATTATTCACATGGCAAACTTGCCACCCGAATGCTGGTGGGTAATTAGTAAGCCTTGCATCCAACTAGAAGCAAGCAATTTTTAATTTCTGCAGTAGGCTTGAAGCTGTGATTATTTTGCTGCAGAACTGTCTTAACTCCAAGAAATGCTTAGGAAGAAAGAGCAGATGGTGTACATGGAGGGAATGAGAGGGGCAGAGGTGCCACTCGCAGGGATTTGTTTGGCCCCATGTTTCGTATTAGCAGCTTTGTTCCTGCACTTGGATTTGTAGAGTTGCAACTGAAAGGAGAGAGGTCTGAAATGAAGGGCGCAAACAGAAGCTGCTGCTGATAGGGGTGAGGAAAAACTGTGTAGAGAGAGACGTATCATAGTGCTGGAGCAATGAAGTTCTGATGGGGTTTATGTGGGGCAGGCTTGTTCCTGCTTTGAGCAATAGTGGGTTGGTCAAAACCATGACAGAAATGCTTCTGCAGGAGAAACAGGGAATTTGGCTATGGAAAAAGCCAGGCTGGGTTTATTTATGGTCCTTTTGTTTAAGCAAAGCAGCAGGCATCACTTTCCTAGCTCAGCTAATAGCTGCTCTCTGTGCCCAGCAGTTCTAGTGTTTTGGAGATAGGCAAGGGTCAGGACTAGATCCAGCTGCTGAGTACAGTTCCAGTTCCCTGTGGTAGAGGCAGATATAGGCCTGTGTATGGACTGAAGATAGTACGTGGTCTTTAGCGTTGTTCTGCTTTGTCATTCACTATATATTATATTTGGCAGTCAGAATAGTTGGCCAAGCTGGGACTCATCTTTTCTTCAAAACACTGTAACTTGGCAGCTTTGTTTATCCTTTCTGATTCATTTTTGGTGGAAGTTAGAATCTGAGAAGTTTTAAAATTAAAAGGATTGCTGTAAAGTATGGGTTTAACTTGTGGCTTACTTTTTTTTCCTTCCTTACGCTTTCCCGTTTGGCCCCAAGCACGACAGCAGAGCTATCCATACAGGCAGCATGAGCATTTTTATGCTGACTGTAAAAATACCCCGAACCATTTACTCTGAAGAAGCCAGCACCTCTCTCAAATGCAGCATTGCCAGGCCCAACGTATTCCTTTTCAAGACTACTGAATATGGAAAAGGATGCAAAACACACTGGAACAGCAGAACCTGTCAGTCACCCCTCGACGGCTGTCAGCATCAGAAAGGATGGACGCAGAAGTCAAACACGGTCATCTTCATCCGGTCGCTTGCATGCCTAGCTTAGAGGTAACTCTTGGGGAGGTGGGATGGAAACTTCTCTGGGATGTTCCTTCAAAATATGTGGCTTTGCAGCTGAATGGAAGCACTACTCTGCTGCAGGGCAGAGAGAGGCTGTCACCAGTACGTGTTTCACAAGAGGCTAGAGCAGAGAGATCAAGAGTCCCGTAAGCCATCCCAGGAGCTGGGATGCAGGAGCTGGGTGTGGGGTTATCCTGGGGGAACCACCTGTTCACAGGGCACCTCTGACTGCACCTTCTGCAAGAGCTGCGTGTGCTGGACCTGACCCCACCCCACACGAGGATTTAGGGGTTGGTGGCTTTGGCTCTCCACGAGCAGGGCTGACACTAAGCCAGGTTTGCCATGGCAACCAGGGCTGCTGGCAATGTTTTCCACCTTGCCTTCCTGAGCATACAACATATCAGAAAGCTCTTGCACGGCTGCAATGACCCTACCGCTAGCCTCTTCTCCATCCATCTCCTTCAGCATGAGTAATGCATGATAAATGAATCACCCTGCATGCATGGGTACAATCCTGATCATTCCTTAGATGGTCAAGTGCCCACCAGTCCACTGGAGTCATTTTAGACTGCTTTTATTCTATTTGTTTCATTATGCTGTTACAGCTCTCCTTAGACACCGTGCTAATTAACTCAGTCCCATCCTAGCAAGTCTTGGCTCCCACATCACCTCCAGGGTTTCCAGTCCAGGGAATCGTAACAGATCATTTATCCCAGTGGGTTTAAACGGATGCTTTTCCATAATGAAGCTATAGGCAGAGGGACTCATGACTGCAGAGGTGAATTCAAGTCTCTAATTCACTGTGTAGCATCAAAATTTGTATAAATTTTAAATAATACATCACTGGATTTCAATATATTTAGTAATTCAAATTAGGAATGTAGAATTCTGTTGTGCAGAGAGCTAGTGTGTGTCATTGTTAGAGGGTAGCCCTGCCGCTTGTGTCCATGCAGAGGAGTTCAGACAAATTAAGTTGGAGGAAGTCACTGACAGCAAGAGATACAGGAAAATCTGTGACACTTCATAATGCCATGTGAGCCTGCAGGCAGCTGTGGGCTGGGTGATGTTGGTATGTGGTCCAGCAGGACCCACACTACCCAAGTGTTGGGAGACTAAATTAGCAAGGATTATTGTCTGGGATTGCAGAGTTAGAGCCATTTGCATGGTCTAGGCAAGGTCTCCAGCCCTCAACCCATGAGCTTGAGGTGCTTGAGGACAGTCTCCGCCTGTTGCCCGCTGTTCTGTGTGTGGCTTGCAAACCACTGGAGGCAGCGAGATGCCCTTGCTCCTTACTGTGTCCTAACTGTGACTATAACACGGGTGACGCAGATGCTTATACCCATTAGTGAACACAGTAGCAGTGGTGTTATAGCTGGTAGAGACCTGAGGTTTGGCATATTCCCAAACCCACCACAGCGGCACTGAGTCCTGCTACAAAGCTGTAGTTTAAAAATATGGACAAATAGCTTCATTTTATCGCTACATGTTTTCTAGCCTGGATCTACCTTCCCCCCTTTATTGAGCTGAAGGATGTCCGTGAGAAGGTACTCCAGTAGTGATGAAATGGGAGATGGTCTGCGTGCAGCATCTCCCAGATGATGCATTGTGCTCAGTGAGTCAAAAGTTAACCCAGCCACAAAATATGCTGGGGCCTTTTGTCCAAACAATAGTCTATTTACGGGAAACGTTGCTGTTCAGGAGGGGGTTTGTTCTGCAAGATCTCAACATCTATTGACCTTGACAGGAGCAGGAAGAACTCTGCACCTCTCCTAGGATCTCAGCACATTGCACGGAGCTGAAACCCTTTGTCTCCCTCTTTTTTTTTATGCATTACAGTCACATTATAAAGAAGTCCTGCAGAACATTCAATTACTTACTGCACAATTATAATCATATTTGTATACCGATAAGTAGGTCACCAGTCTCTTAGGTTAATCAATTATAATGGCATTCACACCGGTTTCTTTCATAAATCACTGGCTTTTACTGTATCTACTGAGATAATGGAGGAAAACCATCTAATTTTGATCTAACTAGAATGAAATGTGAACGTGCATAATTTGCTCTTACAAAGTGTATCTAATGTTCTCTACATCTGTATTTATTTGTGCTGTTTCATGCTGCATATCTCTTAAGTAGCAAAAAAACCACAGAGGCTGCTGCACTTAAAACTAAATGACCCAGAGTAACACAATTTATCTGCATTTATTTTACATTGTTCATCATGACAGATATTTTAATAACCCACTTCTGATGGTTGATGCACTGATTACCAATCACACTGAAATTGGAGGCTCGACAGCAGGATGGTTTGATGTGCTGTGAGAATATTTGGGAGAGCTGTTTTGCCATGTAAACTAAGCAGTTAAGTGGAGAGGGAGGACTTTACTGAGGCTGGAGGCTGCAAAGGCTTTAGGACATAGCTAGATGTCACCAAACAGTGAACGGCTGCTGAGCCACAGACACCACAGCTGCTTCAATCCTGCTCAAGCTGCAGTTTTCAGACAACTCAGTGAATGGGATAAATCATAACTAAATGCTTTCTCTTTTTTGCCCACTTAATGTGTGTGCTTCAGCACTGCTGCCAGAGAAAAAGGGTGGGAGGTTCCTCAGTGGTGGCTAAGAGCAGTTATTGCTTAGTGGGCTCCAAGGGAGTGAGATGTATGTTGCAAAGTACAGAGCAAGACTGTGCTACCAGATCTGGCTTATCCCAGTTTAACTGGAGGAACTGGAGAGGAGATGTTCAGAGGCTTGGGATGCCTAACCTGCAGATCTGGCTGCACTCGTTGCAAACAAACTCTCAGTGTCCGAGTGATGTGTTGGCTCAGATCCCTCGTGTAGATGCAAACCACTGCTCTTCATCCTGCCGATCCCAATGCTCGAATGGCATAGCTAACAGGGCTGCTGTCCTACCGTTAATCCCAAAAGCTTGCGAAGGAGAGCTGACAATAGCGATGGATGGAAATTGCTCTTTTTTTTTTTTTTAACCTTAATTACAACCTGCTACTAAAAATCTCCACATTTTCAGAAGCTGCTACGTGAGAAATGAACAGTGTTTTCAAACCGTCTTCTAAGGGTTTTCATGCGTGTTTTGCAGAACAACAAGATACTTTTTTTCCTGGTTTTCTTATGGAAAAAAACAGCAATTTTTATCCAGGGAATGCTTGCTGCATGGAGCTGTTTGTTTTTGACGAAAAGTTGCTCTTTTTCTTGCTCTTTTTATTTTCCTGACATTGTTCACTGACAAAAGAAATACTCCAGCTACCTGTGACTTGGCCAACTGGAAGTTCTGGCTCATTATTAAAGTAACTAATTAGTGTTTTGTTTGTGGTAGCAGCAAGTGCCCTCCACCCATCCATGGGCCCATCAGCCTTAGGAGCTGTTTGGTTTCCTATGCAGATCTGGTGACCGTGGATGGTAACGGGTTGGGGTGAATGGGATAGAGATGTTTTAAATTGTTTTATATCTGACTAGATGGATTTAATCCATTTCTATTTCTATGGGATTTCAGAAGTCCTAGACAACTGAAATGACAGCAGATGGCACAATAGAGGGTTTAGCGGAGTTTTAGGTATGCAGAAGAGTTAAATTAATTAACGTTAATCTCTCGAAAATGTATGGCAGAGAAATAACACTTTAGTCTATAGAAAGATTCTTTGAGCCTTAATAAAGACCTGGGAGTAATTAATTGTGCAATAACCCACGGTTAAGCAGATGATATCAGCCAGTCAGTGAGTAGTTTGGATTTGCCATTTTCCAAAGAGAATCCTTTGTATTTGCTATGTGAAGTCAGCCTGCAGCAGCATTTATGAGGGGTGTTCATGGCTCCTGAAATTCCCCTGTGTATCACGGGTGTAGTTGTCCACATTTTGCTGGAGGAAAACTATTACAGCATAAAGCATGCAGGCTCAGAGCAGGTATGGTTGCCAGGGAAAATGGGGTACTTTGTTAAGAACAGACAGTTATCTTATTACCTTATAAGCACCTATCTAAGCTCTGTTCAATTAATGAAACGCGATTTAAAGCACAAAGGATTGGTACCAACCAAACCACTGCACTATAAGCTTTTCTAATTATGCAATAAGATAATGTCCACCAGATTAAAATTTTAATTAGCTTAATTTAGAAATAGAAAAAAGCATTAGATTTCTAGTTCTGGAACACCTAAAATGACCTCGGGGCAGGGCAGAGAGGGGTGTGGGGAATCAAAAATCAGTTGAGAATTGTGCATGTCCTCATGTCTGCTGTTTTCTGCAAGACAACAGCAAATCTCAGTGGTTCGGGGCTCCTGGATTTGCTTGTAAGAAGTTGTTTGGAGGGTTTGTGGGGTTGTGAGTGCAGGCAGCAGTGCACAGGGGTGCCCTTGGTGTTCCCCAACACTCATTTCTAGCTCCAGCTGTCTGCTTTCAGAAGGCAGAAACATGCTGCCTATAATAGGGACTTTTGTTTGGTTTTGTTTTTTTTCTCTTTCCTTTTCCCTATTCACAGATTTAAAGGCGAAAACAGACCATTAAGTCCAACTAATCCTACATCCTGCATAACAAAGGCCATCCCGCCCATCCCTTAATTCCTCAATACCATGGTTGACCATGACCATGTGATTATACACCCTCCTGTAAATGCACTGAGAGCCTCTGTGTGCTCCAGCCACTGAGCGAGACCCCACTAAAAACACCCAGTCTTGATTTAAAGACTTTAAGTGGCAGATGATTTATCACATCCCTCATGAAACCACTCCAATGCTTAATTACACTTACAGTAAAATAAGTCATTGGGGCTGAAAGCATGGGGAGCCGTAACATGCAAAGTGCACGGTACACAGTTGTGTTTGGTTATGAGGTAAGGAATCCAACAAATCTCTTTTATGTCTTTTCAGGGAAGAAACAAAGACATCTGAAACATTTGCACAATATAGAATCCCTCTAGCCCATGCCTTGAAAGCGCTAGAGGTTTGCTGGGGAAGCTCTGAGGAGAGGGAGTAATAAAGAAAAGAGGTTTTATGATGCAAAGTCAAATGGGAAACGTTTATTGGAGGGGTTTGGCCAGCTCCTAGCCCCATAGGGGAAAGGGAGGAATTTGAAAGTAGTGGTTTTCCCATTGGGAAGGTCAAAGCCATTCCGTACAATTGGAAAGCAGCATAAAAGAAATACACTTATTGCTCTGTCATGGCTGCCAAAAATGGACGAGGGGAGGAAGTACCAAACGCTACATTTCATCAAAGCCCTGAAGGTAAAAATGATCTGCTGGCTTGGAATTTATCTTAATGAGCGAAATCCAGCCAATGGAACAAGGTGCAGCTGAAAGTGACAGATGGGATAATTTAAAGTTTGAGTCTTTGCATGAAAGGAAATAATATTTTTGATAAGTTCTTTTTCTCCTCGTTGTTACAGTGTTCTGCATAGTGTCATAGCCTCCCACTGCCAGTCCCAGGTCTTTGGCAGATGAATTTATCCAGAGTCCCTTGAAAATTCAGAGTTAGAGGGAGCTCCTGGAACTCCTCAGCTCATGTAAACCCATGGAGCTGGTCCAGCAGCCAGTGACAAGTGGAGACAGTTTTCTTGGCCAAGAGATTTTTGCTAGGTAGGGACTGCAAGTGAAGACATGAGAGAGTTTATAATCCACTGTGTGCTTTAGTCATTCAGTTAAAGGCGAGCAATGATGGATTGCTCCCCCAAATGGTTAAAACTGCACATCTGATGAGGAAACGCATTTTGCTGGACATCCTATGGAGCAAGGTGAGTGATCCTGGATTGAACAGTCTAAAGGAGAACGTGTCCTGCATCAAGGTTCCTCCACAGGAATGGCTGCAGCAGCTCTGCTTTGGGAGGTCCATCTCTGAGGCTGGATCCTGAGTCTGAAACCCTCCAGGATCAGCACTCTAAAAATATGAGCATGCATCAATCAGGCAGGTTGGAAGAGTGTATAGAAACGCAGCAATTTGTTCCTGAGCATTTTCAGACACAAACAACTGCGAGAATTTACCACTTCTATATAAAAATATCACTTGGGACCTTGGCAGGTCCCTAAAAGCTCCGTGCAGTTGGACGATAACATTTCCTGCTGCATTTTGATGCTGAGAGGTGCTGTCATCCACCCCTTGGTGTGCAGGAATATATTGTTAGGTGTTGGTTATCTTTAGTAGGGAAAGACGAGCAGGAAAAGGAGCAGAATCAGCATGAAAACAATAGCTCTCTTTACCATCTCTTTCCTACAGTAACCTAGTGCATGCACAACACTAGTGTATAACAGAGCGTACGCAGAGCAATATTGAACCTGCCACCAGTGGCAGGGCAGGAAAAAAGCCTGAAACCATCCTCCTCTGCCCCTTTGTTTTCTGGTTAGATCAATTCGCAGTTGACAAAGGTTCAAGACAAAGAAAAAGTCATCTGTTAGCTTCTCTTATTTAAGCAGCGTTGGGCTAGGTTTTACAATCTACACGGCAAATGTTTGCCTGTGCAGCCCTCAGCCTGGCGGATGAAGAGCTCCCGTTGGCATCAGGCAGCTGAGGGGAAGCTGAGGCTGTGGTGGGGCTGCTGCTGGTCCCCAGACATCCCTTCTAGGAGCCTGCAGCATCCCAAACCAACTCCAAAGCACTGAGAAGGAGGCGCACCAACGATGGGGCCAGCCCATCCTGCTCAGCCTTCACCTGCTGAACTGGTGCTCACAGCATGGAGCGGGTACCCTCACATCTAATTCTCCTTTCCAAAGCAAGGATGGATCCGGCCAGAGGACAAAAACTCCCTGCCACGAGGCTCTGTGCCAGCTGGGTGGAGAAGAAAGGGACTGCAAGGAATTTCTTCAGATGTATTCCAGCAGCGGATTAAAATAGCTGCTACTATTTTAATCTGGGGAAGTGGCAGCTAAGGCACATGCAGGACTGGCAGCATCTCCTACAAAGCAGGGATTCAAAGACCAGCCTGTTCCTTTAGTGTAATGCAAATGCAGGGCTGGCTAGGAGCCCCTGGGAAAGCATGGCCCCAGGCCAAGTGACCCCCACTAGACAGAATTTAGGATCAGGAGGTATAATTTCAGACTGCTCTGGTTTTCTTTTAGGTATTGCAAGGCATTGTAATGCTATGAACCCTGAGTATTTTTGGGAAGCAACAAGAAATCACAGTGCTCAATAATCTTTATTTACATCCAGCCCAGATGGGGATTGCCTACTGAATTCTGTTGTGGTGACATCTAGATTTTAAATGTTGATTTTTTGTTTTCTTATTCCAGAAGTGTCAGTGTAATATAATGCAAATATTCTGCTTCCCTGTGAACTTTTGGCAGTGAAGGAAGGGGCTACAGAGAAAGGTGAATTTTTCCTTTTTTTAGGAGTCCTTTTACACATAACTGGAAAACAAAACTCTTGCTTTGTCCCTCGTTTGTATTTTGTAGGGGGATGTTTGCTGTGGGCCTTTTGCAACTGGCAGAACTAGATATTAAACAAGGGAAAGAAAATTTATCTTCACGTCCTCAGAAACTGTGAATTATTTATTTGCTATCCCTGGTAAATCTGCGTTTGCAAAATCTCACTGTGAAACGAGCATTTCTTTGTTTCACTGGACTACAAGATCACTGAAGATTCATCAGCCCTGCTGCTCAAGAGGCTCCGGGAAGAAGCTGGCCTCAAAGCTTCCTTTTTTATTATTATTTGGTAATGCTTGGGGTTCTTTTTGTTTCACCTTCATTTATTCTTTCATTCATTTTACAAATTAAGTAATTGAATGAACTCATCTGTGGAAATTTAAGACCTCTTCCTGTGATTTTGTTTTGCTCCTGTATCTGATTCCCTCTCCCACAGATTACACAAGACACTGTTGCCCAAATTCAGCATCAGTGTCAATAAGCAAATATTTATACAGCTTCCAAGATGCAGTCTGTATACAGAATGACACCAAATTAAGTTAAATCAATATCAACTACACTAGGATTGAAGAGTGTCCAGGCAAATGGGTGGCACCAGTTTAACTGAATATGTTTCAAAACCAGCGTAATTAAACAGAGGCAATTTCACTGTGAAGGGCAGATATTGTCTTTCAGATTTCTTGAATGCCATTGGATCAAATCCCACTGTATTTACTCCGCGCAGGACTGCCTATTGAGACAGCGTTACATAATATTGTATCTTTTCCCACTGTTCCTTTCAGGGCCATGTGAAAGAACTGCCCCCTTGGTTTTAAAAAGATGCAACAAATATTTGTACGAGTCTTTTAACAGCCTTTCTCTCCTGCGTGAAACCACAGCCGAAGACCACTCTGCATATCTAAGTTAGTCTCTTACCCACCTTAATTGGGCAAATGCTGCAAGTTTTGTTCTAAAGTAGGTCAAACACACCAGGTTTGCATTATATATCTCGGAAGTGGGCACAAAATGTCTCTTGGACCATACAGCCTGCAGCCCTGGGCTTCATTGGCTCAGGTTCTTTCTAATTTCTCCTAATCTGCTCATAAGCACCTCCAAAAGGGTGCTTCACACACACCTCACCACTAATCTCTTTCAATGCCTGGTTGCTCTTTGGCTCTAATGCCAGGTGGCACTAATATACCCATCACTGTAATTGTTCAGACAAGCAAACAGTGGCAGGAGCAGTCCCAACTTCTCCCTTTTCCCACTGATTCAGAGGCATATTTGAAAGAGTCTTTTCATCCCCATGGATCCTGTTCCCTGGAGTTGTCCCAGGCTGTCCTCATCAAAAGGGAATGTGATGTTTCAGCAGTTTCTCAGCCAATGCCATGCTGGGAGAAGAATCAGTGGTGATGGGACAGTATCATTTATTCAGCCTCTAACTGTTGCCCAGAAGCCTGGTATACATCCAGATGCCAGCCCCACATCAGGTCCTCCAGTTAAAGCTTTTCACAGGACTGAGATCTAGGTGTGAAATAGAAATACTGCCGATGCCTCGTAACTTTAAGGCTAGCCTGCCTTTCGTATGGCTCCAACTGATGGTGAAAATTCAAGATTTACTGCAATGAACAGCCATGTGTTGGCAAGGAGGTACTTCTGAAAGCTTCCTGCACCCAGCAAGAACTGTGCAAATACCTCACACTAAATCCATCTTCCCATGTGTGATTTCTACAAAGTCTACTTAGCAACCAGTCAGCGGCGAAATATAGAGGATTATCTTGCAAGGTGGGTCCCTCGAGTTTCCAGGTGTTTCTCTCGAGCTTTTAAAGCCTGCCCACTTTCCCACGCACCCAAAAAGCTTTAGGCAATGCTTGTATTCAGGAAGACAAGATGTAGAAGTGGAGAAAACGGCTAGATCAGTTCAATAGCTGGAAAAAAACAGAGGTGGCTCAGGCTCTAATACCCATTGCATGATCCAGAGTGAAACCTTTAGCTCATATACAGTGTGCTTGGTTTTAGGAATGAGTGGTGGTAATGCCATAGTGACAAGAAGAAAGGTTTTGATGCCCACACTACAAAGGATACGCAAACTTGTATTATTCCTTTGATTAGCTACTCCCTGATATGTCAAGCCCATAAATAATCAAGCCTCACTTTCTGATTAGCTTTACTCATCACCCCGCTGCTCCACGCCTTTGCTCATTTGCACATCCTTTTTCCAGACAGGGGCCTTATTCTGTGAGGTGCTAGCAGAGCTTCTGCCCCTTTCTCACCACATAATTTCTTTGGTCCCTTGCCAGCCATTTCCTCGCTGCTTCTCCACCCGTGCAATGACTGTCTCATCGCTCTGTCTCATCCTCAGGGAACAGAGTGGTGTCTTCATGCTGTCTGTCCTCCTGTGATATCTTTTAATTCCATAATCCAGTTTTACCCAGCTTCAACAGTGAAGTAAAGCTATCAAAGTATGTGGTTTTCACAGGTCTTATGGAAGCGGTGGTGGGAAAGGTCCTTCTGGGGCAGTGGAGGACAAGGCTGGAGCATCACTTTGGTCACCCACAATGGGAAGCGTGGATCACAAACATGTTCAGCCATCAGCTGCTCCAGCTGAGAAAGACAATTCCATAAAACAAAGCTGCAGCACTTGGACTGATGACAGTTGTGTTTATTGTTTTCAAAAATATGCCATTTTCACGACACAGGAAGGTTTTTCTGTAGTTTTTTTCATGTACCTTCTTCCCCTTCCTGCACAGGTACTGGAAGAAGAATCAAATTACAAGGAGATTTATCAAAGCAAAGTTAATGGCTCGTTTTCATTCCTTTTAATCTAGTGATTCTAATTGTTCAAATATAGTTTCCTTTCTGATTTGAAAAGACCTCAGCCTCCCAGCAGCAGCTGAGGGAGTTTATAGCTGCCTGCACCCCTGCCCGTACCCCTGCAGAGCAGCCAACCCTGAGAGCTGCCCTGGTTGAAATGGCATGACCCTTTCAATAAGCTGCAGGCGTCAATGCCTAATAAAGCTCAGGTTTACACACCCAGAGCTCAGCTTACCTCAAAGCTGGTGTGTGTTTCCCTTTTGTTGGGGCCAAGCAGTCACCGATTGCCAGCCAAATGCTGAAGTGAAATTCAGATGGTGTGGAAATAGAGGTCTTTAGAAAATAGGCAGGGATGTGATGATCGGTCACACATGAAAAGCTAACAATATTTTCCTAAAGCTGCAAAGATCAATTGAAGGCTTGAGGCATGAGGCATTGTATTGATCTGGCTCTGGACAAATACCTGGTACCTTTGCAAACAACCCCCTGCCTTTCAGAACGCAGAGAAGGGGAGGTCACCCTAAGATGAAATTCAGCACCAAATCAGCTTGACCCTGCTGCTGCATCCACAGAAGCAGAAAGGTGCTGTGGCTGGAGCAGCTGCTGGGGCAAGGGGCACAGAGGACCAGCCAGTAGGAGAGGATGCTCGTAGATGGGAGAGAAGAGGAGCAGTGGCCATTCCCACGTGCTCATCTGGGCACAGCCATGCATGCACACATCGGGGTTTTAGCAGAGGAGACTGGTGGTGTATGGGGAGCGGGATGGGGGTCCCTTTGTTTGGGGTCCGTGGGGTACTGGGAGACAGCAAAGATTTTTTTTCCACTAGATGCTCAGCACTTTTGCTTGACCTCTTAACTTAAACCAGCTGCTGCGCCAGCCATTGAAACTTGCCCATGCTGTAAAACCTTAACAGCTCTGTTCTGTCCTACTTTTATCTTGTTTGGGGCAATTTTGATTTCTTTAGAGCCTAAGCAAATGTTTTGCATCCCTGGATCAAAGCTAGGGAGCATCATTTACATACTGTGGATGAGAAGGCAGCAGACTGGAGACCATCACTCATCAGTGAAAGGCTGATCATTGTTTGTTTAGCCCATTCCAAAATAATGGCTCTGCTGGGAACACCAACCCAGTACGCATCATATCTTTTATAGTATATATTAATTCAGCATAGACATTAGGCCATCGTTATTCCCTCCTTTTAATTCCCATGTATTAGCATTCAGGATCAGTTTTAATCCAGCACACATCTTTGTTATTTCATAATGTAAAATAAATAAAAGCTGGAGGCAAATGTACTTCTTTTTATATAAACGACTGTGAGAGAGTGATGGATATAAATCACAGAAACATCTTCATGATTTTAAGGCTTGGATTTCAGAACACAGCATTTTCATTAAACGGTGCAATCCATTCATTTTGGAGAGAGATATAAACAGAAGCAAATTAACTCAGTAGTTCTCATGCCTAGAATCTTTGTGATAAAATTGCCTATTCTTGTGAGTGTAAATGTTTCCAAAATATTAGAGACAATTGGCAAAAAAAAGAGGAGAGACAGCATAGGTTGCTCAAGAATGAAAACCATAAAAACATCCCCTTCAAACACCACATGTACTTGGTGAAATTACTTAAAGTGAATTGCAGTAGCACTGTGAGAGGAAGAGAAAGGAGGCAGGCAATTTTTTTTTTCTTTTTATGATGGATAAAGGTCTAGGAGAGTGTTTTCAAATTATTTTCTTTGCTGTCTGCTGTGCATATTAGAAAATTCAGCTCCTGGCTGATTGGCCATGCAGAGAAATGTAGGCATCACAAGCAACAGGAGAGCGAAAGCTGAGGCGCTGCAGAGGACTGCTCCCTCCTCCTGCTCCTGCTCCTGCTCCGGAGATGAAGGAGAAGCTCAGGCATTTGCAGCCCTACCTGAAATCATAGATTATTGTGAGGGAAAGATCATTTCAAGATGCTGCACCTCGGTGTAACATCTGAGCCCAGCAGTTAAACATTGGAGGATATCAGTTAAACTGGGGGCAGCCAAACCCCAGGTCCTGCCCTGTCTGCTTCTCCTTGGAAGGACAGAAGGACACTAGGGACAAGGTGAGAACCCCTGTTAGCCTCGTTTGATATTTGAATTTTTTAAGTCACTTGCAAGGCTGCGGTTTTCCCAGGCATCATTTGCTACGACATCAGTTGCACTCAAGAGGGAATTAAAAAAAAAATCCAGGCTTGCTTGCTGTGCTCCCTGGCTGTGCCGGGGGATTTGCACGCAGCGGGCAGGCGGCTCTGCAGCACAGCAGGGTGAACAGCAGCTCTGCAGCCACGCTCAGAGCACACCTGGACAAGCGCTAGTGTGATCCCATCCACCAAACCTGACAAGACACCAGGAGCCAAAGGGCTGAACAGAATTTGCATATAAATATAGAAAGGAGTTTGTAATCAGAAATATACCCAGAGTCCTTGTTATTGTTGTTTTATTTACAGAACACACACATCGTGCAGAGGGGTTTTAAAATATGCTGGCAGAGATAGCGCATGTATTTGATACCTGAATTAACTGAAGCCCCTCGGGGCATCAAGGGAAACAGTCAACGTACTCACCCCCCTGCCAAACCTGGGTGTTAGCGTAGGGAGAAAGGGCGGCTCGGTGCACAGCGGGGCCAGTACTGGAGGTGTGTGTGATGGACGGGCTGGATGGCAGCACTGCGGGCCTGCTGCTGCCATCAAACCTGATGTTACCTGCTGGAATGGCAGCCTGTGCCCAGGGCAACCTGCTGGGAATGGTTACAGGGGCCATCCCTGGGCTTCGGGCACCCGGTGCCAGGTCACACTCAGAGTGTGGTGTGTCCAGCACCCAGTCACAGTTGCATCAAAAGGAAGGATGGCCAGCAGGTCGAGGGAGGAGGTTCTGCTGCTCTGCTCCACTGAGATCCCACCTGGAGTATTGCGTGGAGTCCTGGAATCTCCCACACAAGAATCACAGAACCACCAGGCTGGAAAAGACCCACTGGATCATCGAGTCCAACCATTCTCATCAACCACTAAACCATGTCCCTCAGCACCTCGTCCACCCATCTTTTAAACACCTCCAGGGAAGGTGACTCAACCCCCTCCCTGGGCAGCCTCTGCCAGTGCCCAATGACCCTTTCCGTGAAAGATTTTTTCCTGATGTCCAGCCTGAACCTCCCCTGGTGGAGCTTGAGGCCATTCCCTCTCGTCCTGTCCCCTGTCACTTGGGAGAAGAGCCCAGCTCCCTGCTCTCCACAACCTCCTTTCAGGTAGTTGTCGAGAAGGATCCAGCGCTGTTGGGACGGGTCTGGAGGGGTAGGAAAAATGGAGAAAAATGGAGAAGGCTGCTGTGGGGACAGGCTGAGAGAGAGACGACTCCAGCTCCGAAGGGGCTGCCGGAGAGGTGGGGAGGACTCCTCGCAAGGGCAGGAGCGATAGGGCGAGCGGGAACGGCTTCAGGTTGGAAGATTTAGATTAGCCGTGAGGAAGAAACCCTTCCCGGTGAGGCCCCGGCGCGGGACCTGCCGGGAGGCGGCGGCCGGGAGGCGCCGGCGGGGGGGGGCGCGAGGCCCCCGCGCTCCCGGGCCGCGTGCGGCGCGCGCCGGGGGCGGTGCCGGCGGCGGGGGCGGCGCCGGGGCGGGCGGGGGCGCGGGGGCTGCCGGGAAGGGCCGGCGGGGGCGATGGCGGCGGAGCGCGGCCGGGGCGAGCCCCCGCGGCGGCGGCGGCGGCGGAGGTGGCGGCGGCGGTGACCGGCGGCAATGCGCGGCGCTCCCGGCGGCGATGGAGGACCGGTCGCACAAGGTGCTGCTGGCGCTGGTGATGCTCTTCCTCTTCGCCGTGATCGTGCTGCAGTACGTGTGCCCGGGCACCGAGTGCCAGCTCCTGCGGCTCCGAGCGCTCAGCCCCGCCGCCGCCGCCGACCCGTACCGGGCGGAGGACGAGACGCCGGCGCGGTTCGTTCCGCGGTTCAATTTCTCCGCCGGAGACTTGCTGCGGCGGGTGGACTTCAACATCAAGGGGGACGACCTGATCGTCTTCTTGCACATCCAGAAGACGGGGGGCACCACCTTCGGGAGGCACCTGGTCCGCAACATCCAGCTGGAGCAGCCGTGCGAGTGCCGCGCCGGGCAGAAGAAGTGCACCTGCCACCGGCCCGGCAAGCGGGAGACCTGGCTCTTCTCCCGCTTCTCCACGGGCTGGAGCTGCGGGCTGCACGCCGACTGGACCGAGCTCACCAACTGCGTCCCCTCCGTGGTGGACAGCAAGAAGGAGGTGCGGCTGCGGCCGTCCAGGTGAGGTCCCGGCCCTTTCGCGGGGGGCTTCCCCCCGGTGATCCGGGGCGGGGGGGGGGCGGTCCCCCCCCACTTCCCGGCGGGGGACGGAGCTGCGGGGCTGGGAGCTCGGTACCGAGCCCTCCCGGCAGGGACCGGGGTGCAGCGGGGGCTCCGGGAGGCCAACCGGCTGCCGTGGCGGGTGCAGCGCGCCTTGAGCTCTGCGGAGCCAAACAAAACCCTACACACACCTCCCCCCCGTCTCTGCTGCGGGACTGGGGCTTGAGAGACTGTAACCGCTGGTGGGGAAAGACTCGGGCTCGAGCGTCTTGCCCGGGGAGAGGCGAGCAGGCCTGGCAGCCCCCGCTGCCCCGCGAGGGTCCCCCAGGCCGGTCCTCGCAGCCCCGGCCCCCGCGGGTGCCGTTCACCGTGCACCCCAGCGTCAAAGGAGGTTGTGGAGAGGAGGGAGCTGGGCTCTTCTCCCAAGTGACAGGGGACAGGACGAGAGGGAATGGCCTCAAGGTCCGCCAGGGGAGGTTCAGGCTGGACATTAGGAAAAAATTCTTCATAGAAAGGGTCATTGGGCACTGGCAGAGGCTGCCCAGGGAGGGGGTTGAGTCCCCTTCCCTGGAGGTGTTTAAAAGATGGGTGGACGAGGTGCTGAGGGACATGGTTTAGTGGTTGGTAGGAATGGTTGGACTCGATGATCCGTTGGATCTCTTCCAACCTGGTTATTCTATGATTCTACCACCCCAAGTTTGGCTTATGCGGGTGGCAACCTTGCAAAGTGAAGGTTGCTCCTGCGGCTGAATTACCTGCGGGTATTCGCCTTGTCCTTTAGCCCTAACCTTGTTTGTTTTGTGCTTGCGTTTTGATTTCTAGCGGCGCTGCTCCCTCAGCCCTGCACCTTCCTAGCAAGTTGCCCACCTTGCTGGCCGTGGCCTCTCAGGAGCCCAGCTGGCAGCCTCTCCTGAGCAGTGAGGACCTGCTCCCTCTGCTCCTGGAGCTGTTTGCTTCCCTTCAGCTGTAACACACGCAGTATCTTGTCCATGGCTGCTGTACAGCGTAGTAGAACAGCTCAGGGGTTTAGTGTCTTTTCAAGTAGCTTCGTTAGGAAATTAAAAACTAGGGTATTGCTGCTGTTGCGCTGTTAGGCATGTCCCCTTACAATGAGGGTACTGCTAGATATCGTACTATCTGAAGTCAAGTCTAAGCACAGATTCACTTGAAATAGAAAGCAATTTCTTTCTAGAATTCCTTTTATATAGCGTGACACTACACTGCCATCTAGTAGAAAAATGGTTAGCGTCATTATCTTCCTGTACCCGAGAAGCAGCTCTTTATGAGACTTGGCTATTGTGATTCGTGCTCCTTTGTTTTCCTTACTGCTTTAAAATTTAATTATCTCGTTTTTGTGACATCCCATTTGCAATCATCGGGAACCAATTCCTTCCCCTCCAGGTCTCTTAGCTTCCTGGTTTCGGGCCGCTGAGTCTTGCAGGCTACGTAGTTTATTTTACCTGTCCTATAAATATGTTGTTTGTCAGCAGAAATGGAAATTGCATAACTTGCGCTGTCTTTTGCTGAACAGCTTCCAGTGATCTTTCTTTCTTTTCCCCCTGAGCCTGGTCTGCAGAGCTGAAGATGCGGGCAGGGATTCGCTTTCCTTCCACAGAGGGTCCATCTGTGCGTGGACTTAGTTGTGCCCCCTGGAAAAATTGGAGGCTCCTTGTCCGGAATCCACCACCGTAGGCAGAAGGGAGTGCAAAGCTTGAAGAGAAGAGTGTTTTTGTGTAGCTTTTGGCTTTGTGGGTTTTTTTCTGTTGAATTACCTAATATGCTTTTCTGAATCAAAACAGAAGTGTCGCGTGTACCTGCCCAGGAGTTCAGAGCAGTGATTCCTCATCCAGAAAATGATGTATATCATCATAGCAGACTTCCGAGAGGTTACTGAGACCCATGACTTGGGATTGAAGCCAGGAGAGAGGGAGGAAAATGAAACTGTGATGATTTTCTTAGGTAGAGGTCTACTCTCTCAAAGGCTTTGAAATTATGTTGTATTTTTAATAACATAATTGCACAGCTTGCTTAATAGCTACAGTTAGTCTCCCAAATAATGTCTTGACAAGCAATTATTTGGACTGCAACTTCTGAATGTTTAAAAATACAGGAAGAGAAGGTCTGAAATTAACAATAGTCCCTTCAAGTCTTCCTGCCCATTGTAATACCTTGTCTTTAACTTTATTTTGCGTTTTGGATTCAGGCATATTCGGCTGACAACTAGTTAATTAGCACCTATTCCTAGTGCCTGTAACAGAGGTAATCTAGGCACTCTCTGGACAGATAATAGCTGCTTTCAGAGCAGCAGCAGGGGCAGGGTGAAGGGGTCTGAACAGAGGAGCCTTGCTGGCTCTGAGTGGGGCCAGCCCGGCAGTTGCTGCTCTGGGGTTTGGGGAGAGGCCTTGTGCTGTGTTAGTGGTGGCAGGGAGGCAAGGAGAAGCACAGCCCTGATGTGCAAATCCTGAGAGAGAGGGGAACAGCTTGGAGGAGACTATCTGGGGAGCATCATCGGGGCAGGGAGCGGGATTTGATCAGAAGAGGAGGATGATATCCTCGAGTGAAGCTTGGCTTGACAAGGGTGGGAATTCTTGCATTTACAATCAGGGTGATTAAAAAGTGAGACCTGCTGTAATGGTGGCTTGAACTTCGTGGTAGCTGCATAACACAATCTGTAGTTACTATCTTTGGGCTGTATAGGCTTGTCTGGCAATAGGCAAATCATAGAATCACTAAGTTGGAAAGGACCCACAGGATCGAGTCCAACCATTCCCATCAGTCACTGAACCATGGCCCTCAGCACCTCGTCCACCCGTCCCTTAAACACCTTCAGGGAAGGTGACTCAACCCCCTCCCTGGGCAGCCTCTGCCAGGGACCAATGACCCTTTCCATGAAATTTTTTTTCCTGATGTCAAGCCTGACCCTCCCCTGGCGAAGTTTGAGTCTTTGTTCCAGCAAACTTCTTAGCTTGCACCTATGTGATTCCTTTGCATGGAGGTTTGCCTTGTGGGGCATGGAGAGTGTACTTGTCAGACTGCTGGGTAGCTGTGCTGTTCTGTAAGGGCCTTTTCTTTACTTTAAAAGTTGAGCCTTTGTTAATCTGGAGAATACCTTGTCCTGGGCCTCGTGATGCTCAAGACTAGGTACAGAGCATCACCATGATGTGATTTGATCTGATGGGATCAGCCTGGAGGGTGTGCCCATGAAGAACCCTGTTGCCTACAACGTTCATCCTCCAGCCTCTCTTCTTAATCCCATCACTAAGTCTGTTTCTCTCTTCTTTGGAAATTGCAGGGTTGGAGGGCAGATTCTGGCACTGGAGCAGAAGAAATACTTGGGATGGATGTGATTTTTTTTTTGTTTGTTTTGAATTTAACACAATGATGCTTTCCTGTCTGTGAGCATGTAGGTTCCCAAAACTTACTTTCCTTTGTATAGGTGGCCTGTGCTCCTTAAGCAGTTAGGTAGCTAAATAGATCTCCCTCTCCTCCTTTGTTCCCTCCCTCCCTTAGAGGAACATGAATCTCTGGGTTTGGGGAGAGGGATTTTTTTAACCCCCCTCTTTGTGTGCCATCAGGGTGCATGATTTCTGTGCCCCCGTTCCTGCTTGTCTCCTGTTTCACCACTGCAGCATCCAAAAATCCTGGGAGAGGGAAGGGGAAGGTGCAGGCACAGCTGAGTGCTCTAGATTTGCTGCTTGGGAGGTTGGTGAAATGGGCTGATGGTGGTGGCAGAAAGGAGGGGGTTGTCTCAGACACTTGGCATCCATGGTGAGAAAGGAGAAATGTGCATTTTCCTAGTCATGAGTGACTGACTTGGGTCACTTGATTGATTGTGGAAGGCTCAAAGCTTTTGGCACGCTGAACTGAGGCAGCATCCAAAATAACTGTTTGTGAGAGCATCACAGAACTGAGATTTCGTTTGCTCCGGCTAATTATTATGGGAAGTGTCTACTGAACTTGTCTATAGCAGTAGATCCAACGGCACCATTGCAGGAAACAAAAGGCCTTGGGGTTAGACAGGAAAATGTAACAAGACATGGGAGCAAATACAGATATCTACATTCTTAAGTGCTGTCATGGCTTTGTACCCTCATCAGGTGAGAGTCACGGCTGTGGGTAAAGGTCAGGCTGTATTCGGCATCCCTCCCAGCTAGAGTTAAAGGAAAGAAAGAGTCTCTTGTTGAAAGGAGAATGAGCTTGCCAAACTACCTCTGGAGCCAGAAAGTCTGAGATTGGAAGAAATTTTACACTGCTCGTACAGGCCTGTTGAAGCAGGACCAGAGATGGTACCTACTGGCTTTTGGGAGACGACGTGTTGTGATGTGGGACAGAAACCCCTGGCAATGTGTAGACATTCTTGTCTTGTCCCTACATGATAGTTAAACTCTTCCAAGTCAAGTCTTGTGAAAGTTGCATTAAAACATTTCTCAGCTAACTGGAAGTGTTTCCTGTGTGTGGCTCTGTTGGCTGAACAAATTAATCCTCACGTTTGTGGAAATGTGGTGGGATCTGCAAGTCTTACCCACTGCTGCGGTGTGCCCAGCTCCTTGCAGGGACCGCTTGGAAGAAGGCAAGTAGTTGCCATCAGTTCTGGTGTGAGCCTGGATCCTCCTGGCACAGGCTGGGCTCTGCACGTGGATTTTCCCAGTATGCTGCTTCTGTGTGGAGGGGGAAAAAATCATGTAAGGCTGCCAGGGAGAAAAAAAATCACTTATTGGGGCGGAGAGTGTCTTGCTTCATAGGGAGAAGTCTGCTATCGAAACAGCAGAGGTGTTACATAGCTGTGGAGGGGATGAGCTCTGTTGTTTAACCTGTAGCGGTGGAATTTGGGGAATATTTAAGCCCTGTTAAATCAACAGTAAACGTCTTGTAGGCAGGAGCGATGCTGTAGAGTCCCACAGCACCTCAAGGCTTGGGATTGATGATAAAGGCGTTGGCGGGAGGTGGATGGTTTAACACCTCTGGGTGCTGATGGGGTGCACACTGTTTCCAAAGATGGGGATCCCCCAGTGCGGCACCTTTGGATGTGAAGCCTGGTCAGGGGGGCTGCTTGGGAAGAGAAGGGGACCAGCATGGCTGAGCTGGAGGCTGTGAGTGAGCAGATGGGGTGACCTGCTGTAAATTGGGTCCTGGCCAGAGCACTGGGATGGTGCCTGCCTGTCCTTGAAATGCACATCGGTGAAACTCCCCAGGAAAAACTCTGTAACAATTATAAAGCTGGAAAAAAAAATTTAACAGAGCATTTGCAGGGATGCTGCCAGGCCTGAGTGACTCTGTGCTGCTTCATTTATCAGCACGATTTCCTAATGACCCTGCTCGTTTCAGTGCGGTGGCTGCTGTGGCTGCAGGAGGAGATAGGCAGTGAGTATTGCCTCCCCACCTGTGAGTGTGAGCCTGCAGCAGCTCTATTTCTCCACCTGGCACCTGGTGGGACTGACACTACGTCTGGGTTTGGGGTGTTGGAAGCGGTGGGCCAGGCTGCAAAGCAAAAAAAAAGGGCCTTGGAGGGGAAGAACAGGGGATTATTTTTCATAAGTGCAGGTGGTTACCTCACCTAATCCCATTACGGGGCCTGACCTTGAAGGTTTTGGTTGTAAACTTCAGTTCATGGGGTTTTTTTAAGTTTGGAATGTAGGACTTGTAAAATACTCTAAATGGATATCACTGGTTTTGCAGATCAAGTGTTGGACTTCTTAAAGGGATTAAAAAATAATTTTCCATATTAGGTCTCTTTGGTTCTCCTCTAAATCTTTATTAAAGTGCAAATTGACTTTTAGTTATTTAAAAGTATATGGTTCCTACTGCCCTTCATTTTAAATTTGGAGACCTTTTTTTAGATAGAGGGATGCTGTTAATTGTTACAGAAATAAATCCCAGTGATTGTGGTAGAGCAAGAAATGAGACATGGGTGTTGTTTCTTGCGCTATTCATTTCTTTTGTTATCTGAATTGGTCCTCCCTAAAGAGTGGAGTGTGAATATGAACACAGTGGCATCATGCTGTTGTGCTAAGACAGGATTACTTTTTCTTGAAAAGGTGCCTTTCCGCTATTTTAACAAAAAAAATTGTAAATATGAAAATGAAATTATAAATGCATGCTTTGACTCTTAAAATAGACACAGATTGTGCCTTGTGATCCCTCTTCATAACTTTATAACCTTTAATAAAGGTTATCAAAGATGCTTGTAAGTCAGGCATCGCCAATAAGTTATTTTTATTAAAAGACAAATTTTTAAGTTTAACAAGTTGGGCATCAGTTCGGAGGCGTATTAACTGAGATTAATTTGTCCCTCATTTATTTAATCTGAATTGTCAGGAATCATGTTCTCCACTGATGTAAATGTCAGCAAAAAGGACTTATTAGTAGATTTGATTGCTTTTTAAATTTAACTAGCAGAGATGCACCGGCATGCCTAAGAGAATTGGTGTGTTTCCTGTGAACAGTTCAGTGCCTAATGAATCACTTCAATGTACTTTTCTGAAGGAAAGCAGAGCAATTCAAATGTGCAATGCATTGATTTACCTCAAATGGATTAGACCTCTGTGTGCAATCCTTTGCATTAATTTGCTTTATCCACAACTGTAATAATAAAGGCAGTGTTTCTGTACGGCATCAACCCAAATTAGCTCATGTCACTTGCTAGAAAGCAAAATAATTAATATGTGGCTGAAACTGTGATGTGGGAATGGATCTTTCCGAGAGGGCATGGGTCTCGAAGTGCTGTTGGGAGCTGTGCCGGGGGCAGGACAGTGGGGCTGGAGCCCAGTGCTCGCTGTGAGCACCATCTCAGTGTGAGAAAAGAGAACTGTCTCTGAGTACCGATGATTTCCTGACTTTATTATAAGGGCTAAGTACGAATTTGGTGCAGCATTAAGTGATATTTTCTTTTTGTGTGTGTCACGGCTAGGTTTGTTTTTTAAAATGACTGAGGGAACAGTACAAAAATCTAACTCCTGTGGATTGGAGCACGTTTTATTGCTGTAGTAACTTTGCAGTCCCCCTCTTCCCCTCCTGGAAACCTCTATGCTGTGCGGTTACAGTGTTGGACTAGCTCTGTCCCTGCTTAGCCAGGACAAAAAACTTGAGTAATTTCTTATTTAACTACTTAGCTGCAGAAATGGTACCTGGGCTTTGTTCTGCTCTGCAGGGATTGCTGTGTCCAAGCAGCCCTCACCATTTTCAGCCTTTTTTGGAATTACCCTTGTAGGCTTCTTACATACTTGTGAGGATTAATTCCTCCCCTCCTCCTCAACTGGCTAATTCCCATTGCTGGGCAGCTGCCTGCCCAGATGTAAACTTGTGGGGAAGCAAAAGCGATGGAGCATCTCCAGCCACTGCTGGAGCCTGATTCCCTTCTCCCTGCTGTGGGCTGGGTGTTTATCCACGTGAGCAGCGCATGTTGGAGTGTGTAGCACCTTGGATGGGAGCAAAGCCCATCAGGACAACAATGTGGGACAGCTTTTTTTTTTTTTATGGGAGGATGATGGCAGTTGTGACTGGGTTGGGGAGACAGTGCTGCTCCTGCCTTCCTCCTTCTCTTCTCCCTTGGCAGCTGGCACCAGAGAGCGAGCGTGAATTATTGTTTGTGATTGATTTGCTGATGCTGGCAATTGTACAGTGTGTTCTGGGACTAATAGGGTAGCACCGAATTATTCAGGCATTATTGAAATGAATCACATTTGTGATGAGTAATAAGTAGCAGACTTTGGTATTTATGAATAATTAACACAGTAAAGTTTTTCTTAAACAGACATGAAGAAATGATTTAATTTCTACTGTGAATGCTCTGTAAAATTAATGAAAGATAATTGCATTTGCTAATGTGAGACAAAGCACTCTATTTTTTGTATGTGTAAGTTCATATTGCTGATGTAAACAGTGAATATATAATTCCTTCGATATGCTTTCATTGGGTGGGACCTGTGTTTAACATCCAGTGGCGTGGTTTTTGTTGAAATAAAAAGTCTGTTTGTGAACAGTTAACTCACTGTTGCCATTTCCATCCACTCGCGTATTTCTGGGTGGGTAGCATATATATATGCATACAACAAAATAGTGTTTTTGAATGAGTGGCAATTAGAACCAGCTTTTTTTCCCTACTGCCAGACTCTAACCTTCTTCCTCAGCTGTTCATGGTTTTAAAGACAGAATCCATTTAAAATATTGCTTATATACATCTTCAAGTGAAAACTCCATTTATTTAGTCTTGGAAAAAAGCATCAGTATTTAGAGACTTATAAGTCATAAGATTCATTAGGGTTGAGACTCAAATCATGTTACTTCTTGATTCTCAGCTGCCTTTCTAACTCTGAAGAAGCCAAACTTTTGACATAACTGAATTTATGCAGCTATGAGGGAGATAATCTTGTGGCAATAAATGATTTTGCACATCCCCATAAAAGCATGAAAAAAACTATGCCTTTCATGAGATCCTTGTAGCAAATGCTCCTAATTTCCCATAATCAAAAGGATAGTGAAGTTTTGATGCTGTTAGAGATCCAAGTAGCTGGAAGATTAGGTCTTCCTTTATTCCATTTTGGTTGGGTAAATTAAAACATTGCAAGGCTTCCAGCAGCAGGAATCTGCTAATTCTCGCTGCTATTTGAACTGTGGGGTCATTCAGCAGATGCACAGATCAAGTGAGCAAAGTCCTCTCTGCAACTGATTGTTTTCTCCAAGCTTCCTTGTGTTCAGAGTAAAGCAACTATTTAAAACCCCTTATTAAAAATATCAATATTTAGCCTGCTCTAAGTCAGAGAAGAGAGTTGAGGGTGACTGAAGGGAGAACGTTTCCCTTTTCCTGTGAGAAAGCTAATCCCTGGAGCAATCCCAAGCCGTTCAGGGGCTGTTTTTTTAGTTTGCATGTGTGTTGTTTTGTTTGTTGTTTTTTTTTCCTTTTTCTTGCCAGTTTAGAGAAGGTTACTGGGAATGTTTTTGTCCTGCTTGAGCAAAGCCTACCAGGCATTAATTCCATCCCTTCCTTTGGCAGCAGTGAAATCATCTTAACAGGGGAGATGCTACAGGAGTCATCCTCTTGTGGTACTTGCTGCCAGGGGAGGACTTTAATGGGGTTGGATGTGGGTGGAGGCATCTGTCTGTAGGATGCTTCCAGAAGAGCAGCAGCCTTTGTTCCCCCTGGAACCGATGTTTCTGTCTGGAGATGGGGAGGAAGATGGCTACATGGCTTCTGCCTTTCACAGAGCTGTTTGTTTTTCTGTGGGGGTGTTGGATGTAATCAGTACAGTGGTAGCGGGGAGAAGGAAGACAAAGAGCTCAGGGAAATGTCAGACACAACAGGATGTGTCTGCCTGATGATAGCTCAGTGAATTGCAAAAAAACATTAATGGCATAAATTAGGCTTTAACTTCTTCAGTTCTGGTGTGCTGCAAGTCAGTCACTGTTAAAGAGAGAAAGGTTTTGTGTTAGCATAGTCTCATTACATTTTCTCTTTTCTTAGGTGTACTTCTTTCAATAGTGGTGTTTGTTCGGTTTGGTGGTTTTTTTCTTTGTGATTTCCAATAACTTTAGGTCGATAAAACATGGAGTGGAGTTTTGGCTTTCAAATAAAATTGATTTAAAGGTCAGTTTTCAGTTTCCTGATGGCGGGATGCTGATGGGATCTGTCTTCTTGGCGCTGGGCTATGTGGGAGGAAAGTGGTGGCTAGATGTATGAGTGGGATTGGAGAAGCCAGGCTTTTACACCTGGAATGAGATCTGTGTCCATCACCCTGCCCTCTTCCTATTGCCTCTGCCTTCTCTATTTAATTCAGTTCTTTGCATCAGGATGTCATTCTGTGTCTATGTAGCATGAGGGGTGTTGGATTTCCTGGCCTGACAGCATGTAGTAGCTCTGTTGCCTGTGCATGACTATTCTTAGGTAAATGCACTGAAAATATTTTGAAGTGTTTAATTTGAATGCAGGAAAGCTGTAATTTTTATATATAAATCAAATGTACTGTACTGACAGGTGACTCCAGCCTGCTGTATACACCCCCGTGCTGGTGTCCTATGGGGACTGTGATGTTGGTTCCCATCCTGGGAAGGGAAGAAGAAAGCTTCCTGACCACATAAGTGCTGGTCCGTGGTCACACTGCTTGGAGCTTTAGTGCCAGAGCTCCTGCAATATCTAGTTTTCACCCCCTTTCATGGGTTAAGTAGTCTTTGACTTCACTCTTTGGAAGAAACAACTTGGGAAGGTTGGGAGCTTGGTGCTTTTCCCTTAAAATGTTGCCTAATCATGCCCTAAAGGTAGGACAGTGAGCCTGGTGCCCTGGCTCCTAGAAAAATTTAGTGAGAAAAGCAGGTAGTAGGACCTGCTCTCCCAAATAGATGACATTGGGCACCTAACACCAGGTGTCCTCACCAAAATCAGTAGGAATGAAATGTCACTGATCTGCTTTAAACTTTTGCTTTGCCTGCTCACAATGGGTGAATGTTAAGGCTTTCTCTACTCAGAGTGAACTGCAGCAGTAATAGAGACCTAAGGGAAGCTGTAGTTGGTTTGTTATATCTCTTGAACACTGTTAGTTTGCCAAACTATCCTATATAGCCATTTAAACCAGTCCTGCTTGTGGAACAAGACAAATAAACCCCAGGTGAGCCCATCTTCTTAAATAGAACTGATGCATTTTGCAAAGTAGTTATAAATGCTTTTTTTCATCCCACTTGCAGAGGAGAGGCAGAGAGAACAAATGAAAAGAGTCGTTGCGCCTGCAGCTGCTTCTCCTGAGAAGCTACTGGCTCACTTTCTGTGCTGCTGGCTGTGTTTGGGATGTAGGCAGCATTCTGCGTTGGAATATGAGCACTCCTAGAATTTTTATGGATAGAGGCAACTATCTTGTTGAGTTAGATTTATGGGGTAGTGCTGAGGTTCAGCTGATAATACCTGCTTGAGTTTAGAGATTGCAGCTTGCTAGCCGTCATGTAGGGAAGCTGAAGAAGAGGACAGTGGCTGGGAATGAATGTTGTCTGGGGAATGGTTCTGCAAGCTGTTTTTTGCAGCATATTCAACATGCTACCACATGCAAGAAGAAATTGTGATTTTGCTAGAAATATGGTCAATAGAAAATGTTGCATGGGAAATGCATGAACGCTGCCCTATGTTTGGATTACTGAGGGCTTTTGTTGCTTGCAAGGACAAAAATGCAAATAACTAGTCTTGTCCAGACATGGCTAAGTGCATTGGACCTGAGCTTTGGTACAATACAGCTTTTGGAAAAATCTTCCCTGAATCTTCTAAAATTTGTTTATTGGAACATTTAGCTGGAGGCACATAACTGAGGGCAGGGCTGATATTTATGGAGAAGGGTTTGGAAGGAGGTTGTGCATAGCTAGGTTTAAGATGGATACAAACTCTATCTTGTCAAGCCTGAACTCTTTAATGTGAACAGAAGTACTTAAGTATATACTTAAAAGTGTTTAAATGTATTGGTAAGAGCTGTGCAGAGCAGGGGTCAGTGTAATGGTGTGAGCACCTGTTGTTGCCGTGGGGTGGTGAAGTTTCCTGCTCTGCAGAGTTGGGATTTCACATGTGTCTCATTTGGGAGACCAGCTTACCCTGCTGTAATTCTTCCTTCCCTACAACTTGGAACTGATCAAGGCTGCAGCTGTGTGTGGACCGAGAAGAGCAGAGTCTAGGGTCCAGAGACTTGCTGAGACAAGTGAAAACTGAGATTCCGTGTCACAGAACCCAAAGACAGAGCAGCTTGGGTAAGTGGATGCGTCCCTGTGGTGGTGTCCATCCTGGCTAGTGTACATTGGGCTTGGGGACCTGGAGAACCAGAAGCAGCAGCTGTTTCAGACTGTGTAGCAGCCAGGCCTCTGCAGGAGAAGGCTGTTAGATGCCTTTCCCGGGCAGGTTTGGTTTGAGGGTGTTGGGAGAAAGCGGGGTTTTAGACCTCTTTTCCAGCAGCATCTGTGAGAGCAGATCCGAAAGGCCAGCTTCATCTGACCTGAATCCAGACCTCCCGTCAGCCAATCCCTTTAATAAAATTGGTCAGTGGATCAGTCGGCACAGAGGAAAGAGACACAATGAATTTAAGAATAGCTGAGCTCATGGTGAGATAAAAATTTCTCAGAGCCTGGATTATGGAAGGATCCGGTTATTTGTAAAATATATAAGCAGATTCTCTGCCTCAGCGGCTCAGCAGTTGTGCTAGAGGATTTGATCGCATGCTCAGCCTGTCCCCAGCTCTCCCAGGTATAGCTGAGGTTTGGAAATTGATGGCAACTTGTGTGCTAAATGTTGCGAATTAACTGTGCTTGGAAAACAGCAAATACAGGGTTTTTAAAGGTATGTAAGGTTCTCTTGTTTCTTGTCTGAGGGGTTGGTTTTGCTTTTCCTGTTGTGTCATGTTATTTTCCTGGAATTAGCAGGATGGTTTTACTTCTGCTTTTCCTCATGTGTCACCTGAAGTCATGAAGGTGAATTGCTTCCTGCAATAAACCCGTACATTTGTGGAAGGATTATGGGTGTTAAGTACAGTATTATGCTTTATTTTTTCCCTTACAGTAAAAATATTTAGTGTCTTACATGATGTTCTAGCAAGATAAGTGAAATTCTGGTCTCTTTATTCCTGTGATTTAAAGATCTTTTTGAAGGTATTTTGTGTGCATTTGGTACATGCTGGAATCCCAGTGCTGCTACCTGTGGCTTAAAATGGAGAACAGCTTGGTTAAACCTGAGTTCTGATGTCTTGAGATGATGGATACCGGAGCTGAAATCTGATCATCAAGACAAACTAAAACAGCTGTAAAACAAGTTGCTTTTTTTTTTGGCAGCAGGTGTTACTGAATGTTCTTGTGACTTTCCTCTGCATATTCAGCTCACCTAGAACCTGTTTCCTTATTGAGGACAGCTTTGGGGTGGAAGCCTCATCTCTTTCCTCAAACATGGGGCAGGTAGAAGTCATTGGGCACATGAGCATTTGTAGATGGCTTGCCTGGCTAGAGCTGCATCTTTTACAGTGCAGCTAATAGCTCTCATTACAGCAGAGGGCTGCGGGAAAGCAGGCATCTGGGATGTGATATAAAGGTAGCAGTTGCAGTTCTGTGCTGCAAGAAGTCATTGCATTTTTGTGTTTGTGGGAATTTGTATTGGGCTCTGTTATAGGGCTTGGGAGACGCGCTTTCTTTTGGAAGTGAGTTATGGTAGGATTCATAGATGCTGAACAGCATGTTGTGTCTCAAGGGCATGACCAGTGTAAGTGGTCCTAAAATCTACAGTGTGCTATCTCGTGTGAGTCAATTTGGGAGCTTTGGAGAAGGAGGGAGCAAAACACAGGGATTTTGAATCGTATGGACATCATCCCTTTATTTTACAAGTTGTTTTTAATTGTCTGGGTAGCTAAGATGAAACATTCCTTTTTGTTAAGAACAAAAGCCTTTAATGCAGGGACTAGAATCGGGATGTGCTGTGGTTACTTATTGCATTGCTTGGCTTTGATCCTTGGTTGTGGTGTAGGAGTGCACAGTACAACTCAGGAAGTTGTACTTCTGAGTGTTGAAGTGGTTTTAAGTCCCTGGTCTAGACTGATGCTTGTGTTTCTGGCCCAGAGTAAGCTGAGATTGCTCGAGGCTCAAAGTGCTGTCTAGCTCTTTGGGGTCCCCTAGAGCAGCCTGATGTGCCCAGCCTAGCCAGCTCTTCTCTTACCACCTGCTTTCCCTTCTCATGTGCCCCCCAAGCAGGGAGATTGGAGGAAATATTGCTGGGAGGAATGTTAAAAGGCTTGTCCGATCCCTTCCCTGTTTGAAGACTGGGATTATAATACTGGGTTTTATTTTCTACATGGGGTTTGTGTTAAATAAGAGCAGCCTGTTTGCAAGCTCCACTGCTCCTTGGGCTGGGAGCAGGATGAGTATCTGCCTAGCAGAGATTTTGTGGTAAAAATTACTGTTGCTGTACTTGAACACTAACCTGAGGGATTTTTTTTTTCCCCTTCTCTCTTTAAACAAGGATTTTTGTTGGGTTTTTTTTTCCCACTAATGGAAAATTTCAGCTTGTCCTCTACTTAACCACAGTTCTGGCTTTTCTGGGAAAATGGAATGAATCAGTAACACTTCCCTCTTTTGATTCTTGTGTGCTTAGCAAATTGTGTTATTTTTATTGTGGGTTTTGATTGCATACAGGCTGCCTTTTTCTCCCTAACAAACTAGCATTATTTTCTAGTTGAGAGAACAGCCAGGACCTCTAAGGTGATGCTTCTCCCTCTGAGGCTGTTATCCTCAGACCTTCAGAGTCTGGAAATCATGGATTTAGGAAGAGGATGATGCTGAATAAGTGCAGACGGGCACTTCTTGCTGTTCAGTGTTTTATTCTGCGTTGAGGGTTTTTGGTTCAAATGATATGCAGGGATGAGCATCCAGGAGCACATTCGAGTTTCCTATTTGACAGCAGAGAAGCAGCAGCTTCCATCCGCAGCTGCCAGGCAGCCTCTTAGTATTGCTTGGCTCCCTTGCTACCACTCACTCCTCCTTGGAGCTTGTAACACTGTCCTAGAGGTTTGTTCTTGATTGTTTCACCTTTCACATAGACTCGATGCTTTCTAGATTGGTGTTTTGGGGTGTCAGTTTAAAAATCAAATGGCTAATGACTGCACTGTAATGGATGTTATTGCAGTAGACGTTATATTTTAGAAGTCACTGTGGTTAAGTGGAGTATCTCTGGAATCTTGTTTTTATCAAGACGTTTATGTGCCCCTCTATTGTTTTGTGGGGAGTAGTTTAGATGTTTTCCAGATTAGAGCATAATGGAACTGCTAGCTATAAATGTTCAGATGAATCCATTGCACATGGTGATTTAGTGGTTAGTCACAATTACTTTGGAGTTACGATGTCAAATTTAACGCTAGCCTTCAAAACCATGTGTTGTGAGGTCCAGTCATCCTTTCTGTAGGATGCTTCTCCAGCTTCCTAGGGAAGAAAAAGCAGTTTGGAGGGGACAGACTGGTACTGGAGGAATGACTCTGTGTAAGAAGCAAACATGCAGGCTGTTTTTCCCCTTAAGAGTTTTAGCCATTTTCTTTCTACTTAATTAAAATCTAGACTATTGATGGTGGCAGTGGGTTGGTGCGCTTGTTTCCTTTCCTGCAGGAGGTGCTGGTGGATACAGTGACTGATGGAGCTGGAGCAGGACAATCCCACATGCTGCAAGCTGAGATCGTCTTAGAATCATAGAATTCTTGTGGCAGCATGCGGTGCAGGGCTCTGGCTCCTGCCATGGGACAGCTGGTCTCGTGGAGATCCAGACTGATGTTTTTGTTAACACTAGTGGAGGTGTTTGTGCAGGTTTGTTGAAGACGATGCTGTAGGCTGTAAAGCTAGAGCTAATAATTGGGGCAACTTTTTTGTAGCAGAAGCATCAGCAGTTTATTTTCACTTGCTATAACTATGTATAGACACCTGCTTTAACCACAGCCTGTGAGCGGAAGCTGTTGCCTCTGTTTAGTGTTTGAAGAACGATGTTTTTCCTGAGATAACCACCTGCTTGTTGCAATTGGCTGCCTGTTCCCATTTCTGACCCAACAAGAGTTGTGTGCAGTGTCTTCAGCTGCACCTTCTCTGACCTCCTGGGGTGGAAGTCATTACTCTGAATTGAATGACCTCTGTCATGCTGGTTTTTGTTTGCTGAGCAGAGGTTTTATGACCTGCAGGGCTGTGTGTTTCCTTGCTCTCAGCTTGTGAGTCAAAACCGAGTGCATCTCAAGGTTGTTGTAGCACTCTGTGTCGCAGGTTTTAAGCCCAGGGTGGAGGCTGTCAAAATGAAATGCCTAAATCTGAAATTTAGGGGATGAACAAGTAAATCCCATTAAATTTGTGTGTCTTGGAGTCTGAGAATAAAATTTGGATTAAGGGACAAGCTTGTACAGTTGGGCATCCCAAAGCTCCTTAGTCATCATCTTTGGACATATTTGTTTCTGCAGTGGTTGGTACTAGAGATGCCTGCAGGATACCTGAAAGTGCTTCCTGTCAATATTTTAGTAGCGATTACTTAATATCACATTTTAAACAGGACATTATTTGGGATTGTTAAGACTGGATCTTGGTTTGGAGTTCCTTCTTGATACCTAGAGGAGACACTGAAATTCTAGGTTTGCGCAGACTTGAAAGGCTCATTGCTGAGTTTACTGATGAAGCTTTGTGAATTGTCTGGGAGTTTTCAGCTAATTCAGGTCAGACCCCCCCTTCTTACCAGCTGCCCAGAAATTTGAACTGCTTAAAAGCTGTGTAACACCCATCATCCAGCCCTTTCATTCCCTTGGGTTTAGAATGTTACTTTCTTTAATGAGCACAAAATAAGCTTTTGGAAGAGGTAACATTAGAGGGCTTCAGGTTTGTGTTGAAATAAGAGTTTTCTGGGAGCTGCAGCATAGCAGCAAGGTTGCAGAGAGTCTGAACTACCTCAGGAAGGAGTTTGTGCTTGCTGGTTGTGCCTTTTGGAGCTTGTCCTCTGCTTACTCCTGGAGGCATTTGAAAGGTATGGAAAATGTCAAGGTGGACAATGTGACCTGGGGTGTGTCTACGCTGCCTATTCTTTGTGTCATGGGGTGCTGCCAGGTTTGATTGTGGCTTGATCTCCAGTGCTGGTCAGTCTGGCTGCTGCATAGCTAAAATTTGCACACTACCCATCATGGATGCTGTAGGCTTGGCAGGGGCGATGCAGTCATGGCCCAGCTTCTCCCTATTAGAGAACACGGCGGTGATCCCATTGATTAAATGAAGAACCCCATTCCCTGGAGGTAATTCATGCCCTGCACCAGCTCTGGCCTAAATTGGTTGAAGAATGGGATCTGGTTAGCTTAAATAATAAGAGCTGGGTCTTTGCAGTGTCGGCTGTTTTCCTCACTGTTAATGCTGAGACCACAAAACTCATTAGAGTTGTATGATGGGATGAGAGGTTAAAAGCCAGTGTGATATCTGCAGAGTGCTCCAGCCTTACAAGAAATGTCACTGCATCCTCCTTAAACACTTGTAATTAGTAATTCCTGATTTGCCCTGGCTCTTCAGTGCAGTCTGCTGGGAGGACAAGCCTGTGAACAGCACTCAGCTCCCTGGCTGAAGCTGTTAAACAAGTATGCAGTTTTTCCCATTCTTCATTTTTAGAACTTAGTTTCCACAGCTTGCTCTAACTGTTTTCATTAGCAGTTTGCTGGGCTTCATTTTGGTGATGGGAGAGCGTTTTGTGATCTCTGAAGCATTCTCTAATGCGGCAGTGTACGAGAGTAGCAGGATATAAACCAGAACTATATTATTGCTTTCTAAGTGTATTTTTAAAACTTATTTCTTTTAAACTAATTCCTCTTGGCAACTCAACTGAGCATATGTGTCATTGCTAACATTTTCTTAGAATGAAATCTGGTACCTACAGTTTTTTACTGTTGCTTTTCAAGGACTAATTTCTCTTTTTTTTTTTTCTCCGGTAGACTGTGTTCATCCTGCTCTCATGACTTTTTTCCTGTTTAATTGCTTTAGTATTGTATTACATTCTGCTTTCACTTTTTAATTGGCAATCAAAGGATGTCCATGGTGGGAAAGAGGGAATTTCACTGTGGAATTGAAAGCAGAGATTTGGAGCTCTGTGTTTTCATTTAATGAGAAAAATACTTTGTACTTCTCTTTACACTGTATCTACTACAACAACAAATGGTGTCTGCTTATGCGATGCCTATCAGGTATATAACACACACTTCAACTTTCTCTTTAAAGAATGATAAATTAGGGCCTTGATGGCAATTAATGAAGACTTTGTGCCACGGCACAGCTGAGGAGGAAGACTGGTGCTGGCATGACTGCCGGTGTGGGCTGTCACGGGTGATAGGGATGCAATCAGAGGATCCTTTGCTCCTCTGGCTCCTGAGTGGTTGGGTGAGAAGGGTTTTTGCCTTCTCTGATAGACAGCTTTGTGACCTCTTCTGTGCTTGTGGTCTTTGCGTGGCAAACTGGTCAACCTGGCATCAGCACTGCCACAAAGTGGGCATTATCAAGATGAGCCAGCAGTGGCCCAGGTGGCCAAGAAGGCCGATGGCATCTGGGCTTGTATCAGAAACAGCGTGACCAGCAGGTCCAGGGAGGTTCTTCTCCCTCTGTACTCGGCACTGGTGAGACCGCTCCTCGAATCCTGTGTTCAGTTCTGGGCCCCTCACCACAAGAAGGATGTTGAGGCTCTGGAGCGAGTCCAGAGAAGAGCAACAAAGCTGGTGAGGGGGCTGGAGAGCAGGTCTTACGAGGAGCGGCTGAAAGAGCTGGGGTTGTTTAGCCTGGAGAAGAGGAGGCTGAGGGGAGACCTCATTGCTCTCTACAACTACCTGAAAGGAGGTTGTGGAGAGGAGGGTGCTGGCCTCTTCTCCCAAGTGACAGGGGACAGGACAAGGGGGAATGGCATCAAGCTCCACCAGGGGAGGTTCAGACTGGACATTAGGAAAAAATTTTTCACAGAAAGGGTCATTGGGCACTGGCAGAGGCTGCCCAGGGAGGGAGTTGAGTCACTTTCCCTGGAGGTGTTTAAGGCACGGGTGGACGAGGTGCTAAGGGACATGGTTTAGTGGTTGATGGGAATGGTTGGACTCAATGATCCGGTGGGTCTCTTCTGACCTGGTTATTCTGTGATTCTATGATTGCAAGGTTAGAAATTTTTTCTCAGTGGGTTGGGATGCCCCTGCTGCCCTTAAATACCCCGTGCATGAATGCTTAGGTGCAGCTTTTATGTGTTTTCTTTGCAGTGACTGTGCTGGGAGCTGGCTCGGGGTAGAGCTACAGCTGAAACTGGGCAGCATAGCTGCTCATACTTTTGCCAACTTCTCTCCCTGGGTCCTGTTTAAACCACACAGCCGATTTTGTTAGCAGATAAACACTTCAGCTCTGCCGAGTTAGTGTATAAATAGCTTTTTGATATTGGAGTTCAGCCTGTACAAATGCTGTAATGTCTTGTCTGTGATGGTTCCTGCACTTAATATTTTAGGGTTCTTAGGGTATGGCACAGACTAGTATTGATCGCTTCTTATAGGTGCCTGTAGTTAGCATAAAACAGGAAAGTAGAACTTGTATTGTGGGATATTTTTAAATATCTCAGAGCATCCAAGGAGACTTGGAGGGTGCAGTTTGGGCCCCTCAGTGTGAGGCTGTGTACTCAAATCATCCCAGCGCCTGGACCAGGGAGTTCAGAGCCGAGACCTCTAGCCCTGCCTTCAGCAAGCATCATCGCCGTGCTCTGGGAGCTCGCTGCGTGGGTAAGGAGGCGTGAAGGAACAGCAAAGCAAGTTGCACTTTTGCATAATAACTACGAGTCTCATCCTGCCACCTGCCTAGGCATTGTTGCTTTGAGGTCACATTGATGCAAATGTGCTGTGCTGTATGCGAGGGGAGCCTGCATCTTCCCTGCCACTTCACCCTTTTGAAATGCAAGCTGCACAGCCCTGGAATTCAACTTCATCAGAGGCAGGAATGTTTGTATGAAGATTGGCTCATGTATTTATTTTACCCAGGATTAATTTATAAGCTCTACCGCTACCTGGAGAAGTTTGATTAGCATTATAAATCCAATGCACAGTGGATACTGAAGGAGCTTAATCTTAAACAAGAAAAAAAAAAAGGTGGAAAGCTTGAAATTCAGGTTTAAATTTCAGGGTTGCCTGTGGTCTGAAGCTGAAGTTGGCAAGGTTCTGTCCTTTGATTAAAACATAGCCTATTTGAGATTTATTTTGTTATTTTATAGGTATCTGAAAGAGGCTTGACGCAGCATCTGGACATGTCTTAATGGATTAGAGGTGGTAACAATAGTAGTACTTTAAAAAAGGCATAAATTTAGTTGCTAAACTATAAGATATTTCATTTCCAAATTTGAAAATAAAAGCGGAAGTTCCCCTAAGCAGCCGTGGTTGTGGTTTTTCATCTCCACGATGCATGAGGTTTTCAGCAAATGTGAGGACCTGAGTGACTAAACAGTAGTGACATGACGTGCTTCTGTACCGCAGGCCAGATATGCGTCTCAGCCTTGGTCAAGCTCCTCGTGGCCATCCTGCAAACGTTAGCAGAGCTGCTGCTTGCAGAGTTTACTTCTACAAAGTTGGGATTTTCCCTCAAGGGTGGATGCACTGATTAGGGAGTAAAGGGAGGTCTTTTCCTGAAGTGTAGTGCCCAGTGTTGGTAACATTTACTATTGAAATTGGTTGTAACAGCAAGCCTGTTTGAGGGCAAGGGATATTTTTATAGAATAAGGAATTTCTTGGGTTTTTTTCTGTTATTCCCAGGGAAATATTGCTTGTTGCAGCTGCCTCTAAGATTTTTGGAGTCATTGGGGAAGGTACTGGCCTGATTTTTTTTTTCTTTTTTGTTTGTTTGCTTGCCTTCCCAGCTGTTCCCCACTACATGCTAAATGAGTCTTGTAACCTAAATGGATGCAGCTCATGGATGAAAGAAGGCAGCTACAGGGAGAGAGGAAAAAGTGAGGAAATATTTCATGATGCAGTTGAAGTGAATGGTTTTGTGATTGGTGATGGGGCAGGCGGCCATCTGCTCATTCTCCTTTCCAGTTGACCTTAGCTTTGTTCTTGGTGGCTTTCACCTAAAGCCCATCATAGAGTCATTGGAGAAGCATTTACAGAGAGGAAAAATCTTCACCACAAACTGATGTAGAGGAGGTTACTCCTTCATCTCAGACCTTACCTCCGTTGTACCAGGTTGCTAAAGCCACTCTTGTGTCATCTGTCCTTATCCCGGAGCAAACGTTAATGTGGCCGGTGTCTCTGTACTGCTGACGCAGGCAGAGGGTCCTTGAAAGCAAGCAGTGACAATGCAGCGTTGGCATTTTCCACTAGGTCTGCTAATTAATTAAGATCACACGTTCCAGCTATTAGTTTGGCCATTGCTTTTCTCCATTAAGCAGGCAGCAAAACACCAGGGGAGGGGAAGAGGGCTTCTCCCCTCTTCTGAGCGCTACCAGGAGGCCCAGGTAATAGTTGCAGGGGGCTGTTGTGCCATGGGTTGGCCAGCCTGTTGATGGAGCAGTATCATTTGCTGCTCCAAATGGGAGAATTTGTTTCATGTGGCAGTAAATGATGGGAGATTCTGTGTGATATTGTTACCTGTTTATCTTTCTAAGGGTCTGCTATGATGACTTGCTAGAGTGAGATGTTAGCAGAGAAACTTGCTAGGTGCGTGGTGGCGATGCTGAGAACTAAGCTTTGTTATTTTTAAATAAGCAATCATTGGTCTGGTTTGGTTTTTTTAAAAAAATATTTTTAATCAAGACTTATTGTTGAAATCCAGTGCAGAGTATGTCACCTCCGTGATTGTCTAGACAGGTTACCCGTGTCCCTGTTAAGCAACCTCATTATTTATTTATAGTTATTTATTATAATAAATGTGATTGCCTGCAGTAAGATGCTAACACTACTGAGTCGTATTGCAGATTGCACAGCTGTGTTGGTTGAATTTTCAGAATAAATAAAACATTTGCAGCTGTACATAGAGCAGCCTCTTTGACTCCGGGCTGACTCCAGTAGGTGCTGTTCCTGGGAGAGGCACAAGAGGAGGAGGTGGTGCTCGTTTTTGGGGAGGAGGAGGCGGCGGTGCCCTTCAAGCCTGCATGCTGCCTGACCTTGGATGATGTCCTTGTGGGATGCAGGAGCCAGTGGAGCTTGCTGTTGTTGTTGACTTCATTAGGGCTAAGACAGTACCACAAGTGCTGCGTTTCAACACTTTAAGCAGTTTAAAAACGTGCGGTCTCTACATACAAACTGATGGTTTATGGATTTCATGTATTATCACAGAGGTCATGTTCTCTGTTTGGTACAGGCCCATTGACTTTGGTAGAGTTACTTGAGATTTGCTTCTGTCAGTGAAAAAATTGGTGTTTATTTTTACCAATTCTGTGGTATGGAAGGAGCTTCGAAGCATCCTTACAGCTTGGGTTTACAGGGAGAAACCAGAGGCTGGAATGTATTTGACTTCTGTCCAAAGAAGGGTGACTTTCTTTTTGCCCAGTTACCCAAAATCTGTGGTTCTCTGAGCTGTTTGGGCAAGGAGGAGAGATTGCTAGGAATCCCTGTGTCTCCTGTTGAATAAATACATGGTACCAAGCCCTGTTTTCCTAGATGCAGATGAGACTTGACTGGAGGGAACAGTTTCTAGTTCAACCTAGAGATGTTCCTTGCTTTTTCTTCCATCAGAGTCTTGGGTCTGGAACTACTTTAACTGCTGTCCTGGCTGTTCAGCCTCTTTCAGAAACTTTGCAAAATTCCTCTGGATTCCACTAAATTTTGGACACGTGCTACTTGCATATGCCCATCCTCTGGGTGGATTGCAGTCAAACCCATCTATTCGGTGAGGTGGGATCAAAACCCTATGCAGAAAGCAACCTTGCACACTGCCAAGGAGTGGTGGAAAGCTTATCCAGTAGTATATTTTGTATATATTCTGAGCAATGGGATTATGTACAGTAGATCTGTTTTGGTTAGGTTGATATGATGGCAACTTACAGTTAAAATGGTTGAGCTCGGGTAGAGGGGTATTTTCTTTCCTATAGAACTTGATTTTATTAAAGTGTGAAAGAACATTAAGTTGGCATTTGATGAAATTACTTGAGGGAATTGAAGTTAGTTGTTCCCTGTAGCATTTGATAAAATACACAAAGTCCAGAAGGAATGAATGATTCACTTCTCGACTGTCAGCTGTGGTGGAAAAATGAGGTGAAGCTGGATTCGTGATTTGAAAATCTGTTCATCAGCACTGGAACTTGTCAAAACATAATTTCATCTTGTTAATTTTAGTGAGTTATTGACTCAAAAGTAAATCATAAAGATTTGTAGGAGAGCAAAACGGTGTTTTACAGCAAGTGCTTATTTTTTTCAAGCTTGATTTTTTTTCAAGGAAGATTTCATAAAACTTCCTGCTGTTATAAAGTTAACATGTGCTTGCTCCAATAACGCCTGCCTGATTGCAGAATTTGAGGTTTAATCATGCACCATCAAATTCTATTTTCAAATTTAGAGTTAAAACAGTCTTTCAGGCTTAAGTTAACCTGCTCGCTTTCATTTCAGTGCACATAAAGTGGCAGATAATTATTTTGCGTGCTGTATTTCTCTCATTAAGATTAATAGGTTAGTATTACAGCTTCTGCCAGACCACAAATAATAAGAGGCACTTCAAGTATGACTTCAAAGAAAAAAAAATCCAAGGAGTCGCACACAGTGAGGTAATGAGTGTCTTGCAGCAGAGACCAGGTAAATGATTTAATGAGTCCAGATCAGCTGAAAGTCAAACATAAAACCTGTTCAGGCTTGTTAGCTAATCTCATCCATAAAACTAACTGCCTATTCTTCATGGACGTTAACTCACTTATACTAATGTTTTAAGGTGAAAAACGTACAAATGTGGAGAAGTTGCATTTGAAAAGTGAATAATAAATGAGCCTTTTTGCTGTAATTAAGCAGACTGTTGATTAAGCAGACCTGTGGGCTGATTCAGACACTAGTGTTCATTGTGCACAACTCATTGTTCAGTTACTGCTGTTGAATGTGATTGACCAGCTGCATCCTAAGCAAGCTGCTAGGATGGGGACTTCCCAAATTTCTGTGCCAGTAGACACTGGCACACAGTAAAGAAAGTTCAAAGGGGAGGAAATATGCTGGCTGAGGGAAGGATGTATGCGCAGGGAAGGTGCATTTACAAGCCCTCTTGTATCATCATTGACTTAAGTGAGTTCATGTCTGGTAATATATGCAAGTAATGCAGCATTTTAGGTCTGAAAATTACTCTAGGATCCCTGGATGAAAGAACGTATTGCTATGAATTGCTCATAAGTAATTTTGCTGGAGGCCTAATGAAATAGCAAAACTTGAGTGGTTTGGGCTGTTCTTGGGCAGTGCAGGGTTTGCTGTATCCTCCCCTCCTCCTGCTCTCTCCAGAAACACTGCAGTGGCACACAGAAGTCCAGTTTTGTAAAAAAAAGTACTGGGATGTGTCAAAAGTAGTGCTTATCTTCAAAACTGGCTTGCCTGGAAGAGTCCCTCTGCAAAGCATATTTTTTTCAAGTGATCTTGCTTTTTTTTACTGTTAAAAGACAGTGCAGCCTTGGGTTCCAGCTGTTCTTCCCGCTGCTTTTGGAAGCACGTGCCATGGAGTAACACCCCATTTTGCTCCGAGGTGTGTGACAGTCCCACCTCCAAAGAGACCGGAGTTGGATCAGGAGGTTTCAGGGGAGCTGTGTCTGTTGGCACCATCAGCAGAGACCTGGAGGAGCGGGAGGTGGAAGGTTCTTGTAGACACGTCAAGGCACTCTTTGAAGTGGTTTGGTATAAGTAGGGGAGGTGCTTTCCAGGTGCTTTCCTTGAACTTTATGGAGGGGCTTGTTATGGGAGAAAGCCCTGAGGCTGGTTGGTTTGCTTGGCTTATGGATGGGGTATGGAGGTGGCAATTGGGAAAGGGAGGGAAGGGCCTGGAATCTGAATCCAAACAGCTGGTTTGGTAGAGAAGCAAGGAGTAATATATAGGTAGAAGCTGCTGGCTATGAGGAGGACCTTTCTCTTCAGCTTTCTGAGTGGATAACAGCAGGGCAAGATGCCATTGTCAAGGTCAAGGAGTGTGCTGTAATTGAGTTGTGAGATGAGTGGTCCCCAGGTGGGAACTGCTGTGTGTGGCTGGGTAGGAAAGGCTGTTCTTTAAATCTTATGCAGAAAGAATCTGCAAACCTTAGATACAGCCTGGCTGTGAGGATCTCAAGTGGTTTGTTAAAAGCATGTTTGATGAGTGTAGAGATGAAGGAAAGATGGGGAGGCAGCTGGAGAGACAAGTGCAACAGAGCCTGGGAGAGAAAAGCCAGTGTGCAGGGTGAGGGCAACGAGCTAGCAGGGAACAGGAGGGTGGGAGGAGGAGGGCTGGGGGTTCAGGTGTGCGGCTTCATCGCTGTGGGAGCAGGGCTGCTCCTCAGTGCTTTACATTGCTGGTGATGGGCTTGGAGAAATAATGTGCTGCCTAAAGGAATGAAAATCCAAATACTACTTTGCTATTGAGGATGCAGGGTGCTGGTACGAAAAGCTGGAAGAAAGGCCTGCATTAAACAATGAGGATAATTTGACACATTGTCCATCTATTGCTTGTCCCCTCCCACAGGTTTGCTGAATTTTAGTAAAGGCTTAGTAAGGGGGGAAGAAGATCCTGTGATCAGTTTGCTTTGCAGTTATTTTGGAGCTGATTTCTGGTGGCTGTGGCTGCAGCTGGGGTGGGCAGGCATTAGGAGAAGGAATCTTTAGCAGAGATGGTGCTTGGAAAACTAAATCAGCCTCCCCGCAGGTAACCAGCTCTTTCTTCCCATGTCCTGCTTTTAACCTCCGATTAAAGTTTGCCCTTTTAAAAAAGGAAGAGGCTTCTAGAAGAACTTGATGATGTGTTAGTGAAACTTCTTGGTGTTGGGTGTTTCTCCTGTTTCCTTTATCAGTGCTATTGAGACTGAGCTTTTCCGTGGTTCTGGTCTCAAATTCTTCGCAGGAGTTGTAGGGGCAGGGGGAATTGTTCACTGCTTTCCTGGTTGTTTACCCTGTAATGTATCTGTGAAATTGGTGCTTGGCAGAATCTTCAATATATGTAATCTGTTAAAGAAATATTCTCAAGTTGGAGGTGAAGAGCTACAGTATTAATTTTGGAGAGATGCATTTCTCTCTTCTGCATATTTTGTTGGGTTTTGGAGGTTTTTTTTGTTGTTTGTTTGGTGGGGTTTTTGTTTATTTGTTTGGGGTTTGGTTTTTGGTTTTGGTTTTGTTTTCTGGTGTTAAGATTAATTTTGATTAAGTGCTGTTTTGGTGGCCAGAAGCAGTAAACACAGACAGCAGTTGAAACAGTCCTAACATGGCCAGGCAGAGGAGAGTAATCGTTCATCACACTCCTAGTTCGTTAGAAAGATAATGTTTGAGGAAATTAAAGCGTGGTGCAGAACTGTTCAGGGGTTCATTCCATGGACCGTGCATATGCTCACGCTCTATTTGCAATTATTCTGCTGTTATGTATGTTCAGCTGCTAGCAAGCACATGAAAATCTAATATCAGGCTCAAACTGTGCCTCCTTTATTTATAAACAGCTTTTCTTTTGTGTTATACTGGTGGAGCGTGATACAGACATCTTGCGATAGACTATGTCAGTGTATGGTGCCAAAAATGAAGAGGAAACATTTTATGTGATTAAACAACTGAGACGTTCTGACAGATGTTTGCCTGACAGAGTCTGCAGGAAAAGCCGCGCTGCTCAGATCTGGTTAGTACTTGTGCATGTGGTTTTGCCCCAGACTCAGGGGGAGGTGTTAAGAGCTGGCTGTCTCGGCAGCCTTCTAGGATCCCTTCCCTGTCCCACCCTCTAGGACCCCTTCCCTGTCCCCCGGTCTCCTCTCTGGTCTTTCTTCTCTAGACAATTCCATTTTCTTAGCATCTTCACATTTGGTTTTCTGGCTCTGTTATTTGCTTGTCATTCAGGAAGTTATTACTGGATTCAGTGAAGGTTTTTAACACAGATCTTGCCAAATTTAGATCGAAGCCAAGGTACTTGTGACCTCTTAGCCCTGGCTGTGAATGTCCTTCCATTTTAATTCCCAACCAGATGTTTTTGTGCTTTAAGGGCAGTTTATGTTGGGGCTTTGGCAATTTTTGAGTATTAAAATAGCTTTAATTTGAAGTTTGAATTCAAAATAGTACAGCTATGGCTTTTGAAAAGTTGCAGTTGTTTGTTTCTTATTTTGCAGGTGGCAGAAAGTCCTTAAATATTTTGAAATTGTATTTGGAGAAGAAATAAAAATTAATACAGACCTGTCCAAGGTTTTTTTTTTTTTTTCTGTCAGATTAGACCTTTTTGTGATGCGTAATCAAGTTGGAAACGTGTTTTGAGTCAGACTGCAAAGGTGTAATCCCCTTCAGGGATTATGGTACGCTTTGCATATTGCCTCTAAGTGTCTATCCAAGGATTGAATGGATGCTTTAACCCTGCTGCTACCTATAGCACTTTGGTAAGCAGTCATTCATGAAAATGGATTTTAACAACAGCTTTGCACAGACCTGAAGGAGAGCAAGGGTACCTGGGAGAACAAGGAACAGCATTGATTGCTCAGGAAGACATTGTGCTTCTGACAACTGCGGTGATGGAAAAGGACACCTACCTCGTGTGCCAGGAGTACTGTAGTTTATTTGGGGTTGAGTTCACCCCAAAAAGCAGGAGCAGGGTGAATTAATACAAAACCAGCTGTGGGCTACTGAAGATGCAATGCTTGTAGAGCCAGCCCAGGCAGTTTTCACGTTGGTCCCCTTATTTTTTCAGACTTGGAAATAGGGTGAGTTTAAAACATAGAGTCAGATAATAAATATTTCTCCTGCTGCCAACCTGTGCGGCCCTCTCCTGGGGAGCCTGAGCAGTATTAATTCTTCATAGACTCCCGCTGTGTCCATCTGTTAAACCATCTCCCCAGCTTATTGCATGCCCTGTCATGAGTCAGTGTACTAATACAAGAAGGAAAAAAGGGTGTTTGGTCTGCCAGCTCCCTGAACCTGGTTTTTACTACAGGATCACTAAGGTGAAGTCTTATGACAGCAGCATGTGCCAGGGACGTTCATGTCCAGGAGGCACAGCTGTTCTCTTGTGGCCCTGTTAAATTGCCAACTGCATTGATACAGCAAAGTTAAATCCACCTGAGCCTGTCTGCCCATCTGCCAGGTCAGAATAAAGGCTTGTCCAGCCCTGGTGGCAGATGCTTGGGGACGAGTATAAAAAATAATCCAGATCTATTCCCTCTATACCTGATAGAAGTCAACAACTCAGTGTAAGCTGCAAGGCATTGCTAAAGTGCCTCTTTGTGTTTAATGGCAAGAATTGTCTGATTTTCATCAGTGGGACTAAAGATATTTTTGAGTTGAATGACAAGATTGCGAGTGTTTGCTTTCCTAGGCCAGTTCTCTGCTTGTAAACAGCTGGTGGTGTTGGAGTAAAACAATCATAGTTTGCTATTGAATCTTAATTAGGTAACAAATGGTAATGTGCTACATTATATTTATTTAGTCTAGTTTGCATAGGGTGGAAGGTAAAATGAGCACTCTTATTTGTTGGTGCGTGGTTAAGAGGATCAGATGTGGCTCTGTAAAGGTGCAGGCAGGATGGCAGCGAGCTGGGAAGGTGGGACCATGTGTGCTATACATGCTTATGCCATAAACGTTTAAATAAAACTCCCCCTTTATCCTGCTGTGCTCGTGTTGAAGGGTGTACGTTTGTTCCTTTTGACTCAGTTGTGGGAGAATGTTAAATTACTGCTTCATCCTATAAAGGCAGTTGGCAAACAGGGTGGAGAGATAGCATAAAGGCTAAATAAGTGTAAAAGATTTAAGTGTTTCTAATTTATGGCACAGCGCTCACAGGGGAATATGCTCACAAAGACCTGCAGCATCTTTTCCTATTGAATGAACGGATTAATGATGGCAAAGTTTGCCGTGTTAGGGACGTGTGTGAGGTCACTCCTTGTGGCTGGCCGTAGGAAATACTTCAACTGGAAAAAGCCACCGTTTCCTTGCGGCTGCTTTGGATTCTGCTTTTACAGTTGAGAGAGCAGGCTTTTTCTGGGATAGTTTTGGAAAATATTTAATTAAGCGGCTCTAATGAGGGGCCATTATAACTGCAAACAGAATTATTGTTATCATCATTTCAGCTGTTAACATTTTAAGGGCAGTTGTTCACAAACTGTTCAGTAATTAGGGCCCAATTCACTGTGGAAAAATTGTGGTTGGGCTGCTGCTGCGGCAAGTGTAATGTGAAGAGGAGCATTTGAAAAGAAGTCGTCCTTCCCAGGATGTGTAGCGGACACGTGGTCCATCACTTCTGCGTAACGTAATCTCTCCTCCGTGCAGGCCACAAAGGTTTAGGTCCTAGAAATGGTGTGGAATGCTTGGGCATACTTGTGATTAGGCTTATTCACCATCAGAAGTATTGTGAAGTTTTTTTGTTGTCCTTTTTCATCTGTGCAGAGCAGAGTTTTGCCACAGAACTGTGGAAACTTATCCTTCTGGCCCAGCTGCTCTGATGATTACAGTCTATGGCAATTCTGCAAACATAGTAGTATCGTGATATTAATAGCCAGGTGAGTGTTTCGACCTCCTAGGAAATTAAACAGTATGAGGAGGGGAAAAGCGCAAATTACCTTTCTGTTCTTAGTAAGAAACAGCACCTTTCACAGCTTGATGCAAATTGTTTCTAGTTAAGGAATGTCTTAAAATGCAACTCTGCAGGGTTGCTCAGCTGTAGCTATAGTTAGAACTGCAGCTATAGATAGCATTACATTTATTTCAGTGCTAATAAAGTGAGGTTTGGCATTTCCTCTGCGACGTATTTTAGATCAAGTCTGTCTGCAGCTTTGTTCACCTCATGTCCAAGCACCTTCCTACCGCTTAGGCTGGGCAAGTTAGTGCAGGGCTCTGTCAGTGCCTGGCTGAGCAGAGACATTGATTCCTCAGCTGGGTTTGGGATGGTCCTACACAAGGTATTCTTGTTGTACCGGCCTTCCTGCTGCTCCTACTCCTTCCAGGGTGGCCAAGTGCAGCCAGACCATGGGTCTCTGCTTCCATGGGGAGCCAGCTTTGATATTAAAAGAATATTGTATAAATCTCATGCTGAGAATTCCTGGTTCCTGTGGTTTTGCTTTCTGGATTAGAGCACAGGCTACAACTCTTGATCAGTAAATGCTTTCTAAGCTGGAGAGGTGGTGACTGTACAGGGGTGTCCATGCAGACAGCAGGTTGAGAGCTTTGGCTGAAAAATGGGGTCTGGTGGTGGCACGGAAGGAGCTCTGGAAAATGTTTGGTGTCATGTTTGAGCCCTGAGACTCTTGGAACTTTCTCGCATTTTCAACTCTTCAACTTTAGTAAATGTCTTCTCTCCTGAGACTGGATATTTTGTTGGATCTGAGCTAGGTGTTTTCTAGGTAGCAGTGGTTTGATCTTGGCAGAAAACATGGTGGGAAGTCATTCCTGGTCTCAGAGGGGCTACCAGAAACACCTCTGCGGTGTTGGTGGGAGATCATGATGTCCCTGTCCAACAGCTCAATGGCCTGTCATTACAGGACTTTGAATATGTCATTAATTTCCCTTGCTGTCCTCCAAACCCATTTTTTGCCACTTTACAGGCTGGAACCACGAATAAAATGGGGGTCTAGTTTGGCAGCATGTTGTAGCTGCGGGAGAGAGAGGTAGTGAAGTTCTGTGTAGCTTTGGTCTGAGAAAAGGTGTTTTTCCAAGGGAAGGGAAAGTTGTCTCATGCCGTGAACAGTCGCTCATGGTGTTCCTTGGGCTACCACAGAAAGAGAATTAATGATGCCTTCAGAGACCTGTGAGCCGGCCAAGGAGAGTGTGGTAGCCGCAGGACGTGTGCTGGCGTATGGACGAAGGCCAGCACTGCTCTGCTTACTTGCAAGCTTATTCCTGGAGCTAAGGCAAAAGCTGATTGGGCAGTGAGCTGAAAAACTTGTTTCAGTTAGCATTTCCAGTCCAGGGATTAGCCGTCGACACCCTGGAGCTGAAATCTTGTTGCTTTGCCTGCAGGATTGTGTCAAGACAGGCTGAGAAGCTTCCCAGTGGGCACTGCCTCTCCTCACCTCCTGGGCAACCTTGGGGGTTCCTGGAGCAAAAGGTGGTCTGGGGGAACTTTAGGGTGGGCTTAAACCTCAACTCCTCAACGAAACATCTGTGACTCATGGTAAATCATGTACACACTCTCTGTGTTTCTTCCTCTTCCCCATAGAAAGATCTCCTGCATTGTATTCTCTGTGTAAGGTACAAGTAGGTCTACAGAGCCTCAGAGCGTGGAACTGTGTGGTGCCGTTGCAGTTGTCCCCAGTCCTGCAGAGGTTTGTAGCAAGGCGAGCACAACCCTATCATATGAAAGCTTCACTGCTGTACTGCAAGGAGTAAGCCAAAGTTTCCAACACTGGAGAAGGTGATGCTCATTTCCGTTCCCATCTTAAGCAGTCTGCTAGCAAAGGAATTTATGATAACAAAAATATTTTTTGTGCAAAGTGCAGTAACATAGAGCAATAAAACCCTGTAATTGCTGTAGGAATATTCCATATTAAACCAAACTATCAATTATAGTTAGCGCAGAGGTTTGCTAGACTAAAAAGGTGGTGCTTTCATGTGAGAAAATATTCATTATCTTCTTTCAAATACACCTTAATTGCCAGCATCAAAGTTATTAATTAAGCAATACATCTTGCAAAACTGGATTGCCTCATCTAATGCATGTGGAGTGTGGTAGGAAGAGTATGGGAGAGCGTATGAGCCTTCTGGATCCTTGCAAGGGAAACTATAAAGGCTATACTCAAAGGAGTTGATTTTATGAGAAATGTCATGTTTTAGGGTGCGGTTTACTTGCTTTGGCAGCAAAACTGTAACAGAAACAGTGACAAATTCTTCAGCTAGTCATTTCACATTGGTTCCCTGCTTGAGAAACGTTGTCTGCGCAGCCCTGCACTGCAGCTGGCTCTGGGGTTGGCAACGCTTTGTGGTCAGCATCCCTGCTTCCAGGCCTGCCCATCCCTGGGGCTTAGTCCCAAATGGTCCATGTGCCCCAAAACGTGATTTGGAAGCAATCATAAACAAAAGCGGTTGGAGCAAGGAAAGACAAGGAAAGAATCTGAATTTTGTTTTGCTTGTCTGTCCCCAGTTGTACCTGTGCTGCTGGTTTCCAGTTACTTCCAGTGCTGTTTTTGAAAGTAGCTGTGTTTTTCGTAATAGAGATGTTCTTCTTGAGTTCCTTATTCCTGCATACTTTTCCTTAGGAGGCATTTTGGATTTCCATGCTAGCAGATGTCTGTTGTCTTGGATGAAATTTAATTTTAAGACTGCAGGTTTAGACCTGGAAATTTAATTTCTTTAGCTTCTGGTAACTCAGTCTTTGCTCAAAAATAGCCTTTCTCTATAATGTGGCTGGTTGGCATCATATCTGATTAGTGTGAGAAGAATCTCAGATCAGCTCTGTTATGTATCAGATGCTTGTTGTTTTCTTTCCTTTTTCCTTTTCTCTCTTTTGTTATACCACTCAGGAACTTCCCAAAATTAATAATGAAAGCTGTTGCAGAGAACAGTCCTCACGCTTACAGATGAGACTTCAGAGCACAGTTGGATCACTGGATATCCAGCTCATGCTGTGCCAACCGAACCTTCCCCTTGGTGCACCCTCCCTGGACAGAAACTCTCCTCCCTCTTTGCTAATGTGCATTAAGTCCTTTTATGACCCCAATTTTGTTGCAGATGTGAACTTGCCGTGATAACATTGAAATTTTTTTTTTCTCTATTTGATTTTAGGGAATGATACTACCTTGTTTCCCACTAGCTCTTGAGGAAACAATACCTGTAAAGTATTTGTCTCATCAATTTGCAAAGACATCTTTATTGCCCTTGGTGGATCATAAAGGCTGCTTTCCAAGAGGGATGTTTACTGTAAAAGTTAATGAAGACATCATTGCTTTCCATGACATCTCGTAGCTTGTGCTTCAGAAAGTGTGATTGATCCCTTGTTGTGGTTGTATTTTAACTTCTGCTAGGTGTGTGTTTTTATGAATCTTTTATCAGGTTGTTAATGGTGGACTTGAAGGATCAGACAAAGAGATCATAGTCTAAACTGGCAGGGCTTGCTTGCAGCAGGCAGGAAAAGTGCCTGGCACTCTATTTGCCTTCTATTTTTTTTTTTTTTATAAGGAAGTGTTAGTGTGTGCATCAATTAAAATTAAACATTTAATAATTAAACTTTTTTTTAATATTTTTCTCTCCCTTATCTCAGTGTGTGTAGGAAGAGTGTTCCCAATTACACTTTTATGACTATAGATTTTCCACTTCACATTCTGAAGAGCATGGCAACATGATTAATGGCAAAGATTGTCAAACAGCATTAATCACTGTTGATTTCTTATTGATTCCTGCCCCCACCTTTTCCCAGAGAGTCAGTGTGCTTGCACCGGCTGGTCAACTTCTGTGCAGTGAATAAAATCTTACACCTTTGGCAGTGCCCTCTTGCCCTGCCGTTAGAAGGAGTGCAGTGAAGAGCCCTGGAGCTGCTCATCTGGGATTATTGGGAGGCTTTAGTCACAGCAGTGAGAAATAATGGGAGGAGAGGATAAGCGTATTTTATTTGATGCTGTTGCTGTGCTGTTACATGCACTAAACTATGCGCTCAAGACAAGTGATTTTATATCTAATGTATATTTTCAGTCAGGGTGGCCTTTGTGAGACATAAATGACATAAGGTGAACAAACTGCTTATTAAGGTAAGACAATGAAGGCCCAGTTTTAAAAGGTTAAGATGTACTAGAAAGTATCAGTGCATCCTCCAAGTCATTAATGCTGTACAGAATGCACAGCATGTGGTATTTTGAAAGGCCACTGTAACCTTTTCAAGCATGAAGCATGCTAAAAGGAATCTATTTCCTCACTGCTTTGAAAAGGGAAATCAGTCTTTAAAAGCCTTAGTTTTTATTTGTTTTTAAAAAAACCCTTTTTTGAAGTGTAAAAAGAGAGGGAGGATCCTTAAAGCAAAGTGAGCAGCGAGCTGTCTGTTGCAAGGGAACAACCCTGCAAGTCCGTAAATGATGCAAGATGTAAAATTTCGAGTACTTTAAAGAGAAAAATATCCTCATTGTTGTATTTTCTCCCCTAGATCCTTAGCTGACTTTTAAGCATTGCACGAGCTTGGTTTTGTCTCTGTTTGGAACAATGAAACATGGCAGATGGACAAGTCTTGTGATGTGGGATCTCTGCATCTGCCTGCAGCATTTCCAGTGGGGAGCAGAGGTGAGGAGGCTGCAGGGTGGAGGAGGAAGGGGCAGCTTTGCCCTGCCTGCGTGTGGGCAATGTCCTGGGCTGCAGGATCTAAGTATTGAATCAGCAGTTACAGATGGATATGTTTGGAAGTCTTGTATTCATTTTGGGGGGTGGGAAATCCAACAGACAAGTTTTCTGGCAAACAAGCTACAAAAACCTGAAAAAGGCTTTATATGTTCCTGATAGCTCGTCTGGTATTTTGAGTTAGATTGTTTGGTCTTACCTAAAGGATGACAGCTCCCCTAAGAGCAAGCCTTGCTGTCCTGTGCTGTCACACAGCAGCAGCACTGCTCCCACTCGACAGGTCTCTGTGCTTCAAAAAGCATCACTTCTTATTACCTGCCAGCACCTGGAAGTAGCTGCAACCATTCCCTCCTGCCCCATAGATGCTGCAGCCACGTGCCCATCCAGTACAAGTTCTGGGGGCAGCAGCAGTGCCTGAACAGACAGTGATTGACCTGCTAAGCCCCTCTTCTGGTCTCTTGGGGAGGGCTGGCCAGCGCCGTGCTTTGGGTGCTGTGGAAGGGCAGTCGTGCCTCCTCCTCCTCCTGCTTGCTTCGTTCAACTTGAGGACTGTTTTTGGGGGTATTGTTCCCCTGCCTGTTTTGCATTTGCAATTGCATTTTAACAGAGAAAGTTGTGAACGGTTAACAAGCCATGTCAGACTTGAGGAAGCCCCCAAGCTGCCTTTTGCTTAAGTCAGCTTGGCTGTTGGATGGTTCTGCTGAGTTGAAGCAGCTGGGCTTTGCACTAGGCATCTTGCTTTTGTTGCTGAGAAGGTCTTCATGAAACAAATTAACCAGATGCGAGTTTTGACTTAAGCCCACTGGGAAACTAGGAAGATAGCAGACTGTCTTGCCATAAGTTAAATATGAACACTATGAAAGAACGATGTAAGTGCTACTTGTAGTCTGTCCTTGGCATCTGTTGGCTAAATGGCCTCTTCAAATATACACTACAGCTAAGCTCCTGATTGCAAGATGCTTTTTCCTTGCGACTATTCAGCATTCGACTCTTGCAGTGTCAGTGGAATTAAAGAGCATAAAGAGCAGGGTTTTACAGTCAGTGCTGGTGCTTTTACTTGTGAATCCTGAAAGCTGCTGTGGAAAAACAGAGGTTTTGTGTGTGGAGGGAAGAGAATAATTAAAATATTCTGTCCTCTCCTGAACACAGAGAAAGAGAGTCCTTATGTTTAGATGATCTCATATAGTGGGTGTCTAAAGACTGAGTGAATGATGTTCAGTGTGCTGGGGCTTTCAGTACATGTGGCATGGGAGTGTGTTTTTCGGCTTTTCTGAGGGGATGGGGGAGATTTCGGTCCATCTGAGGTTTCTCCAGGTTTGGGATTTGATTTGCAAGCTAGGTTGTGCTGACTGGCAACCAGGCAGTTGTCACCCATGTCTCTCCTTTCAAATGTTACTGCTCCTCTGCCCACCTCGAGTTCTCATATTCCTGGAAACTAATGGCAATTTCAGTGACCTGTTCAGGGACTCCTATGGGACTTCTCCCAGAGTGACATATTCAACAATCAGATCATAAAAGGGGAGTCTAGAACATGCAAGGAGGGGACAAAGCAAGGATCTTGGCAGCTCACCAGCCTTGCTATCTTTCTTGGCTGAGGCCCGAAAGCATCAAGTTGCACTCCTGTGTGGAGGAACAGGGGTTTAATGTTTGATAGTGATCAGATCAGGAGGAGAGCAGAGCACCATGCATCCGACAGGTTGTCAAACCTGTCACTCCCCAGGCTTTTCTTTTCCTTGACAAGGTTAGCCACTGACTGACAAGGGTACACTTTGCCAGTATGGCAGCAGAGCCTTTAGAAGGAGGAAAAATGCTTTCAAAAATTAGTTCAGCTGCTTTCCACGTATCATAACATCTCTGAGCAGCGCTGTATTCTCAGATGTGCCTTTGCAATGACTTTGAGTCTCTGCTCCACTTCCCCGTTGCTGGAAAAACAAACACATGCAATGCCTTCTCTGCAGACTTCAGTGGCTTGTTGAGTGAGACATGGATAGGCTGAGGGCAAGATTGTGGGGCCATAAGCATCCCCTACGGCAGGTCCTGGTGTGGGATGAACACCTGCAGTCTGAGGACCGGGTGCACCCAGCCATGCAAGCAATGCTTTTGGTGGTGACCTTGGTATTACAGATAAGGAGACTTTGGGAAGGGATGAATTTCTTATCTGAACTGGAGAGATTTCTCTCTTGATCCCTTCCTCCTCTACCCACCCTTGCCTCTCTTATTTTTTTCAGGATATTGAAGGAGTGAAAGTGCCAGAGTCTGTTCATTGCACACAATATTGACTGTTTGATAAAAACAGTTCTAGCTAAATTTTTTTTTTTAAGTGCACATTCAATAATTCCTCACCCCTGAGTACCTGTGAATTTTTGCAAGGCACGTTGGCGCTAGGATTTTGTAATCCAGACTGACATACATTTATGTTGCACACTTTCCCCTGTTATGGGCACATACTCGTACATAAATGTATTTGTCCTCGGTGTTTGCTGCAAGAGGAAATTCTCTTTTCTCAAACTGTGGACGACCTCAGTCGCGTTAATGTTAAGACCATAGGTTTGCAAAACCTTAGTGGAATCTGCGTTCGCTGTAGGAGTGGAAAGATGTTTGTTAATCCTTTTCCCATCGCTCATTTTATACTGCCTTGAATCTGGTATAGTTTTTGCATTTTAAATCAAAATCGTAAAGATGATCGTCATAAGGCATAAAAAAGTTAGCATGCTCTTATCTATTTTAATTTTGTTTGAATGATGCCATCTGCTTTTCTGAATGTGGCAGGTAGTTGAAGGAGGAGAATGTACCAATTGGGAACTGCAGAAGCAAAACAATAGTATATTTCTTATGGCTGATGGATTGTTATTTTGTCTTTGTTAACATACTCAGTCATGAGTGAGAAAGCAAAAATCAATGTTAGGGAGAAACAAACGAAGAAGAAAAATTGAATTATCAAATTTTCAAGTAAAGAACTTGAAAAGCGAATGTGCTGATTAAGTGAGAAAGCCATGCATCCCTGTAGGTCCTTTGTGCAGAGTTCATTCAACAGCCTCCAAGCATTGCAGTGCTGGTTTCTTCTAAATAATAAATTGCCAGATAATCGTAGCTAGAAAGAGGTAGATAAGTGTGTGCTTTTGCAAGACAGGTTAGTTGCATAGATTTCTCTTTTGGGAATAAGTTATGCTTACACCTTCTTTGTCTGTTCCTTGAGAGGATGGAGGCTGCTCACGTGTCCTTCTGCCATGGGGAGTACACTGGGTTGTTATTTATCCCACAAGTGACCACGCGCTTGCTGTGATCTCAGCTGTGAGGGGGATCCCAGCCTTTGCAGACATGTGTTCCTTCACATCCATGGGCCAGTAGCTTGGGATTGGGCCTGAACTGCAAGACTTTCAATGAACTCAATTATTTTTCTGCTGAAGTATTATTGTTATTAGCTGAAAGTTGGTGTGCAAGTTGGTTGTTTGATACTCATCGTGTTCCTCTAAGCATTTGACAGGTAGGAAGAGTTCTTGGTGAGCAGGGTCATGGCTTTTGTTGCCCACCAGGTTATAACTCATGCTTGGAAGGCTGACAAGTTAGTAGAGAACTACTTTGTGCTGTGTGGAAATCTGTTAGCATGGGTGGTTATGGACTAAGCCAAGCAGGTAAGACAGACAATAAGCTAATGCCTTAGATGTGAGAGTGAGGAGTTGAAGCTGATCTGTTGTCATGCAAATGCTACACAGGAGCATGTAGTTAAAAGTGGAGATATATGGCAGTTGCTTCATGATGTTTAGTTTCCATGTCACATTGGGAATTCAGTTTAAACCTGGAAGATGATACTCATCTGAAACTGGTATTAGTGAAACAACCAGCTTTGGAGACTAAGAGGGTATTTGGCTTTGGAAGGTATTTTCCATGAAGTTGGGTAACTTCTTTCTGGATGTAGAAAGCACAACCATTTAAGTGAGATTCATGGTGTTTTAGTACTTGTCAGCTAGAAGCCTCTCAACTAGAAGTTCTTTGTGACTAAATGATCTAAATGACTTTAGTCGGGAAGGAAAAAAAAAATCAGCTTTTGACGCAATGCCTTATATCTACTGTGTCTTCAGAATGTATGAAGACAGTCTTTGACCTGCTCAGATATCAGAGGTCCATACAGTTGCTTTAAGGTCACTTGAATAACCCCATAGAATAATATGCTGGCATTGCCTTTGACAGATAGCCTGGAGATTTGCTTAGTGAAGCCAGTCTTCAGAGTCACTGTGTCTTGGTAGCAAAGACTGTAATAAAATTGTTTGGTTGAAAACAGACCGTTCTTCATTTTGACTCATAATCAATAACTGTCTGTGGCTGGTGTCGCCTTGGACTCTATCTCATGGGGACTTATTGTACAGTGAAGTCCTCTATGCTAATCTGTGTCTATAAATAAAGATCCATCTCTGTGAAGACTTCTACATCTTCCTTGGCCTGGTGGAGAAATAGGGGCTGAGAGCAGAGCCTTCTTTGTTTAAGGGCTTAATAAACTTTGATTAATTTGGATTCTGGATCTGCTTTTTCCTGAAGATATATAAGATTTAGTATATTTAGCTGGACAAGTAGTATGTTTGCCGTGTCTTTGGCAAACGCCTTTGCGTTCCTTGAGGCTGAATAAAACAACAGCCACAGTGTTTCTGGCAAATGTGCATGAAAGACGAGTTGTAGCCAACCCATCTTGTGCGTGGTGAGTAACAGTATGTGCGAGACTTGTCCCCACAGTCAGGGACCCCACGCTGGTTGAGCCCAGCTCTTGGTGGGTGCCCAGGGGTGTGTTTGGGAGCAGGACAGCCCTGCAGCGATGCTTCAGTGACCCCTCTGCTTGACAGGACAATGTGTTACGGTGGCACCCTGCTGCCTTCTAGTGAGATGCTGGTTGGTGGTGGGGGTTTTTTTAGGGAAGCAGCTAAGTGGCACAGGAGTCTGGCTGGTTCCCCGTGTCCCAGTTTAGGAGCAGAGATGTGGGAGGGAGCTGTGGGCAGAGCATCCTGCTTGAAACGTGAGACTCGTGTGGGATCTGCTGACTTGGAACTTGCTTCTGCTGTACTGGAGTTGGGGATATTTTTTTTTTTAAAATGCCTGCAAAGGAATCTTCATATGGGTGTCTGAAGGAGAGGCTGGTGGCATGGTGGGAGGATACTGAGTTACTTTGAGCTGCTGTAGGATGCAGTTGTCTGAGCAGGCAAGTCTCTGTAGGCATGGCCAGTGGTGAGCATGCAAAAGGTCTCGGGCTTCTGTGTGAGCTACTGTCTGTGCTGATGTCAAACAGCCAGATGATGGGGAGATTGGAAATGCTTTGCGTTCCCAAAATGGGGCTCTGTGTAATATCTGATGTGTTTGCTGTCCTGTCTCTAACTCTTGCCACAGCACTTGCAAGGACGCAACCTAGATGCAGCAGGGGACCCATCTTTGATGCCGTGGTACCTGCTAGAGGGGCACAGCTGTGCTGAGCACTAGGAGAAGGGATGTGTGACTGTGGTGTGCGCTTATTCCTACAGCCGCGCTGCCTCGTGGGCACAGGGGGGGTTGCACACAGGGGGCTTTAGGCACAGCCCAGCAAGGGAAATAACCATGTGCCAGAGATAAAGTAGACAGGCTGAGCATGGCTGAGCTCCAGAAGAGTGGGGGGACCGCGTTGGTGGCTGCTGCTGGATGATGATGAATATGAAATAGGAGCGGGAGAACATAGATCTAACTCAGTGTCTGCCCACGCTGTTTCCGACCATGGCTTAAAGAGCATTTCTCTCTGTTAGCTGAAGGTGCCTCTGCTCCACTGCATTCCTTTTGGTGGCTGTGGTGAACCAGGCTGGGGAGTCCATGCTGGGTAAAAACAAGCAGGCTGAAAGAGGGAGCCTGGCTATGGCTTGCCCTACCTCTGAGAGAAATGCCTGCAAAAAATGTACCCACGGGGTTGAAGCAGAAACACTACATGCTTCAGTTTTTCTTCTACACTAGTTTTTGCTGCTGTTGGAATACTTCTTCCTTTATATCAGGTGGCTTACGCTACAGGGGAGGCTAAAGACACCAGTCTTGAGGTGTCCTGGCTTTGCGTGGTTGTCTTGCAGTGTGGGGTGATGCTCCAAAATGTGCAGATTTGCAATCTTTTTCCATTTGGCTATCAGCTTCCATGCTTAAATTGCATAGCTGGCAGTAAATGCTGCCAACATGTCATGTAGATGAAGCAGCTTCATAAGAGCGTTAGTGCCACAACCTTTCCCAACCCCTGTAATTACATTTTAATTCAATATTTCATTGGAGTTTTCAAATAATTTTAAATTAATAGGAGCCAGATTGTAGGGGGAAGAGTTGGCATCGTTCTCTGTTTGCTTGCAGAGTCTTCTGCACTGCAGATACCCGGTTGGTACACACAGCTGGGAAACCAGGTTTTGTCTGAGGACTGTTAACAATTCCTCTTACCAGTGGGAAACCAAAGCCCACCCAGAGGTTAAATGCTGAAAAAGGTCACAGGAAGGGAGCTGCAGGGTGAGGGGACATGGCAGGGGGTAGGTGTGGGGAAGGAAGGCAGAAAGAAAAGCACTGTTTTAGTTCCCTCCTTGGTTTTAGAGGCAAACAGGCAGCAAAGAAGTCATATAGAAGGTCCTCTGCTGCAGTGCCTGGCTCTGGGCTTCTGACTGTACAGATTGTGAGCAGGCGTGCAGCAATGTCTGGGGGGGCTGCTTCATTTTGGGTACTTACGGGGCTCTTACCCTGGCAGGCATGAGATCTGTGCTTGGTTCCTGGCAGTTTGTTTGGCTTTTGGAGAAATCTTTGCAGTCATGGATGCAGGGAGCTGTGGGCACTTTCACCTTGGTCACCATGCTCACAGTTCTAGCCTGGCTCTGGCTGTCCGCGACATCTTATCTAAGCCATCTCCTTGCCAGTGGGTTCTCCTCCCTGGTGCCAGGGCTCAGGATACGCTGCCAGAGACTGGCTGGGAGTTCTGCATGGCATGAGGCTGAGCCATTGGTTTCCCAGGTAATTCTTTAGCGATAAACACAAAGAATGGCAAAAATTCCACCAATTCCTCCAAAGTCAGGATTTCACTCCTTTTGCTTAAAAACAATAAGGTGAGGAAAGCACAGGAACGATGGACTGGAGCTAGGCAGGCTTGTGTCAGACCTCTTACATGTGTTAGGCTTGATTGATTTAAATCGTGGGTTTAGTCACACTTTAGATTAGCAAGCAACAACCTCCATTTAAATAATTTATTTGAATCTTGGTTTTTTGCATTTATATTTATTAAAGTGATTCTCATGGGCTGGTAGTACTAACGTGCAGTGAGGAAGAGTGGATGTGTTCCATTGGTTTGGAAGTTTAAAATGTGGAAAATATTGAACTGATTGCCGGTTTGTACAAAGCTGCTAAAAATCTGAGGATTAGTAGATCTCATTGTTTCTTCCTAAACAAGAAAACCCAAGTAAGTTCCCTACTTTATCTAATTCCAGTTAGTTTCTCAAGTCTGGGAGGATGAAGCTATTTGAAAAGACTAGAACTAGTGAGGTACTTTTCTTACAGGAATTATCTACTGAGCCCCTACACGCAGAAGTCATCTTAGTCTGGAAACTTTTGTCACCAAACCTTTTATATAAAGGTTTTCTCTTTGTAACAAAGGCTAAACTTCCATTTCTGGTAGCAAATAATGAATAGAAGTATTTGGTGTCTTCAACCAATAGTGGGAGTAAGAAAATATATTTATGGTATGTTCTGAGCGTGCTATTCCTTGTTTAAAAAAAAATAGTGGTGCAGATTTGTGACACAAATTATTGCTTCACATTCTGGTCTTGGTCTTGCAGCTGTATTGCATTCATGTGGGAGTCCCACTGAAAAATTTATTGTCCAGATATAAGTGCAGGCTTCGAGCCACTGAAAGTATTTCCAATAAATTCACTTTCTGGGCAGCTGAAGGGAAAACCGAGCTTCTGTTAATAAGAATCTTTGTTATCTTGGAAAATCAGTTATGAATGGAGAAACAGAGCATCATCAAAAAGTGTAAAAATAAACAAACGGCAGTTTGAGCATTTTCTAAGGAAAAGATGACAAGATGACAAACCAATGTTCTTTAAAACCTAAAGATAGGAACTCTGATCATAAGAACAAAGGATTGGCCATCTCTGGGCTGCTGTGGTTTCTGATACAGGAGGGAAATGCATTAGCTTCATTCAAAAGGGAGAAAATTATTTTTTCATCATGTCTATAAGCAGCTTCATTAACTTTTCACTATCGGTAGATTGTGAAAAAGAAACAATAACTGTGTGACAGACTTCTTTGAGGTCAGAAATGTTGTCATTTTTGTGTAAATAAAAAGACTATAGTTCTTTGTTGGTGTGGCTTGACATAAATTAAGCCTAACATTGCCAATAGTATTTAAAATATTGGTAACGCGATTAGTGATTTAATGCTGACTTTACATAGAAACGTTCTTAATATTTAATCAAGTTAAACAGAGCTTCAGTCATTTTCTGTATGGCTTAATTTTCCCCTCTTAATGTGGGCACTTTGTAGACTGTGGGATATTGCAAAGCTGTTGGGGCATGAGCCAGCGCAGTGCGATGCGAGCTGGTCGTAGCCTGTCCCCGGGTCTAAAGGGGCATCTCTGGCTCTTGAGAGCTGTCAAGTCCTAGTCTTCCTGTGATTTGGTCAAGCAGGTTTGATCTTTGATTGCTGCCACCGTTAGAGATGCCCCATGGGCCCATAGTAACTGTCTGGTTATTTGCATCTCTGCTCTGCCCTATCAGTCCTTTTGCCTGCACCTCCCTGGATGCTTTCTACCTCAATGACACCTTTGCAGTGAAGCTTAGCCACCCCTTATTTATCCCCTCATTCACTCTATTTTTTAAGATCTCTCATCACTACTAAAATCAGCAAGAGAGATATTTTAAATCGATCTTTTTCAAACTTCCCAAGTTAAATTCGTACTTTTTTTCTCCAAGTGATTCACTTTTATCAGTGGATAGAGTAGTAAAACATGCTGTTTACAGTTGTTAGCATTCCTGCTCTAAATTTGTTGTTACACTAGCTGAACAGGCAGGCAGTCTCAGAGCTAATGATGTGGCTTAGCACATGTCCATCTGCACATATTTCTATGTTGGGAACGGTGAATGCCAGAGCTCATGTTTACTACAAACTGCTTATCTTGGACGAGCACCAAGTTGCATTTGCATGGGGGCTGGAATTTAATTGATACAGACATGTGGGCTTAATTTTTTTTTATAAGTCTTAAGTGTGCTAGTTGCTTTAAAAGAAGTGTTTAAACGTTGTTTTCTACTGATTTACTAAGCAAAGGAAAGATGGAATCAGATGGGTCACTGGGGTCAGTTTTCAAGGGACGTGGGTATCAAGCCCTATTTGTTACAGCTGGGTGGGGGCTGTGAAATACTCTGCTACAGTTGGTACCAGTGGGAGCTGGGTGGCCAACTGATTTGAGGATGCTGTTAAAAATATGTACTGAGTTCTGTTGATGTTATTTGGGTCTAAAGAGAGCTCTTAATACTTGTGGTTCATGCTGGGTGCCCCAAACAGCTGGCCCTGGGCTGTGGTGCTGTGGATCTTGTGTGTCTGGTGGGTTTTCTTTAGTTATGGTCCAGCTCTCTGCCTGGAAATATGTAGACCAGGTCCCCCCCATGGTTTCCTTGGTGTCTGCTGTATAAAATTCATGTGCTTGCCTATTAGGCAGCAGACTTTAAAACCTAACCTGTCATTAGCAGCTAAAAAGTTCCCTGTGAGGAATCTAATTTGACAGTAGGTATTCACAGTTTGACAGAGGCAAAATTTAAACTTTCTTTTCCTCCGGGAGCTGCGGCTGGCATGGCCCCAGAGTGTCTGCTGTCTAAATGGATGCTTACTTACATGGTGCAAAAAAGCCTGTGTTTTTGAGTTGAAGGCTCCCAGGCGCTGGGGTGAATTTTCCTGGGATCCCTGTGCTTGGTGTGTTTGCATCCATACACAATGGCGCAACAGGACGTAGATGAGAAGAAAGCTGGAGCAGAGCATCAGTTGCTTTACTATCCTACCTCTGACTGAAACAACCTCCCTGTGTGGGAGATAATAAACATTTCTTGTCTCTTAAGGGAAAATCATGCACAGACAGAGACAAGCACATATAAATAATTTACAAAGCTGTAATACACTGTAAATAACAAGCCTACTGAATAATGAATTAACCCAACTGCTGATTCATAGGTAAATATCTCTTGTAAAGCAGAATTTTTATAGATTTTTACAGCTTAGTTAATATCCTCTCGTATTTTATTAAAGCTGTTCAGGTGAAGTATTCTAGTAATAATATGTATATCTTTGGAACTGAGACAGGGCGGTTGGGGGCTGCTGTGCCGGCATCAAGCCTGCCGTCCCTCCACATTGAGTAGACACAGCCTTGCTGGTCCTGGGCAAGCTCTGGTTCTCTGGCTTTTGTTAGTCAGGCTTTTCTTTCCCTCTCAGGCAGGAGAGATTAAGCAGGAAGAATTTTGATGCGGCCAAAGAACTGGAGAGCCACAGGGAGGAAGGAGTCTCTGAGCATCTTTTTTCTTTCCCTCCCCCCCCAAGCTTCTGGTAATAAATAATGTATCCGCTCTACTTTTGGCTGTGCTCTAGATGTGGTGAGATTTCTTCGTGCCTTCGAGGACAGGGAGGATGGCAAAGCTGTTGGGTTGGATCCCCACCCACCGATGCCCAAGCACCTCCGTGAACATGACATCTTTCCCGTCCATAACACCCCCGCGTACTTAGCCTCTCTCGTCAGCCACTCAGAAGGAAACCAAACATGACATTTGCTTCCTTCATGCTTTTTTATCCCCCTTGCCCCTTTTTCTTAGACGAGCCTTAAGAAATAAAAACAGTTGCTAAGCTACCGGATAGGGAACATCGCAGCATTTTGTTGCATTCCCAGTATTAACGTGCCATTCTGAATACTGAGGAAGTGGGAAGGATGCTCTTGTAACTTCAATTGTTTGTCAGTTTATGTATTAGACTCCTAATGCAGATGATATTGAATGTGTCAATTTAATGCCCAAATAGATGGGGGCTCTTCTCCCTCCCCTTCCTCTTGCTCCTATTTAACATAGGCTGGTGGAAAAAAAGGTATTATCTGCTTTCTGTTCATCATTTTGGGGGCCATGACACTTGTCAAGCATGTTGTTGGGGTTTTTTTTTAATTTCTGATAGCTTAAATAATTGCTTTCATAGAAGATAGCTAGATTTCTTTCATCTGAATGTACGTTAGTTGTAAATTGCATTTTCTGCTAAAGAGTGGATGTCAACACTGATTTTCACTGGCAAAGTACAGTGCTGCCATTGAAGGTGTCTGTGACAAAGGTGCATCTGTAAGGTTGAAAAGAATTATTCTGGGATGGTGTACGTGGGGTACTTGCTGTGCTAATCTGGTGATTTTAAGGTGTTTTCTTGTAAAGAAATGGGCGTTTTGTTCAATATGCAAGGCTTTTGTATAAAATAAGTTCCACACCTGTTTGACTCAAGAGATGGGATGTGCCAGCACGAAAGTATTCTCTCTCTGTGAACGCTCTCAGTCTTCAATTCTGGCCTGCCATAAGCACCTTATCCTATAAGAGGAGAATGATCCTGAGGTTTTCATTGCAGAAGAGAACACTGTTGCCTGTTCTGTTCTAGGTAGTTCAGGATGGGATTATACCTGAGTTTAAACCTATTTTCCAGAAGTGTGGATCTTCCATGTAGAGTTTATTCATAGATAATTTTAAAAAATAACCAGTACTACTAAGGACATGTTTCATATAGGTTGCGGTGAAAGCAAATAGCACAGTATTCCGGGTTCCTATCTCCTCTGCCTGTCGAAATACCCCATGAAATCCTTGCCAGTGCTCAGCAGTGTATTTAATTAAGCGAGCCATCAGTCCAGCGTGCTGCATGGATGGCTTTGCAATGTGCTCGCTGCTGCAGTCACTGACAGGGAAAGCAAGGTAACATTTCTCCGTGCCTGGGGAGCAGGAGGAAACACTAATTGGTCACACATACGGCTCTCCTCGCAGGCTGCGTGGTTCCATGTGGCATTGGACCCCAATTAATTCAGAAGGTTGGTGTGCATGCATCTTTTCCCACATTGCGCTTCTGGCAGGAATAGGGTGCTGGATTTTTACACTCAAAATGTTATTTAAAAAGTCTCACCAAATTACTAGGAATGTTAACTTAGGCTTGAAAGGAGCAAGGTGTAGTTAGGCTCATGGCAAAGCATAGATTTTTTTTTTTTTTTTTTTTTGGATTAAAGATGTTTCTGCAGTCCAGCTGGCTGGAGAATTTCAGGGTAGCTCATTGAGGCTTCAAGGCACAGCAGTGGAAGTAATTTACAATGCAAAATGCTTTTTTTTCTATTTTAAAGATTAACAGAACCTACTCTGGAGACAGGAAGGTGTGTGAAATTAGTTCTCTAACATTTGTAGCTTGTTAATACTTAAATTCTTCTTGATTAAGAGAATATAAAAATGCTTCTGTAGTGCTCTGCTTTTTTTGCCCACAAAGCATTTTCCTTTATTCTTGCCATTTTGTGTAGAAGGATTTCCTGGAGGGCTGAGGAAAACTTTCTGTTGCAAGGAAAATGGAAAAATTGATCACTATGAAGACTTTCAGATCGCTTGGGAAGAAAATAAGGGCAAAATCCTATCTGGTGAAATTCTAAAAAGATTTAAAAAAATCTCTAAATTAGGGGTATTTATACTTCCGAATTAAGTCTGTATTTATAAAGAAGAATGTTCTGAGAGCTCAGCTGGGATCTGACTCTTTACCCTTCCAGGTGCTGTGAGCATCATCGTGCAACGATTGCTGGAAGAGGCTGTGGGCTGCCCCTTGCTCCCTCCACATGTGGGACAGTGTTCTTGCAGAGGTGGAAAAATAAAAACGATAAAGACAGTGTTTTTAGTGGAAAATAATTAAAACTGTGGTTTCCACCACTCTGTATTTACTCACTGTCTTCTGTCTGTGGAAGAAGTTTTCTGGTTTCTAATGAAAGCACTGGACTGTGAGTATGACTTTGCTGCCTGGCATTCTCTCTTCCATGAAAAGCCTTTGAGATCTATTGCCTTGTCCATGGGGGGATGTTTGTAGTGGTTACCTCTGCATGATGGTTGCAAGTTGGGCTCAGAGATGCCCTGGCAGATGCCACAGGGAAGCAAGACCTGTTGATTCCTCTGCCCCATCCTGCCTCCAAAGCAGGAGGATGCTAGTCTGTCCCACCATCCTTGTTTTTATAAGGACTGAGGTTTGATGCTGGAGCGTCAGTGTGTGAAGTAATCTGTGGGTTTCGTGTCTGAGGGGGTGGAAGCTTCTCTTTGTAGTAAACAACCTGAAGGACAGGTTACAACCATGGTGCTTCCACTGCTCTCACAGCGCTGCTGAGCATCTCTTAAAGCTGTGTCTTTGGGCCTGTTATGCAGCTAAAATAAGAAAATATGAATAGATTTGCCCATAGGTTAATTATTTTTTTCTGCATCTAACCATTGTCAGCTTAACCCTCTTGTAGTTAATGAGACTTCTTTTGACACCTGAACCTCCTGTTCCTCCCAGAGCCGTGGTGGTCCCTCTCTGCAGGGGTAACAACCCACGGTGATCGGCTCTGCCTGCTGTACTGCCAGCAGCAGGGCTGAGCTGTAGAGATGTGCACAAAAGAGCTCACACTGGCTGGAAAACTGCTAAGGGGGGGATGAGGGCATGATCAAAACCTGCAAAAGCAACCACCTATGGCTTGGAGGGACCGAGCAGGGGATGACTATTTGCTGTCTCTCACAGTACAATGGCCAGTGGGCATTAACTTCAGACAGCCTGTGGGAGGTAGTTCCTGATGGCTCCTTGTCACTGTGGGTACTCAAAGTTTGTATGAACTCGAAGATTGGACAGATTCACCTTAGGGTGCTGGGTTAGACAGATCTTAGCCTTAAGCAAGTATCGCAGTCTGTATGTTTTAAAGAGGCCTTATTGTCTGCTGAAACCAGCTATGTTCTTCCTTGTATCCTGCTTCAAGAGAGGCAAGCTGTGCCTTCAGCGGTGTGCAGTCTCCTGGGTAAAACCCAGGGATAACAAGGTGCATTTGTGGTGTTTCAGTGGTGTTCTGCAGTTGTGGTGGGGGTCTTCAAAGCTTGGTCTGTCCCTGCAGTGTCCGTCCCAAAACCAATTCACTGAGGATGCTTGTGCTAGGTTCAAGAGCGTGGTGTAGGGTTTTTGCACAGTGCTTTTTTTCTGCAGTTCACGTAGTTTTCTCCTAGCAAAGCTCATATCAAAGCCTTGTGGCAGTAGTAAATAAGTTCAGAGGTGTACTGTGGCTTGAACCAAGTTGATGACAGAACCAGACTGTTGGAACGTCCTGCCTTGATTCCCTTTCAGAATCTACTGGAACTGAATGTCTTCAAGTAAAATCTATGATTACTGATATTGCTGCTGGGTGAAGGGTTAAGGAACAAGGAGATACTGTTGGCTAAAACTGACAGTATTAGCAATTGTGAGGTACACTTGGGTGGGAAAGGCTAAGCGTTGCCCTAGGCTTAAGTATCAGCAGGTCAACGAGTCAAGTGGCCTCTTGGCATCCTTCAGCCCTACCTTCTCCAGTTTTCTACTGGAGGTTGCTTCTGCCTTGCTCCCTCGGTGATCTCAGTTCTATACTGCATGCTCTTGCCCTCTGAAGGTAATAAACCAACAAAAGTTGCCTGTCAAGACCCTTGGCAGCCAGAAATGAAGATGAAAGGAATGAAGAGAGACAGGGTCTTTCCTTTAAGGCCTCAGACTCTTTTTCAGCTCCACTTGCTCTGAAATCTCCACTCTGATACCAGTTCGATCAGTGTAAATGAGGAGCTGATTCACATGCTGTTAAGTCAGTCCTTGGTGCATGAAGAGCTATGGACTAAAACTGTAGCTGTGATGGCTCTGGGGCTGATTGTAGGTGGGCATGTGCAAAAGCCATTGTAGCTCTTTGGTGTCCCTAGGGAATGGGCATGGATGGGCAAGCTATTGTAGGGATGGGTGTGAACGTAGGATAATAGGTGTACGGGTTTCTGGCCTTGGAGCATCATTTCAAAATGAAGCAAAAGTATCCAAGTCCTTTAGTTAAGTAATGTTTCTGAAGGCACCTGGATTTGGCCCCTGGTATTGAAGTCACGTGCTCTGTGCTGCCTCCCTTTGAGTTCGACTTACAAACCAGTGTGTACCCATCTGATCCAAGGCAGAGGGACAGCTTGCTCTGCTGTGAGACGCACTGTCCCAGCCCAGTAACGGCTTTAGCCTAATACTTTCTCTTCCAGACTTTAAATGAAAAAGGCCTCCTTTTGTTGGGCATTTATCATGGCAAGTGATGAGTTTTCATCTCTGTACTTGTAGCTTCCAGGTAGATTCTTCACTGAGGACTCACAGGCAAATATTTTGAAGCATCAGAGATCAGCGATAGGTCCCTCTGTGTGGATGCACTACTGCTTCTCCTACTAAAGGAAGCGTATGGTTGGACTCGATGATCCGGTGGGTCTCTTCCAACCTGGTTATTCTATGATTCTATATACGGTGGAGAGGAAGATGGAGAGAGCCCATCTCTTCATGTCACTTCTTGGCTTGGACTCCAGAACTCAACAAATACTTTCTCTGGTTCTTGAGATAGTGAAGAGCTGTGAGAAGCAGCCTGATGTGCAGATGTGCTGATAGATGTGACAGTCCATAGAAACTCCCTACACCAGCTTTCCACACGGAGTTTGTTAAATTTAAACTTGTTTAATGATCTTGTATTAGAACTGACTTTAGAAGGATTAATGTGTTTCTGGAGCCTTCTCAGCAGGATTGTTTATCTGCAGGGAAGCAGATGCATCTTCATTTGCTAGCAAAGCCCCAAACCTGAAGCTGAATGCTTATGGACAGTGTGTTACTGTGGGGATGAGCTCGCCAGAAATACATTTTGGCTGGGTCTTAAGAGGGTTGAAATGTTCATTAGAGCAAGAGGTTGTTCGCAGCCCCCGGGGAAGACAAATTCTGATTATTTCCAGGGTAGAGCTTGTTTAGTCTGAAGAAGAGGGATGAAGCTATGCAGCTGTCTGGGAGAGAGCTCAGTACATGGAGGTATTTCCAGGGTGGTGTCCCAGCTGTGCTGCAGGACCCAGGGACAGAATGAGGTTCAGAAACAAGCAGATCTTAAGGGCAATGAGGGAATTGCTGTTGTCCCAAACCTTGAAGGCTTCTTTGGTTTCAGGTTTCCTTTTGGCTGGAGTAAACATGTATGCCAGCTGATTTTTTTTTTTTTTTAATTTTTTTTATTACAGCATGGTATAAATGACAAGCCAGCATCTACTGTGTCTCCTGTTTCCCTGGGGAAGCATTTCCCCTGCATGCTGTTTTGTGCCCTGCTGCAGCAGTGTATCTTGGCTAGGATTATCACATTGCTGCGCACGTTTGAGATTGCAGACGGGATGAGTAGGATGATGATTTGCATGTATAGTATGTGCACGTCTGTCTGTACACTCCATCTACCACAGTCTGAGGAGGTCATTTTGACCCTTGTGTTTCTAGAAGGCAGTTCCTTTTGGACTGATCGTTCCCCATTCTTCTGAACTCATCAGGTATTTCTGGCCTTAGGTTGGCTTGTTCTTGATGGAAGACATGGTTGCACATACAGGCTAAATACTGCATCACCTCTTCGGAGTGTGATGCTGTTCCTGGTGACTTCAGCCACAGCACTGCTGTAACGTCTGCTAAGATATCTGGGTTTGGACAAAGGAACGCTCTCTAGCCCTAGATTATTTTGCTGGATATCTTCCCTAAAGCACTTTTAATATTTTGTAGTATGTCAGTTCATTGCTTTTGGATGAGTACTGATCTTATACTGTTTCCTGACTGAAAAGCCTTCGGTTGTGTATCATTGCTTGGTTTTGGATGCTGTTGAGGACAAACGTGGGAGACTGCCCTGGCCCAGGGCATTGTGGGGTGAGGATGCTCAGGTGCCTTGTCCCAGGGGCTGCCTGGAACCCTGCTTGCATCAGACAAACCCCACCGATTCCGCTCCTACAAAACCGATCAGTGGGCATATGGGTGCAGGGGTAAGCTAAGCAGAAAACACATTTGAATACTAAGATGGATCTGCTTTTGATCTTCATCATTTTTATAGAGAGTTGTAAGACTTTAAAAAAATCCTCTTTTTATGTTGTTCATGACTTCTTTCACTAATTTGACACTCTGGGATGTTGTTTTACATTTCGTTTTAGTCTCTAATCACAGAAAATTATAGCTGGCCGCACATGCTGGCTTTGCATTCTTGCATCTTGTTTATGTTCATTTGTACTAAGGGATAGCAGTCACTGTGTCTGCCCAATTTATTTTTCTCCACAGCAGCAGGAATTTCCAATACTCTGGAGGTTCATTACCATGTACAGGAAACTAAATTCAAGGTTATCTTATTTGAACTTTATGACTTCTTGATGTATGATGTTTTATTTATTTATTTATTTATTTAAGGTTTATTAAACATTTCACAACAGAAGCCATTTAGAAGTAGTGCATGATGTGTAGCTTATTAAGGAAACTTAATTTAATTTTGAGGTTTAAAGAGCTTGAATTATGAATGTCCCATATATTTGATTTCTGCCCCGAGATATATGGAGGGGAGAGATGAGCTGTTGGAGCTAATGCCTTGACTTCTGATGTCTCCAAGCCACCAAAAGGCATGTTTCCAGAGAGGTGAATGTATAGGTTTCTTCTAACGGTTCTCCTTGGTGGTTTTCTGAGATCCCATTTTATTGTTCAGGCTTCACCTCATGACCTTTCAAAACCTCCCTCTACTGATGACTAGAAAATAAGGTTGTGCCACACCCCCGTTTGATTAATAACTATTTTATGAGTCACTTTTACTGCAGGTTGATTTTGGTTGTTGGTTTGTTTATTGACTGAAAGACTATTTCTTAGTTCTGAATGCATCTATGGTGATCAAAACAACATTTTCAGGTGTTTTATAGAGCTTATAGTTAACTGTAGCACCTGTTGGTTTGTATTTTGAAACCTTTCTGTGGATAAAATTCTTCATGAGGTGGGTTTCTACTGTAATTACTTCTCTCCACAGAAGATGGATGGTCTTTTCGTGCTAAATCCACTCCCTGCTCTAACTCACAGCTCTAAAGGTTGTGTCCTTGCCAACATCTCCTAGAGCAGAACAGCCCTTTTTTGGATACATGTAGTAAATATAACTCACATTACTTTTTAGTAGTGGCTGAAGGAATTTTTTTTTTTGCCTTTTAGAAAAATGCCATTTAGGAAAGCTTGATCTTTGTCTTATTTCAGCAAAAATGAAAATGGCATTGACTGCTAGGGTTTCTGGAGTTGTTCCTGTGGTTGGTGTTGTCTTGCTGGCCTTGGTCATTCATCTGTATGGGTGATTGAGGAAAGCGCCTGTGAACTGTGAGGTCTCCGACTCAGAGGGGGAGTCTTCCTGCAAATCTGAGTCCTGGAGCTGCAGAAAAGTAGGGTTTTTCTGTATTGCTGTCACTTGAGAAGCACCTTTTGGCTTCGCCCGGCTGTCGTGTGCATTCCGAATAAACTTGTGCTTTACTCAAGAGGGCTGTTGTACATCGATGTCTCCTTTTTGCTTTCATCATCTGACAACTAAATAGCAACCTGAGCACCAAATAATGCTGCTTTCAGGAGAAGTCTCCACGCATCTTCCCCCTCTGTGGGGAAAACGCTGTCAAATGTTCTAATGAATGAGTTTGTTTTGGTGCTTTGGAAAAGATGTGGCCAGTGGCTGCTGAGGGAGGTTGTGCTGGTGTGAATGGGATTCTTGTGAAGTCGGTTGAGATGGCAGATGTCTCTGTGTCCAGACAGCAAATTCACTGCGATGCAGCCTGCAATTCCTCACTGTTTGCAGGCTTCGTGCATGGCATGCAGCAGGTACCATGCTTGTGTTACCTTAAGCAGTTAGAAGCTCCTGGCTTCCCTTGTCTGTAAAATAACCAGGCATTGATGAAGGATTAGTGAGGGATTTTAATTTAGCACAAATAATTGGATTAAGCTGGAATTTGCTTCCCGTTAGTTTTGGATTAGCCAATACAAATAGATGAAGCTTGACTTTGGCCTGTTCTGCATGTGCAGAGCACTGCATGGAGCTGTGTTAGGAGCTGCCAGCCACTGCTGATCCATCGACTATCGGTTTCCCTATTTCTGTGTGTGAATGGTGAGCAGTTAGAGATGACTGTATTGTTCCTTGAGACTTACAACCTCTAGGGGCTCATTCTCTCCCTGCAACTCGTTTAGTGTTTGATAGGAATGGTTGGACTCGATGATCCGGTGGATCTCTTCCAACCTGGCTATTCTATGATTCTATGATTCGTTGGTGATAATATATATTTATCTTACTCAGACTTAGGTTCTGTAATATTGCCATGTCTGTAGATTTAAATTACAAAGCAGAAGCGCCGTGTGTGTTTCTGGCATTAAGAACATTGTCAAAAAGTTTATCGGAGGGGCTGCAAGGAGGACAGGAGATGTGCTGGATGTAAAGGAATCGTATCAACCTGCTATGCCGCAGGATGCTGGAAGCAGGAGGGGATTTCTCTGCTGTCTCAGCACAACCATTACCCCCACGCATTGCCAGATGGGAGCAGACAGGCTTGTTTTGCAGCCCAGGAGACAGGGTGCGTTCATTAGTGGTCCGTTCATGGCTATCTCATCTCTTTGCTGAAGTCTTTCTTCTTCTAAAACTTAGCTTAAATCTCCCTGAAGGGAGACTTGTTTGTAGTACCACTAGGCTGCTAATTTTTTCCAAGTGGCCTCAAAGCACTTCCTTGAACAGTCTTATTTGCAGTCAGCATTTGTCCTAGGGATGGATTTTTACAATGGGCGCTTTGTAAAACTATTTAGCGTGTGGAAGTTCTTAGGTTTTTTTTTTTATCTTTCTGATGCACGACTTCATTTGATATTTCTTTTCTTATCATTTCTGTTTAAGGGTTTGTGAACTGATCCCTTTTTTTTCCAAAGAGAATACCAAATAAACAGTGATTAGCATGAAATATGACTCATGGCTTCCTAAAGGATGTGCTTTAGAACTGGTAAACAGTTGTAATTGCTGTTAGATGAAAGTAGCAAATTGAATACATTCTCATAATAATTATAAAGAGACTATTCTTGCTCTCAGATCTAATTGGGATTAGTATAATGTTCAATCTTCCTTGAGGAGGATGATCTGTGTAGAAGTTAGATGTAGTTATAAATGTATTCATAAAGGCTGGTTTTAAATTGGTGAAAGAAGCCTGCTTCTACAAAGGGGCCAGGGAAGCAGTTGTGCCCTGTATTTTTTTTTTCTGTGGACAAAGAATTGAGTGTAATATTCTAAGGTCTGGAGACCATCTTACCTGGAGTAGTATTAGAGCTTTTCTGGAATGGTGGCAAACTACTAGTGTCTTTGTTTGCAGAAGACCCTAAGAGTGAGCCTTTGACATGTCTTGGAAGCTTTTCTGTTGCTGCCAGAGTCATATTTGAGAAAGGGTGGCAGGTGGTGTTTTTGCAATATCATTAATTTAAATCAGAAACCTTAAAAGAAATAATAATAAAGATAACACTTTATAATTCATCATAGAAAAACCTATATTTCTCTTAATGCAGTTGTATGCTGTCATGAATTATTGGTTCCTTTGAATCCTGGTAAATCGTAGGGAAAAGCCTAGGATGCGTACATGCTTTCTTCAGCATTTCTGTGCAAGGTGTGGAGCTCCATCAAAGAGAAGTATCAGGTGTGTTCACACTCACCCTTTGTGCAGGCATAGCTTATGATTGTTCAAAAATGAGGGTCCACTGGAGCTGTCAGGTGGCCCTCCACTGGCTTTGCTTGCACTAAGCCCTGGGAATGCTAGCCCTGAACATGGCTTGTGTGGTGTTCACCTGAACTAATAATCGAGAGGAGGAGAAGGCTGCTTTCTGCCTGTGTGCCATCCTGCCACACACACTTGTTCCCACAAGCGTGCAAGGAGGGACGGGGGAGCGCTTGCAGGGAGATTTTCTTCCCCTTTACCATTTGTTATGTGACTAAAATGGCTTTCCAGCTGCAGGGAAGGTGGATTTCAGTTCACTCAAGTTGCCCAGCAGTTAATCACTGTGTCAGAGCTGCAGAGGCAGCAGTGTGATCCATGCTGGCTGCTTCATCAAAGAGCAGGAGCAGGGAGCAGGCAGCAGGGCTTTTCCTGGGGTACTGGTTGGATTGCCCAGTGCTGCCCACAGTGGGAAACGCCAAGGGTGCTCCTGGTTTGCTGCCTTCTCCCAGCTCTGGCAGCACCCAACTTATTGCTTTGTGGTGCCAAGCAGCAGCCGGAGGCTCTGCAGTCAGCTTCTTAACAAGGAAATTAGTTTAAAAGAGCCTGTTTTGTAGCTAAACTTAGTACGCTTGGATGTTATCCAAAACGCCACAGCAATAATGCAGCAAATACAACTGGTTTAAAAAACATTAAGTATGCAGGTTGGCTCATGGTAGCTAAGCCCTTGCAGACAAAGAATAGGTGAAAACCACTGACTTGTGCTGTGTTCATATACAGCATAGTTAATCGTTTGCAAATAAACATCCAAGTGAGGAAAAAATAGTAAAGCAAACCATCAAATTGCAATGTTACAGGAATGTATACTTGGCAAGAGCTCTTTCATTTCTAAACTGAAATTCTTACTCAAATCTGAGCTGTAAAATATACCAAAGGAAAAAAAATGATAAGCATGTTTTAGTTAAACAAAAGCAATGGATTCAGCATTTGCTAGAGGCAGATTTTGAAGAGAAACTCAGCCTGAAACTAGCACAGGAGTCCTAATTAGCGTATTTTCCTAACAATAGCATCTTCTTTCCAAATGAACAGGGGCGTACAATTGAGGGATTTTTTAGCAGAGTGATGCTTTGGTTTTGAGGCACAATTTGATGAATCTGCAGTTACAGCGTTCCCAAAAGTCTGTCCTCATGTGGTTCTTCCAGGTTTCCCCTACTTAGATCTACAGATGAACACTGATTCACCTGAGTGTTCAAAAATAGCAGCAATTAGCCATAAAATGGTAGCAGGCGGGTGATTCACATTTGTAAAGGTTATTTGCATCGAAGGTATATGTTTGTTTGTTTTTTAAATACTTGTACCTATTGGTAATTTCTATATGTGACTATTAATAGAGGTTTTAATGTATATTTTCTCAAAAACATCAACAAAACCACCACCAACCCCCAAAGAAACAACCCCCTAGCCCAGCTCGGTTAGATGTTGACAGGCTTGAGCTGAATGCAATCTTTGAAACTGATTTAAGTAAACAGCTTGCAGCTTTGTGGTCCCCTTTTTATGGTGGATGGGTAAGGTGTAATGCTTTTTAATTAAACAGAGATTCAGAGGGAAGAGTAGCTGAATATATTTCTAGGCCAACTCAAACCACGCAAATGTGACTGACTTGTGCAGATCTGTTATTTTCAGTCTCTGCTGTGGGTTATTCATGGATTTATAAGTGTTTGTTGAGAGTTGATGGGCCCAGGATCAGAAATTGGGCCAACAAGGGGTTGCCTACAGGGGGCAGAGACTGAAGATGAGGAGGTAGATGAAATTTCCTCCCCATAAGGGCTCCTAGTTGCAATCTGGGCTCTTGGTGGGGATTTGGACCACCTCGATACCAGCTGGACTGTATTCTTCTGTAGTGTTCTTGTGGCCAAGCTGGTAAGATAGACTAGATGGGTGGACCTTAAGCTGGGGAAAAAAATGGCTGGACCCATCAAATGCAGAAGAGGGTTGTTAAAGGTTGTGTTTGAGTGGTGTTCCTTGGGGGATGGATACAGGGACTAGCGCTGTTTAGCATCTCCATGCTAAATATGATGGAGATACAAAACGTTGCCTTTATTATAGAGGTGTTAGAGGCAGGATATGTTGTGTTCCTCTTGTACTGGAGATCCAATTGCTTTAAGTACCTTTGTCAGCCTCCTTAACAGGTGCTGAGAGAATATTTTTTTGTTTGGATTTGTTTGTTGAAATTTAGAAATTTACTGGGAGCTGGGAAAAAGGTGGAAGTGGTGGTACATATTCCTCCTCCAACCCCTTCCCACAGCCTTGTTATAAAAGTGAGCAGCGGAAGACATGACTCCAGGTCCTGCAACCCAGGAGGAGGGTCCCATCCTTAATGTAAGAATATATACGTTGACTCCTGGAGCAGTTGCAGTGAGCACCTAATCCAATCAAATATTGAACTGCAGTTGGTCTCAGTAGGAAATAACACCTCTGTCTGCATTTAGAAATGCTGAGCTACGTTTTGGAAATCCAGTCTGTTGCAACTGGAGATAAATCTGTCAGCTTCACTTTACCTACGTTTACACCCCTTTCATTAAAGCAGTTTGAAGTTGCAGGCATGTTGTTAAGAAGGTGTCATTTGTGCTTTGCCAGGCTTCAAATTCAGCTGCCTTAAAGGATCCGGAATCTGTCCTCTGGTATTGATAGTTTCCCCTATTCAGGCTGTTGCCTCTGTGGTTTCTGTGGGGTGACACAGACTGGGGTAGGCTGCAATTTTCTTTTCTTTTTGTCTTGTGGTCACATTGTGGCAAGACCATAGTTATCAGCTAATTGCAAGTAATATCGCTTGCTCTAGATCCAGTTTTCCAGAGGAAGCTGATTGCTGGTGGGAGAGCCACGTTTTGTGAAGGAGGCATGGAGGTGGGTGCCTCCTCCAAGAGCCCATGGGTGAAGGGAAGGCTTTGTTGCCCAGTGGGATGAGGGGAGCGTATGTCATTTTATAGAGGCAGGAGGAGCACGCAGCTAATTCCCAGCAGCGAGTTTTGAAGTGAAGCAGAGGTACTTGGCAGATGCCTGTGTATTTCTGTTGTGTTTTTTTTTAACAGCCAAACAATAAAATTTAATGTTTGGAGGGCACGGGATGGGGCTGACTTTTATTCCTTCAGGATGTTTTTTTGGCTGCTCTTCTCAGGCATTGGAGTTGTTTGGGTTCTTCAGAACTGCCTTGCCTGATAGAGCTCTGCCTGCTGTAGGAATGAGGATGGGGGAAAGGATTTCTGGAAAAGACAGCTTTTAAATGAAGATGCTTTTTTAAAGTTTATGCATGTGCTGCTGTGTTCTTTTTCCCTGAGTCTCTAGCATTTGTTCCAAGGCCCTAAAGGTCCTGGATATAGCAGGATATGGGAGCAACTGCTCAGTCAGGACCTTTGTGTTATCTGAAGTTTGGCTTTTCTGTCAATGGCTTTCAATAGGGGCAGACAGTCACTGAGGTGGAAGGGAGGGAAAGGAATAGGTTGACTGCCTGGCCAGCATTACATGAAAATAAGGACCTCATTTCATACATTCAGTTTTGGTCTGGGTGTCTGCCTTTCTTACACAGCTTTTCTGTGTCCAGAAAGAGAACCTGCAGCAGTGCTTTCATGTTAAAACTTCTGGTTTAGACAAAAAAAACAGTTTTCTTGCTTGGAAGTCAGGGTTTTGCCTCCTATGGGGTTGCCTGTTATCTGATTACAAGGCAGTACATGGCGAAGGCATGCTGAGGAGTGGTAGTTACACCAAATGCTGCAGCTGTAATTGAACTGCACCAAGCATCACCTGCTTTTATGTTATTAATGAGTCTGAACTATTTATAAGTAAGGAACAGTGTGAAAAGAGGTTTGTTTGCCTCTGGAGGAAGGCCCTTTAAAGGTCTTGGAGCAATGCTTTTATGGTGTGTGGTCTGATAACGCCAGTCTAGCTGAGTGGTGTGGTGGGTCTGGCACTCAAGCGTCTGAGTGAAGCATCTGGTGCCTAGCAGAGCCCAGCATCCATCATCGTCTGAGCATCTTCTTCTTCCTCCTCACTCCCCAGGAGGATATGCAGCCTTTGACTGTCTGGTGCAACATTAAAATGGCTCCAAATGGTTGCCACGCTTGGGCTGAACAAGTGGTCAAGTGTGATTGGATTGAGATGTCTATCACTGCCAGAAACACTATTCTGCTCAGTCAGCTCTGCTGCTGCTGGGTGTCTTCATGTTACAGCAGCTCTGGCAGTATCTCTGGAGTGTAGGTCACTGTGCTTCATCTCTAGATGGCTTGGAAGGGAGGCGTTTCTTCCTTTCTGTTTCAAGAACTTATTGCCAAACTGCATGGTGACATTTGGTCAAGTGAAAATCTCACAGGTAATAGTAGAGCATAGGTCAGTGTTGGCTTCCTAACAGGAAATAAGAGGATGAAAAAACAATGGTATGGATCAGATTTCAGGGGCATTAAATAGACTGCTGTTGGTGTTATCAAATGTGATTTGATCTCAATGAAAAACAGATCTTCACTCCATCATTTTAAATCAATTTCATGCTTCGGCAGTTCTACCCACTTCTGTTGTCTCAGTACCACGGTCACGAATGGGACCCATGCAACTTGCAGAAGCCGAAGCATTACTGCAGACACCCTTCCTGCGCACAGCCCAGGGGCTATATAGAGCTATAAAGGCCAGGCAAAGCTTCTTTTCATGTCTGCAAAACTGAGACCTTAAATTGGGCTGTTTAAAAGATTGCAGTGTCTTATGGATGATATATTGGAGCAAAAATGGAGACTGCTTGTCTGACTTGAGGGATTTAGCTGTGAGGCTGTGACCTCTAGAGGCTAAAAATAAGCAAACATCTTTCCATCATTCTCTGTTCCAGCAGAAATGTGTTCCTGTGGTGACACATTTCTGTGGCATCTCGTGAGTTCTCCCTTCACATGGTGATTCCTCTAACTTTGGAAGGGTAATTATAGCACGCTGTATATTTTTAACTTTTGGCCATATTATTAGCAATAGACAGTTTGTTTGCAGAAGTCATTTTTATAGCTGTTGTTAAACTAACACCTTAAATTGGTAATGGACATCTAGACTCAGTAATATTTGTGCCTGAAGTGCCATATTGTTTGGTTGGGGTTTTTTTGCACATGCATATTTAAGTGCATATTACATTAGATTTAACTTTAAATAACCCCTGCTACTTTCCGAGATGTAATATATAGCCACAATTTGTTGTCGTTAGCATTGCATGCCGAGGGAAGTGGAGAATAGATTCTCTGTACTATACCCAGCATTGGTTAGCTTATAAGCTCAGATGGAATCGCAGATGGTGCTGCTGATATGGCCATGGGTCTTACTGCAAACGGAAAGCACTGAGAGTGAAGTCTTGCATACCCTAAATAAACCAGCAAAGTAGTCTTGCTTACTGTCTATGGAGTTTCCAGTTTTTTTTCTGAAGTAGTGTAAAGTTTAATGTCTTAATCTTTGTTCTTCACATCCATTTCAAGGTGTAAATGGGACAATCCCTGTGCTTGCCCAGCAGTAAACAGAAGGGATCACATCCATGGTGCCTCAAAGGGAAGTGCAAATAGGCTATAACCTAAACTGAGGAGAAGTTACATGCAATATCTGAAACTACGTTCTTTGTACTAAAGAACATTGGATTGTGTGGCAGAGACCCTAGTGATGCCTGCTGGTGGCAGATCCTCCTCTCAGACCTGGTGGTGTTCATGCTTCCCCTCTGCACTGAGTTCTACCATAACCTTATGTGCTGCAAGGGAAAAAAAGGCTATTTTTTTTTTCCTCCTTAGTGTTCTATAAAATCAGGTTGCAGTTCCAGGGCTGTAGTTGCTCCTACCTGACCTTGCTGCTGCTGTCACCTGAGGTGCTGGGGACCAAGCAGGGGGCATGTGAATGGACCCTGAGTCTGCTCCTCTAGGCTGGTCTATTTTTCCAAGGCGGAAGGTGACAGAAGAGGGGATGGAGAAGGGAATTTGTGCCCCAGAGAGTGGGGACTTAATTTTTAATTGCTCTTTTGGTGAATTCAGTGTGTGCAACCCCTTGCCCTTTCCTAGTTGTGGTGGAGAGGACCTAATCCTTGTCCTAAAGGAAGTCTGGTATTCATAAGGAACCCAGTGTTCAGAAGATTGTGCCTGTGGGGCTGGTGTGGTGTTAGGGCCAGTACTTCGATGACAGCACATGCATTTTTCTCGGAACAAAGACTTTTCTTGCATAAGCGTTGCTGTGTTTGCCCTCTTGCTTTGTGAAACCCATGTTCTATCAGATGGCTACACTCTGTCACCTGGTAATTGTCTAAATATGGTGGTGTCGATTTGGTTAGCGTTTTTCTTCTGTTTTCTTTATTTATGCTTGTGAACCTTTTTACTCTATTTTTTCTGTTAACGATCTTAGCCTTTTGTTCTCAGTCTATTTTAAGGCTTAAATTGTTCCGCATACCATGATGAGAGTTTCACAGAGCATCACATAATACTGTTATTTTCTTGACTCCCTTAACTGAGATACAGAACATTATCTTGTACTTCCATGTGCCAATCCTGCTGCCTCCAGCACACCTGGACTGAAGGTCTCCTCCTTGGTGGAGGAGGCAAGCAGAGCCTTTCAAAGTTTGCAGAGGGTTGTGGAGATCACACGGATGTCTGAATAAGTGGAATTATGGACTGAGCAGGTCTAGAAGAATTATAAAACCCTAATGAACATCTAAATAGCTTTGTAATACAGGGTTGCCATAGAAACATAGCTTCTACAGCACCTCGTCATCACAGTTGTACCAATACTCCCTCCTACTTCACCCAGTTGTAGAGCTGTTTGAAGCAGCTGAGTGCCCTTGGCTGGAATATCTTTGGGGTTTTCCATGCACGTTAGCAAAGGTAACCCAGCTGGCCTGAATTTAGCATCTATCACAGGGGGACCACGGGGTGCTTTGGCTTCAAGGGAATGCTGCAAGGGCTGGGTCCCCCCGGGTGTTGCTGAGCCCACCGGGAGCAAAGAGTGGGCTCCTCGAGTGTGCCGGCTCACGATGTGGAATTGGTGATTGCTCCTTCTAGCCATGGGACTGCTCTCTGCAAGGAGTGCCGCTCCTCTGTGGTCAGCTAGGACATGCTGAGCACAGAGCCTGTGACCCCGAGCATTAATGGCTGTGGTCGTTATCACTATGTGCAGACCAGGCTGGGCGTTTTCTCTGTGCAAACACACTCATGGAGAAGTGCATCCTTTTATTTTACAGACAGTACTAAAATATGTGGTTTTCCCATACCTTTCCTCTCTTCCCTGTCTCTGTTCAGGCTTGGGATAAGTGATTGGATAAGGAAAGAGCATGCAAATCCGTGACAAAGAGGAGTATAAGCATTTGCAAAATATGCTCAAAGTCCAATCCTCAACCACCCAAAACAAACTGTGAAGCATTCAGGGCAGGCAGTGAGAGCAAAACCCCAAAACAAACATCTGAGAAAAATAAAAAAAAAGCTGCCTAGTGAGTCCTGAGGGCTGCGCTCTGCGGAGGGGCTCGGGGCACTGCAGGAATGGTGCCAAGCACCCAGGGGGGTCTTTTCTTAACGGAAAAACAAAACAACAACACTGCCCCCATAGACCCCTGTGCTACAGGGACTTAATTAAGCAACAGCATGTGGTTCTTGTGCTTCTTGATGATAACCGAGTGCCAGATGATGGGATGTAGTTGAGGTTTTCTCATTTAAGTACTAGTATTGTGCTGCGAAAATGAGACAGGCATTAAAAACAGTCCTGCCGATTAATACTGGAAGTTGAGTGCTCTGGCTTGTTATGTATGAAATTAAACATTGCGGGTCTGATGTAAAATGCTTGCAAGACAGGTAATTAATAACATTAGAAACTAATTAACTGGAAGTCCCATGTAGCTGATGACGACTACGTGAGCAGATTTGATTTGCAAATCGCTCTGAATGTTGTGGAAACATCTGTGGGGGTTTCTTCATCCATGGGCTCCTGCTCCCTTGGCTGCAGAGGGGACAGCCCCAAACAGGGTCTTGGTGTAGTTCGAGGCTTGAGGTGATCTCATCATCCTTACCTGGAAACATATGAATGAATGAATTGGCAAACAAGTACAGGTTTCTGTGTTTTCCTGTCCCAGTGACAAAGATCCAGTGGGAACCAACAGCTGCCGCCTGGAGAGGAGAATGCAGCAGGTCTTGATTTGTTGTGTGTTAATGAGATGGTGCCTTCCTTAACCCGCACTCCCCTGGGCCTGGACCACGCTGGGTGACGTCTGCCAGGGCTGCAGTGAGGCAGAGTTGTGTTTGATCTAATTTCAGTAATTAGCACTGAGACCTCCTCTGGTGCAGGCAGATTTTTTCCACTTCTTCGTCTTCCTGCCTCCATCCAGGAGTTGCAGCACAAGGATGGAGACGGGTGCTCAGGGGCAGAATGTTCAGTGACTCCTTGTCCTAACAGCACCCCGTTGTCCCCATGATCTCCTTCTGGAAAGCTACTACCATGTTTCTTTATGGGCTTCATCGTTGGTTCACTCAGGATGGGTTTTTTGGGGGAAGGAAGGGGCAGAAGTTAGTAACTCTGCAGTCTTAACTGTCGTGGATCCTGTCCCCTGGCTGCTGGTTGGCAGCATAGTTTTCAGTCTTGGATGTAGGGTTTTGCAGATGCTGTGGAGGTGCAGGAGGAGGGCAGGTGCCGAGTCTGTGGGACTTGGGGCAGCGGGGCTGTCCCCCACCACTCTGACCACAGGTCCTTGTGTGCAGAGCAAAGATGCTCTAGACATAGGGGCTGCTTTTTAACGCAAACCCCCTCAGTCTAAGCACATGGTTGGGAAAGGGCTGCAGGACCCAAACCAGCAAAGGTACAGGGAAAAGTTAAAGGGATAAGAGCGTAAGAACAAGCTGTGTGTCTGCCTGCGTGGTTTGAGGTGTTGTCCCAGGGTACCACAGGCACTGCCGGGGGCACTGCCAGTGTGAAGTGGCTGCTTAGAAGCGCTAAAGGTGAGCAAGACCCTTTGGTGGTTTTTGTTGCTCTTTTGACAGGTAATAAACAGGGCTCTCTTCTCATTATTACTAAATCAAAACACTATTGATTCCCTGTGTGAAAATCCAGTGTGACATAAAATATTTTATTTATGCTTTTAACTTGGCCTCACCACAAAAGTGCTCTGTTTGTAGGTGAATGAAATGAAATGAAATTCATTGCCAAGCCAGAGGCTCTGAAACCAGCTCTCCCCAGTGTCTCCCAAGTGGTGGGAGGCTCAGCCATGCCAGCTGGTCCCAGCAGAATTATGGGGCTGTTAATGAGCTGCCTCGGGCACCATGTGGTGCTGGGACCAGGATCCAGCTCTGCATGCTGTGTCAAGACCGAAAGTGCTGTAATGTCCCTGTCTGCCTCTTAGCACTGTGCTTCCTCCAGGAGCTCAGAAACTACTGTGATGCTAGAATGCCTTTCCCTTCCCAAAATTATTCCCTGTCTGCTCTGGAAAAGAGGAGCAAAAGGTTTTAAGAGCAAAATTCTACTCAGCAACACATCTCTGCCCACTTTGCAGATGTGTCAGCAAAGGATGTGACAAAAGAAAGTCACTAGTGCTATGTGCCACTGCTCTGTTCATGGACAGTCAGGGAGAACAGCTCTGGGTTTGGTTAGTAGAAGCATCTAGAGCTGGTGGGACCAAGTTCAGACCCCACAGCTGACCTGGTGTAGGGGTGGTTGTTCAGAGCACTGAAGATGGAGGCGTTGTGTACAGCATGGCACTTTACTTGTCAGCACAGCATTAATTGTAGTTGTTTAATGCAGTGATTAGTGTTGTTTGTTCAGATGTCTAATGTAGCAATTAGCCTCGGCAGGGTGTTCGGTGATAGGTTATGAGTGCTTTCTTCCTGCCAAGAAATACTCTACATCTCCAGCTTTTCCTCCCAGTGTTCCTGGGTGCTGCAGTGTTCCTGCACCTCATCTCTCAAACACTGCAAGCATACAGGTACTTTGCTGCGAGGCAATGGGATCATCCCCAGCAGAGAGGTGCTCCTAGGGTACTGTTCAGTCAGAACTCAAATTTTCACGAGTGCCGTCTCCTGCTCAGCTCATGGAGTATGTGGACTTATGAGGAACGGCTGAGAGAGCTGGGGGTGTTTAGCCTGGAGAAGAGGAGGCTGAGGGGAGACCTCATTGCTCTCTACAACTACCTGAAGGGAGGTTGTGTAGAGGAGGGAGCTGGCCTCTTCTCCCAAGTGACAGGGGACAGGACAAGAGGGAATGGCCTCAAGCTCCACCAGGGGAGATTTAGGCTGGACATTAGGAAAAAATTTTTCACAGAAAGGGTCATTGGGCACTGGCAGAGGCTGCCCAGGGAAGTGGTTGAGTCACCTTCCCTGGAGGGGTTTAAGGGACGGGTGGACGAGGTGCTGAGAGGCATGGTTTAGTGTTTGATAGGAATGGTTGGACTCGATGATCCGGTGGGTCTCTTCCAACCTGGTTATTCTGTGATTCTATGATTCTATGATTGTCCTTCTGGCAGTGCCTTTGCATGGCTTGATCCGCTTTGGTCCATCTTAGCAGGAATGGATTTGACCCAGAGAAGTGGCCCATGGCTAAAACTCCCTTTGATTTGCCAGATGTCCTTAGCTGCTGCAAAGCTGTCACTGGTGTGTTATTTGGGATCATGTCCCTTGATTAAGACCCTGGGAGAGGAGACAAAATGCATCCCTGGTGCTGAGGAAGTTATTGATTTTTCTTCCACTGAGTGAGATCAGTTTCTGGGGTTTGATGGATGACAAGTAACATAATCCCCAAGCTGCGGAGGTTTGGTGCTCTCCTGGGCCAGTACCATCTTATTCCCAAAGCTGTTAGTGCTGGCAGGCTGCATGGTGCTGCCCTGCTCTGGCAAGAGGGGCACAAGGGGAGGGGGAGGCATCACAGCAGCAGCTTTGCAATGGATTGTTTAATTAGCAGAAGCTTGAACGCGAGCCTCAGATTAAGAGGCTGAGAAGTACTGTGGCCCTCGAGGGGAAAATGTACTAGATTTATGCATTATGGGCTGTAAAGTGTTAGCAGCTTTCTCTGGGGGCTTGCTCACCCCTGTGTCAAAGGCTGGCAGGGGAAGCTCTGCATCCTACTGGCTCACGCTTCGTCCATGGGATGCTGCCCTGCCCCACCCAGCTGCTCGGGTCTGCTCTGAGAGCCTCTAATTGCATCCTCCACTCTTCATCCTCCAGTATCCTGGAAATGCATGAGGGGCATCTGGGACATGATGTGGAGGCAGCTACACAAGCAGATTGGGGAGAAAAGAATTACTTCTGGTCCTTGGTGAGTTCCGGGCTGTAGTCTGGTGCTGAGCAGTGATGCCTCTTGGCTGCAGTCAGTTCTCCTGGTGGGCTGAGGTCTGGGAGCACTGAGGTGCCCAGGCTGGGGGTAGGAGAACCCCTGCAGAGGTGGCTCTTTATTTTTCAACTGGGCTCCTGCCAGGTGGCTGATGAATGTGGACACTTCGGGGGAGGTTTCTGGGGGAAAAAGGAACTAGACAGTTGCTTCCCAGCCAGGTGAGTTGCTCTGCTGGGAACAATTTCAGAGAAGGTTTTGAGTTGGAAGGGTTGGAATCTCTCCCAGTTCTGCATCATTTAAAAAACAGATCCTTTAAACAAAGTTGTTCCTCAGACTTACCAATTTTATCAGGAGAGCAAGCTGAATTTTTCCTGATTTTTAAAAGTAAAACTGGAAGGAGAAAAATAAGTGCTGGCAACGAGCGCATGTCATGATAAAGCAAAGCAAAGATGCAAAAGATGAAGCTGCATCAGATGCGTGCCAGGCATCCTATCACTTCGAGCAGCCCCTGCCTCTGCAGGATGCTGGACCACCAGCTGTATCTCTGTCTGACCCAGGGAAAGGATTGCTAAAATAAACCCTATTCCTTGAGGAAGGCAAAGCAGTTCTGATGTTTACAAACCTACCAGGAAAGATGTCAGCGCTGATAAACGCTGTCTGTTGACTGAGAGTTTAGAGAACGGGATCAACTCTGTGTTGGTCGCTGCCTTGCACTAGAGGCTGGGAACTTCAAAGTGAATTAGACAAGTATTTCACGTCCGTGCCGGGAGGGTGGCTGCTGGAAAGAGCTTCTTCTGCCCCCTCTCTGGCAGCCCTTAAGGCAAGAGCAGAGCTGGCTGTAGAAGAAGCACTAATGCAGCCCCGGAGGCAGCAGGGCTGTGGCCAGGAACGACAGCTTGGCTGGACATGGTTGAGTGGAAATGCTGAAGTGTAAGAGAACAAGGGAGAACAGTGCACTGAAGATGCATTCTCACTGTGGCATCAGGCTGTGCCTCCCTGGGGGGGGTCTCTGAGGCTTCCCTCCCCTTCTCACACGCGTACCCACACGTGCACCCATCCACCAGTGTTGTGTGCTTGCTTTTCTAAGGCTTGTCCTCTCCTGGGCACCACTGCTTGCCCTGGCTGAGCTCAGGATGGAGCAGGGGTGCTGGCAGCAACTCTGCTGCATCAGTCATAGCCTGTGGAGGCCAGTCCCAGGATACCCTGGAAGGATACAGTGCTGGTGGTGGCTGCACCTTGCTCTGCACAGAGGTCCTGTGGCAGAGCCCACCACCCGAATCTGTGCACCGAGGTCTGCTTCTGCCTCTGCTTTGGTGAATGAAAGCCTCACTTTTTTCCAGCACTGCTTTTTTACTCGAGTAGTCTGCTGTAGCAAACCTGTATTTCCCCAGATGGTGGCTGCAGTCTGCAGAGGACATCTGGAAGAGAGGGGTCAGGTGTTCTCCAGGTACCAGCGTGACCCTTTGCCCTGGGCTGTTCCTAGGATGGCTGTGGGATGAGGAGAAGGGTTGTCCTGGAGAACCAGGAGCAACAGGCACCCCAGGGAGAGGGACACTGCAGCAAAACTGGACATAAAAAAAAAAATATTTCACGGAAAGGGTCGTTGGACACAGCAACAGGCTTCAGAGGGAGGTGGTTGAGTCACCATCCCTGGAGGTGTTTAGAAGACAGGTGGACGAAGTGCTGAGGGACATGGTTTAGTATTTGATAGGAATGGTTGGACTCGATGATCCTGGGTGTCTTTTCCAACCTGGTGATTCTGTGAAAACGGCATCCGCTGTTATTCCCGGTGCGCTGTGATAAGCTCTCTTGATTTCTTTGTGAATTATTTAAAACGCAGGAATTGCAAACAGAAGCTGGGCTGGTTTTGTTGTGTGCACATCCTAGATTAGAGCGGGAAGCTTCATTACAGTGAGCTTAGAAGTCTTCAAAGGCTGGATATATTTTCTCCTTCATTGATAAGCAATATTGATTTCGGCAGCGGTTCCCTGCTATGCCTGGCCACAGGAGTGTGGTACTCCTGCAGACCCAGAATTGTGCTTTAGCACAGAAGTGTGTGCTTACTGTTGAGCAAAATAGATTGTTTCCCACACGCTGTTAATTCACTTGTGGAGGAGAAGCTTCACAAAATGTTTAAAGGGGAGATTTGTATTTTTTTGTGCCAGGTAAGGTCTTGTGCTCTCTGCCAGAGTGCTGCTCATCCCAGTGCAGAGTAAAGCAAGTTATCTTAGACCTACTCTACTCCTGTAGGAAGCCCTCCCCAGGGAAAAAGGAATGTTTACCTCAGGTCTCTGTGCTGAAAAAGATGCTCTAGGTAACATGCTGCTTCCAATGATGTCTATAGTCTTTTTAAAGAATAGAATTTTATCACATATTGTGGTGTTGCAGGAGTATAAAAAAAAATAATGGTAATTAAACAACTAAATGCAGGATTTTGTTATTTGCGGAAGTGAGTCAAACTTCTTGCGATGGCCAGGTACCAGAGATGGATAAGAATAGGATGGTGTTAAAGGGGTTGGGAGACATGGGGGAAGGAAGCGCTTCCCTGGTCTGCGTGGACTCTTGACATAATTAAGGCAGGCAGCTAACGGTGCTGAGTTCACGGTAAACCAGACTGAGCAAAAGCAATGGTTAGAAACATTACCATTATGTTTATGTGCAAAGACTTATCCTAATCAACTGTTCCTTGTGTATCACATCAGTGGTGCTTGCCCAGATTCAGTGATACAGCCAGACAGTGTGTAGGCTGGGGTCTGTGTACCCAGGCATCTCCCGTGGTTCACACACATGTTGCTTCCTTTTTCTTTCCTTCTTGTGCTTCTCAATTTTTTTCAGAAGCTAAAAAAACAAGATAAAGGCTTAAAAAAAAGAAAAAGCTCGGATTTCTTTCCTGTAGGAAATGCTTCCTTGTGGTTCTGATCCAAAAGTTGTCCAGAAATATATGACCAAAATAAGATATACTCCATAATAATGGATTATAAAATACCTGCTCATGCACACTTGGGTGCTGGAGTGTCTACTGCAGCATGGAGAGCTGTGTGGAAGTGTTCCCACTGGGGTCCTGTGAGTTAAGATCTACCAGTGTTGAGACTTTTAGGAGCATGTCAGAGGTGCCTAATGATAATCTGTTTATGGGCTCGGCAATGTTGGAATTCAGCTTAATTGAGCTCTTGGACTATTCTCAAAGAGATTTGAGTTCTGTGAGGATTTTAGCTCAAATTGCATCACGATTTGCATGACTAACAATGTGTGTGTGATGCTCCACTTAGAAGCATCCGTGATCTGAGCTTGCACGTGGCAGCTTTTCCCCACAAAATGTTTGACTGAAACATTAAAATCATGAGACCAAGGGAGCAGCCACATCATTTTTTTATTTTAAGCTTTTTCGGATTCACTTTGATCACATTGAATTTTTGGTTGTTTTCTTATTATTCACTTCCAGAATGACATCCACCCAAATATTTTATCACTGGAAACCCAGATGCCAAAAGCTGAAACTACAAAATATTGAGTTGTGTCATAAAGCCACATGAATGTCAGCACTGATTCCTGGAGGCTTGATTTTCTTCTTTACACTCACTTAAATCCATGTTAACCCTGGTTCCCCGGCTTTAGGCTGGCGTTAGATGGGCCCTGAATTGGGCTGTTTTGGTCCTAAGTGGGTTCTTATGTTTGCAGAGGGATCTGAAAAGGTCACACTCTCAGATGCTGTCATCTGCCTCCCAGTTTCTCTGGCATTGATCATGCCCTTCTGCCACTAAGCAATCCAGGCTTGGAAGTTCCATCACTGGTTTTCACTTAATTAAAAATTTACCTTACCAATCCACGATCCGAAATGAAAGGCACAGGCACTTCAGATCATGGTTGCTTAATCTTTCATATTATTTCCAGATTTTCTTAACATTTTTGGCTTACCCTTGCACTCTTTTAACTTACAGTTATGTTTGCTGCAGCTGGAGGGGATTAGAGCCCTTTTCCTTCTCTCCCATCAGCTAATTTGCTCCTTGGAGTAGAGTTGTGAATAGTTCTGTTCTTTTTCTGCTAGTAAGTATCAATGAGAGGTGATGATTAAATAGTATTATCATGATGATGATGGAAATGTTGACAGCTGGCACTGAACATGATGGCAAAGATCTGTGGCAGGTGTTTTGTACCTGGGATCTACTAAATAAGAAGAAATAATGAAGAGAAATTGTCATTTAAAGGTGAGCTGGCTGAAGCCAAGAAATACCGGAGTCCTTGCAGCCCCTAGATGCTGTTGAGATTAGCTGAAAAGAGAGAGGCTTGGGTAACAGAAATGCATCCTCTGCAGGTACGTACAGGTCAGATTGCAGGGAGCTAAGGAACAATAACTGATTACAGCTTCACCTTTAGAGAGCTTTGTCTCCTGTTTCTGGCTGTTGTGTTCTGAGGCTGATGCTTCGAAGTCCACTTTATCTTTTATTCACAAATGCTGATGTGTTTTAAATGAATGGTGCAGTGCAGTTGCTATAAATAAGTGAATGTCAATACAAGGCTTTATCACATGAAAGGCTCATTGATGGGACCCAGCACTGATAATGGCTCTGCGGGTTCCTTCAGAAGTCCGCAGGATATAGGAGAGGAATCAGGCTTGTGATCTGTTGCAAGAACTTTTTGATCTTGGCAGTGATGCTTGCGTGCTCTGTGTAGGATGGGAAATAGGGAAATAGTGGAGAAACCGTTTATTGTTATCATGAAAAGATGAGGGAGGACCAGCGTAGATGGCCATGATAAACTGATATTTTATGGGAATGTTTTTCTGTCTTAACCTCTCTTCTGTGGCTGCAGGAACCTGTACCTGTCGATACAAATCAGTCCTTTCAGCTATCTGCTTGGTATCCTGCACCTACAATCCCGTCTCTGGCTTTATTTGCAAAGGTAAAAAAACATCAGCAAGCTACTTCAATCCCATGCCCACATCTCTCACCTGTGGCTCTTGGGGGCATATGTATGACATTCCTCGTACCAGAAGATAAATGCTCTAATAACAGATGCTGCGTCGCTAGATCTCCAGGCGTAGCAGAGAAGCTCCAAGTTTAATAAAAAGAGAACAGTCTTCTGCCTTACTGTAGCCCTGCTGAGACTTGGGAGGCTCAGTAGGGGAGGGTAGCACTGCACTGCCCTCGGGGGGCTGCTGCAGAGTGGGTCCCACTGGATGATGCTCTCCTTGGGAGATCTCTTTAGCTATTCCCTGGTGCTTCTTCCAGCTCTCCGTTGAGGACATGTATAGCTGAATGTGATTGTAGAGTCAAGTCTTACTTGGATCTGGACACTGCATCCTGGCTGCGGCAACTGACTCAAACCATGCATCAGGCTGTGGAAGGGAGGTGGTCCTTGCTTGGCCATGTTTTGAGGGAGGGAAGGGGCCAACGTGTAGCATGTGGGTGAAGCCAAGGGCCCACTTTCAACCAGACATCCTTCTGAGGGAGTGTTTTATTGTTTATTTTGTTTTATTTGTTGAGAGCAAGTCAACATTGGAGCAACTCAACATTATTTGTTGGGAGCTCAAAGGACTTCTACTAATGTGCTCAGGAAGAGACTTTGTCCTTTAGAGACAGTCTTCCAGGCTTCTGTTGGGGTTTAGGTGGCTCCAGGCTGGCTGTGCATGGCCAGGCTGTGAGGCTGCTAGCCTGTCCCCTTGCCTGCAGGAACACTGCAAGCTGCCTTAGATACAGGAACAAATAGCTTGTACAAGGCATTGGCTTTAATTTTAAGGCTTTTTCCTCTGGGGACAGTGGATTTCCTCCTACGTGCAGCATCTTGACGAGGATGTGTTTTATTTTCATATCTGTCACCAAGCCAGACAGAAGGCTGGTGGTGGTGGTTGTGCTCAAGTACTCCAACCGAGATGCAGGTGCTTTCGTGCCTTGGCAATTCAAGGGGTGTCCTTCTCTCTAAAAATGCTGTTGTTATAGAGATGGGTTTTCTTAATGAAGAGATTGATCCCTTCCCCAGGCCACATTGCATTCCCAGCTGGAAGCTGTTTGGTTTCAAATTAAGGAGAGACTGTGCCTTTTGCCGCTGCTGGTTTGGGACTGTCCTGGAGTGACAGCAGGGAGCAGGCAAACTTGCCTACTTTGCTTGTGTCCATGCCCCTTTTTGTCTACTGAAGCTGTTCTTATTCCTGGTCCTTACTGGGCCACTGCTGCACATGATGTTTTGCTGATGCTGTTGCTTATTTTTCCCGTTTTTTATTTTTAATGTCACCAGGGCTATGATAGTGGCTGTTTTCTTTCCCCCTGCTGCAATAATTGGAACTTCAGAAGAACTGAAATAGGCAGCCTTGCATTCCTGCTGGATTGCTTAATGCATCTTAATTTAATTAATTAAATTGTCCATTTGGTTACGTCACTGGCAAGTCACAGGAAATCAGGACCTGGAGTGGAGCAGGCTGACGCACCTCGCAGCGCCCAGCCTTTTACTGTGCTATTAAAGGCTTTGTTAGAGGTATGTGTTGCTGTCTCTCCCCTCTGCAGTGGCTCCATTTAGGCTGTAGCTCTGCAGCTGGGGCCAGATTGGGTGTTCCAGTTCAGCATTTTTGGATTCTTGCTTTTCAGTGTCCTTTTCTCCAGACTCTTGAATGGAAAATGATCCCGCAGCGGTGACTTGCTCAGCTTTCAGAAGATATTTGAGCTTGGCGTCTCCTAACTTCATTAAAGATGGTGTTTTTGTGGAAGAGACTGTCTTATATCTGTGTGTAATATCTCTCAGGCCTCTCTTTCTGTTCTAGTGCCTTTGCATGAAACCAGAAGGCAGCATTACTATTGCATTGGTATTGTTTGCTTTACCTCCTGATGCAGCCATCCTACTTGAATCACTGAATGTTCAGCATCATCTCCAAAAAGTACTCACAAGGCAAACCCTAGAGGTCTGGAAACCTGAACTGTTGTTAACATTTTATAAGGGCATCCATTCAGCCTCTCTGTTACAGTATTCATGGGTGGAGTCTTTAAAATTGCTGCCCAGAGTGGGGAAAACAGATGGATGAACGAAAAAAAACCCTAACTTTTGCTGATTTGGTCTTCCATCATTTGGCAAGAGGCAAGCTGGCCGCAATAGGAAATGGTACAGCAAGCAGCATTGCGATAGTTCATCCATCAAAATACTTGTCCCGTTAATGGCTACAGCTGTTTTTCTTGCTGATGAGTCCACACACGAGGGAAAGGCTGTTTGCCCTGGGATCAGTTAGGCAGTTGTCACCCTCTCAGAGTGGAAGAGCAGCATTGGGGTAGGACCAGGGATGCTTTCTACATTCAACTCTGCTAAGCTGAGGTATAAATCAGATGGGAAACTTGCTGCTCATGGTGAAGATGTCTTGGAAGTCCACAACTGAGCAAAGGCCAAGGAAAAACTGTTGCTTTTCTATGTGGCAGCTTCTAGGTGTGCTGCATGTATTGTGGTGATGGGTGTTATGTGGATGCACTGGGGAGATGAGCATTTTACCTTCCACACCACCAGCGAAGGTGAACTGTGCAAGGCTGCTGTTTACCAACTAGGCAGAAAAAAAATTGACTGCTGATTTACCTGCTTGCAGCCCAGGAAAGGGCAAGACCTTTGTTTTTTAGGTGCTGTCTGTGTGCAGGAGGGCAGGGTTATTGCAGTGAGAGCTCCCGAGCTCTGCAATAGGGCAACTCAGCCTGTCGGAGGCTGATGTGTTGGAAAGGAGAGTACAGAACACAGCTTGCTTAGTTTAGTAAAGCTTTGAGATAAAGGATCAAACTCCAATTTAACTTTAAAATGGGATTCTCAAGAACTGTTAGGGCTGGACTTATCAAGTGATGCTGCATAATTCATTGCTGATTTTTATCGCATCATTTAAACATTATAAAAGCTATCAAAGGGTCAGCCAAGGAAAGCCAGCTCCTGACAGCAACCCTCTCCTTCACTCGCCCTCTCTCACACCTGACATGCTGGCAGACTGCATCCAGCAGGCAGCGTAGACCCCCTGCTGATGGAGCCCAGCAGAGCCACGGGGAGCGGGAGGTGGGTTTTGTGGTGTAGCTCAAGGAGAGAGACAAAGGGAGGCTTGAAAATGGTGATATGCTCAATCTCAGCCTTGCCTCCTGGAGAGCAGAGGTGCTGCATTGTTGTCCAGAGAGGTATAAAATACAGCTGGCATTAGCACACAGTGACAAAAACATGGTCCTTGGTGCTGGCCCTTTGCTGCTTCCTGTGGGGGCTGTAACTGATGGAGGCTTCTTGCAAGAAAACTTCATAAAGCCTACATTTTATTTGGTTTCTTTCAGGGCTTTGACAATTTGGGGGTTAGCACTTCTCCTCAGACCCCGTGATGCTCAGATTGTGCTTTTCCTGCAGTGAAATAGCTTTCAGAGGTCAGTAATTCCTCGATCCAGGTTTGTTGCTTGGCCATAGGTTATCTGAAACATTTCCAATGTTTCACAATAATTTTGTTTTTCTTTCCTGATTATCCTTGGGAAATCCACACAAAAAGTTGTTTTGTGTATCTTGGAGCACGCCATAAACAAAGCTGGCATGTGTCTGTGTTGTGCTGATTCAGGTAGTTGTTTTTGGAGGTGAGCAGTGAGAGAGGACAACAGAGGAAGATATTTGATTGCAGTATTAAGTGTTTGTTCACGACTCGTTTGACAGAAGTTAATTTAGATTCACCGTGATCTAACTTCAAAAAATAAATGAGCTCTACTTGAGGTGTTAAAAATAGAATTTCTGATTGTGATAGCATCTGGCAGAAATCCTAGCTTTTTAAGTAAAGTCAGACTTACTCCTACGCCATAGGTGAGGTTGAGTCATGGAGGTGACAGGTTTCTATTTGAGATGAAAGTAATACATTTTTGTGTCTGTGTCAAGCCCTACCAGCTAATGCTGTGGCCTGAGGTAACATGCCCTGGGCAATATGCCACCTTGTACCCAGGCAAGTCTAAAGAGATGGGTCAGCATTCGAAGCTCTGGGTAAAGGCTTGATATTTGTATATGAAGATTACATCTAATAATGCAAAAAATGTGTTACCAGCAGTGCCAGGCAGTTTAAAGGTGAGGCTGTTTCTGTTCGGATTTCAATGCTATATAAGAGTCAGCATGTTTTCTCCTGCTGAAGGAGCCCTGGCTTGTGACAAGATGCCTTGGTAAGCCTGTCTGTGCTTGGGATTATTTTTTTTTATTTGCAGGGTTTTCTTTTTTGTTGTCTTTCTATGCTGAAAAAGAACTCCTACTTTTCGCTGTCATTTGGGGCAATCCCATCAGTCTTCCTCCATCTCTTCTCCTATTGACCAGAAAGCACAGAGAACTGCCCCTTCTTCCCATCACAGTTACATTCCCATGCTGGGTGCTGCGCTCTGGCCCCTCGCAGCCAGAGGTGCTGGCGCCTCAACCAGCACCTGTAGTGTTTTCAACACCCCGATTGTTGGGTTTCCTTAGGCTCCCATGGCTATTACAGCTGCTGAGCTTCTTCAGCTGCAGCCCTGAGGAGTGAATCACCAAAGCTGCTCCCCAGAAAAGTCTCTGTGCCTCTCGCTTTTTGCTGCTCTCTAGACTGGAGTCAGCCAGCGCTGGCCAGGGACCTGCTCCTCTGCAGGTCATTTTTCCACTTTCATTTTTCCTACATGGGAAGGGAAGTCTCCACCGAGGAGCCCACTATGATATTTATGAAACTTTGTTTTCATAAACTGCTCGTTGTTTAATAGGGCATAAAACAGCCAGTATGAGATAGTTATTTGCTCTACAAAATCATTTTGTTCTGTAGCTCCAATTTTACACGGCACTCACTGCATTTTATTTTGTTCTCCAAGAAATGTGACACAGTAGATTAACTATTGATAGCAAAATACAGTGTTTCCTGTACAACTGTCACGTATCTTCCTCCATCCTCTCTCTTTAAGCCCAGATGATCAAGTAGTGCCGGACCATGTTGCTCCTACAAGGAAATAGGTTCTGAAATGACTCTGTGAAGAGAAGTTTTAGGCATTCCTGCCAATCTCTACAGCTCCTCAAAGTTAGAGAGTAAACTGCTATTGTCTTTAATGACTGTGAAGCATTTTGCTCAGCCTAGGTAGCAGTATCTCTTGGTGACTAGTCAGCACCCAGCACCTTCAGCACAGAGAAAATTGCCATTGTCAACATAGATGACCATGTTTTAGGTTAATAATGCATAATAATGACGTGGTAAAGAATCCATTGTGCAGCCAATTAAACAATACACACTTAAAAAAAAGAAAAGTAAATAGGTTGAGGAAACCTATCAGGAGATTTGGTGGGTTTTTTTCTTTCTTTTATTCATTTCTCATCTGTTCAGGATGCCCGTCCACAGCGCCGCGGGTGTGCCTTGCCAGTGCTCGGGGAGCCTGGCTGGAGAAGAGGAGGTCAACCACCTTCAGCAGTTATTTTAGCTCAGAAGATGTTTAGTGAGAAGAGGAAAATCACCTGGCCAGGGTGAGATTTCCCTGTTGTCCCCCAAGGCCTGTGCCCTGTGCCAAGGATGATGGAAGGAACAAGATGTGGAAGCTGGGCAGCAGGGAGGCTTATTGCCCCACTAGCCATGGTGTTGTCCCACCATTCATGTCACAGCGTTGTCTCCACTGTTCACATCACAGTGTTATGGGGACCAGCTCTTTAAAAAGGGTACCCAAAGTTGAGTGCCAGAAGAGGATGCAAACAGCCTCTAGCTTGTCATGAAATTGCCACAAAGGTGGCTAAGGGGATGTGGTTAGTGTATAGATACCTTCTTGGAGAGAAAATAACATCTATTGAAGAGCTCTTTCATCTAGTAACAAGAGCTGATGGCAAGAAGCTGAATAACCTGGTCCTGATTTCTTTGCATGACTGGCTGTGCTTTAACCATTGATACAAAAAGTGCAGCAAAATAGTGAAGAAATGTCTGTGCAGTGCCAGAGGTGCCAGTGTGCTCCTGACTTTTCTGCAGGATTTCCTCTTTGTGCTTTGAAATGGATAAAACTCAAATGCACGTGGAAGGTCCTGGGGCAGGTGGTGTGTGCAGAGCGCACGACAGATCCTTGCAGAGGTGGCAAAACGACTTCTCTACAGCAACGAAAGGTGAGCTGTGGGCACAGAGAGAGAGCATTATAAATCCTGTGTTATGTAAAGGGCAAAAATAGCTCCCTTGCCACGATGCTGCTCTGTGTGAGAAGCTGCAGGTAACAATCGCAGCACCAACAGGGTGAAGTGCAGATGGGAGTTTGGGGTGGCTCTGGATAGTTTTCAGACCTGGCTTGTTTGGAGTGGATGTCAAAGAGCAGGCTGATTTTTGAGGGACAGTGGTTGGAAATAAAACCACTTGTTCATACAACCCATCTGCTTCCCCTCATGACTCCACTCTGCTTTTCTTTTCTAAGGGGAAAACTATAAAATTTTGCTCCTTTTGATACCAGTGCCTTGGAAGCCTCAAAATTGCAGTGTTTCTAAATGGGCATCTGAGTACAAAAAGCAAGTTACCGGTGTCTCAGTGGAGTACTTGACTTGTAAAATACTTGTTACCAACACTGATGCAAAATAAATCAAGAAGTGGTCTGGGTCTTCCAGTGCCAGCTGACTTTTGCAGAGGTGTGGAAATAAAAGGGGCATAAGTTCTATATTTGTAAGCTGAGCAAAATCACTGGCAATTACTGCAAAACAATGAGTTTTAGTGTCCTTCCAGTGCTTTTTTTTTTTTTTTTCCAGGGAGATGAACATTGCCTTTAGAAAAGGATGCATCCACTGTGGGTTTCTCATGGGAGAAGCGTTTCTTATGCCTTTTGGCAAGGTGACAGGGAGAACACAACCTGCTCCTTGTAAAGCTGCCTCTGTGAATGACCTGGCAGCCTTGTGCTGGATAAGGGATGCTTCCTAGGGAGCAGGAAGGTTTCCTTGAAATTTGGAGGCAAACTGTGTCTTGACAGCCCTCTTCTTTCATGCATGTCTCATTAGTGCTGGGTTCTTGTAAGCAGAAATTGTTGTAACTCAGTCAGGCCTAGGAGGAGCAACCTATTTAATTTTAAAAACTGTTGAATAAATAAATAATGGGCAAGGTCTCCATAGGTCTTCTAAAACTGAAGTTTTTGACCAAGATTGGTTTAACCTAGTTATTTGCAGGAGGGTTGTGGTCCTGCTTTAGCAGGGAGGTGTCTGCTCAGTGGTGCAGCTGAATGCAGGGATTCATGAGCCATCCTGCTGCCATCCAACCCACGCAGAGCTTGACTGGGAGCCCTGAGGTGAGGAGAGGCTGCACTCCCTGCTGTGAATTCCCTTCCTCAGCTCATTTCTCACAAGTCTCCAGCTAGAGATTTTAATCCACTGTAGTTGAACAAACATTGATGGTGCAGAGAGGTTTGGAAGTGTGGCTGTTTATTTCATATGCATTTTTAGACCTTGTCTGATGGTCTCTCCTGGACTGTGGATGACCACTGGTATGAATCATAGAATCATAGAAAAAGACCCCAGGGAGTGTAGATCCAAGTCTTGTGCAACTACCCCAGTAGATGGACATTGTTGCCCTGCTCTCTGGGGCTTGTGTTGGCACAAACAAGTGTGGGAGCGTTTGAAATTGCACTAGCAACTCGGGCATTAGCTGGCCTGGAAACTTTGGAACTATTAGATTTTCAAGAGAGGGAGATCAAAAGTTGGATTTCTGGTTTTTAGGGGCCCTCGCTTCCTCCTTAGAGGGTGAAGTGTAATTTCAGGTCTTCTTTGCTTGACCTTTTAGCTTGGAGCTTTTATACGTGATGCATGTCCATGGTTCTTTGAAACCTGCAAGAAATGGTTTGTTCATTGAACATGTAAACAAATTACTTGCTCTGACCTGGAATTGGAACTGACATTAAGCTCAGAGAACATCTATATTTAATTATGTATAGGGGCCAGAAAACAATTTATAACCTTAAAATGGTGTAATTAAAAGTGAAGCCCTCCCTGTGGAAGGAATTTATCCTAATAAAGCCCTAGGTCTTTACTCCTTGGAAAAGCAAAGACATGTTAATTAAAGCCAACCATTTTTAGTACAGAATGTTTCTCTGTTGTGTTTTAGGACTGGTATTTGGATCTAGATGTTACTGTCTGCAGCAGAGTGTGTAGAAGCGTTGTTGGAACTGACCATCTCCCTCACTAAGGACTTTTTTTTGCCCTAGGCAGCATTTCTTGGGAGCACCAGCAGCAGCTACACAGCGGCTCTTCTGGGGCAGCTCTCGCCTCCTCGCCTTCAGCTGCTGTTGCAGAGAACCAATGCGGGAGACTGACCCTGAATACTTTTCATCAGATGTTTAATATTCTTTCCATCCTGCTTTTATTAGCACAAATAATCTCAGGCTGGAATGGGTAATGGCTGAGGGAAGGAGTGAAGATTTCTTTTCTGTTTTCTTTGCCCTGCTTGAGGAGTTCAGAGAGGATGGAGACTTTTGAAATACATGTTACAGTAGTGCTTATTAGCAGCTACAGCCTAATCATGTTGCTTTGGGTTTTTTGGGCATTTCTTCTTTTTGCAGCCACGTTTTGTGCCCCTCTGCCCTAAAACATTACTGTTCCAGGCAAGCAGTTGGACCAGCTTGGCTGTTTGCCATCTGCTGTCAGAGGAGTCAGCATAAAGAATTATGGATGCAATCTACTGGTAGCCCTTTGCAAAACTGACTGTAAAACGCTGAACTGTAAAACCCTTTCCTCCTTTCAGAAGCAAGGCCAGGGTTATTAAACACAAAATATTGCACATTAAAACAGCATTAATCAGCTCAACTGAAAAATATCTCTGGGAATCTCGCAAAATCCAAATCAACGATAAGGTTTGTATCTTTGTCCTTGACTTGCTCTGTTTCTATTGTGTGCACAATTTATCCATTTCTCAAGATCCCTGCAGGTACGGGCTCTTGACTGAGAAAAACAGTCAACTTGAAAAGGCTTCAAGCTATTAAAAATTAGTTTAAGCTATGGTATTTGGTGAATAACTTTTAAAAATTCTTAATCTTCAGACTTTCTGTTAATATTTTTGCTCCTACCTTGTGGTATGCTAAGTTTATCCTTCTGGAGAAACTGATTTCACAGAGGGAAGTGAGTGCAACCTCTGTCTAGCGCCCAAAGCAAGAGTGACTGGTGAGTTCAGTGCTATTTCAGCTTGGGGTATGTGCTAGAGGGACATGATCTTCCATGAAGCTGTGGAGATGGCAGAATAAACCATCTGTATCAAGGGAGCTTGCCTCTAAAATGGGAATATCGTGCTACTTGCTATATTGAAGCGCTCTGCAGCTGCCTTTGGATGGTGCTGTCATGCTGCTTGGGCAGAGAATTGCACGTCCACCGTTCTGGGCTGTAGTCTCTGCATCCTGGTGTGGGATGGCTTGATGATACACTGGTGTCAGCATGGAGTCAGTGGCGGGGGGAGGTTGGAAGGGGTCTCTGACCATCCCTTTTGTAAGCCTTTGCTTGTAGCAGGGCCAGCTTCAGAGTGAAATCAAGTGGCCTACAGGAATTTCAAGGTGATTTCTGCTTTTTGGGGAAACTCCATACATGCACGTGGGCATCCCACGCTTGGACAAATTACTGATCACTTAGCCTGTCATCAGAAAAGAAATTATCTAAAACCTTCTGCTTAGAAAGGTCCCTTCCTGTGGTAGTTGGGAAGCATTTTAGGAAAACCAACTGTAGAATGTAAAAACTTTTTAATCTTTGCAGAGCTTCAGGCAGGAATGAATTTCACAGCGAAGGTGCGTTTGGATGAGCAGTGCAAGCCTGCAATGCAAATCGTGATGGTGTTGGAGAGTGTTGGGAGGGTATGGAAACGGCCAGGCTTTCCTCAGCTAATTCATGCTGCTGAGCGGGAGAGCTATACCTATAAATACAGGGAGCTGAGTGCTTTAAGGACCTTTATATCAGCTGGTGTGGCATGGTTAACATTCGCATAGGCAATAAACACTATTTGCTGAAGATTTGTTCAGCAGTTCTCATCATTGAATCCACTTACTTTAAAAAATGTGATTGGTGCCTTGGTGAATACATAGCTGCAGGAACATGCCTTCCTTCTCAGAGGAAATGGAAGAAATATCAGAGTCACTAGTGTTTATCACTGCAGTCCAGCCGTAAAAGTAACATTTGGGGAAAACATGAGAAATGAGCATTAGTAGAATGCATGTTTATTGTTTAATGGCCACTGTAAAGAAATAAAAAATGTAGTTTGTTAATGGCTTTTCAGTGTCTCCTCTATCCTGCTTCTGATTGCAAATAGTCTGGTTTAAAAAAGGAGACTAGCAGAGCTTTAACCTTCTTTGTTACCAGCTGGAAAGCACTTTGGCTTGCTTTACAATACAACATGGGTTTTGTTCAGGTTTTCATCCTGTCTTGTTTAATTCTGTGCAGTTGCTGTCTCATTGGTTTTGGCTTCCATTTGGTCTGCTAAGATGTCTTGTTGAGGTCTTTGGAAAATGTCATCATGGTATGATGGGTGCTTTGGGTGGGAAAGGAGCGTGTCCTTTTCCTTTGCTGTCCCCGTGTGATCAGGTGGTAAAGGCCACTAGCTGTCATCAGGCAACTGTCCGGCCTTAATAGTTCAGACTCATTAAAAGCAAGTGATGGAAGAAGAAGGTGGTGTTGAGTGTGGCATTGATTTTCCCATTGTCCGAATCTGCTTGAAATGACCCTCAAGGAGATGCTAAAACAGTGAATTCCCATCAGAAGCATGTCGGGTTTGAGGATTGTAGGATTTGATGCCAGAAAAAGAGACAGTTTTCAGCTGTTTCTGAGCGCTCACTGGTAGGCACTTTTCCTTGCTAGTTGATTTGAGCAGATATGTTGGTTGAAGACCCACTGGGCATTTCAGTGCCTGATAGACACTTGGGCAAAATCAATGAATTTATTTTTTTCTTCACCAAAAGCTTCAAAATGTAGACAGCTATTATTTTTCTTTTCAAGACTGTAACGGAGACTGTTGATGGTTTGGGGTGAAAAGCCATAACAATTTTGTAGGGTTTTTCCATTTTGAGCCTTGCAAACTTGAAGTCGCAGAAGGCATGGAAGTCACGTTTATGTTGAAGGTACTGGAAAAGGTCCTGCGATGAAGGTGGAGGCAAATAGGGATTTTGGAGATGTCTCGCTTTTTGGTGGCTGCTGCCCTTCCAGACTCCTGGATGGGGACACTGAAGTGGTGGTCAACAGCTGCCCTGTTAGATTCTCTCAGCCTCTGAAGATCTGCAAAGACCTTTCACCTCTCTGAAGACTGCTGAGTAAATATTTTTATGCAAACATATTAAGCACAGTTTTCAGTGTTTAAATTAAAAATCGTGAGCCAGGCTTTCAAGAAGCTAAAATACCATTAGGTTAAGGCCTAAGACCTTCAGATTTTTTTTTTTTTCCTGATTTGATCCTACAAATCTGGTGTTCTTGGAGTTCTCTAGAAGCTCACAAAGTCCCATTGATTTTTGCAAAGCTAAGCATGCATTTAAGTGCTTTGCAGGATCAGAGCCAAACTTTGGTTTTCTTTATTTGCTTATACCAAGCCTGTAGGGATCACATTTTCAAGCTTTTCCTAGTAATCAAGGAGTAGAAGTTATTAATGTGTTTTTTATGGCACTTCAGATTCTGATTTCACATGATTCGAGGAGCTAAGATTGTCTAGTGTATAGAATGATTTGGGATGGAAAGGACCTTAAAGATCATCCATTTCCACCTCCCTGGATCAGGTTGCTCAAAGCCTCAGCCAAGTTGGCCCTGAACACCTCCAGGGATGGGGCATCCATGACTTTTCTGGGCAACCAGAGAGAGGAGAAAAAAAACAACTAAACAACAGCAACAAACTATTAATTCTAGCTAGAATTTCTGTGTAGCAACCCCTGTCCTATCCTTTCCTAGGGATGCACTGCAAAGGTAGATTCTCTCTTATTGCTCAGCCAAGAATTGCTCCTTCCCTGTGAGCCAGGTCGGTTATAGCTAACTGCCCTGCGAGTTTCCATCTAGCTGCAGGGGGAAAAATGAGAGCCCCAAAAGAGCTGTGAAAGCCATCTAAAATTTGCAGTGTCTAGGAGTAGATGGAAAGCAGTACGCTCCATCAGGTTGGAGGAACTCCTCAGCTGTTTAAATGTGTGCTCAAGTATTATAAAACTATGTTTTACAGAGTTCTTTTTATTACGGCTATGTGAGGCTTGATCACATAAAGTTATATGGGCAACAAACAGACTGGTGCTGAAATGAAGTTCTTATGGCTTTGTTTTGATTTCCACAAGGAAAAAGAATGAATTTGAAATGCACCTTCCAGCTGCAGATAGAAATCTTATTAAAAGTAAAGCAAACTTGGATTTGGAAGTTCTTCTTGCTACAGGGGATAAATTACAGCTGTCCCTTACTGACTCCTTTTTGGTGGAGAGTGGTTTTTTTTCTCTTGGTTGGGGGACCTAGGCTTTGAGGTCTTGTGTTGCCTGCAATTCTGTGGCTGTTGTGAGAGTTTTGCCTGAGGGAGGGTTGTAAGATGGAGCCCAGCCTTCTGAAAAACTGTATAAATCCAGTCTCAAGTATAAGCAGTTTCACTAAAGCAGAACTGGAATTGAGAACTCTTGGATCTAAGTGGAATTATGAATGCAATTAGTGCTGCAAACATTGTATTTGTTATGCTAATCAGTGTCTTTTTGTTTCTTTCCTAATGCCTTTCACCTGCAATGATTGGAAATGCTTGAAATGGCTGGATATTTGGCATTTTCCATTACAACTCTTCTGGAAATTCCTACATAAAGGTAAGCCCATTTTTATTGAAAATACTTGCATCTGTATCTTCAGTTTTACATTACTCTTTTTGGAGGGGGTGCAGGTTGGGAGATTTGGAACTGGTCAGTCTGTCATATATTCCATTTTGTCACCAAGGATTAGGTATCAGTGCTGCAAAATGATAACCAGCCCGGGTAAAATGGAATTTAGGGTGCCTGTTAAAGCGTCAAACACAGCATAATGCATTCAGGAACCTGCCAAATGTTTTCAGCACTCAGGACCACATCTTGAAATTGGTGTGGATTTTTTGATGGTTCCTTTCCAGGTATTAAGATTTTACTTGCATCGTTCTTCTGCCAGGAGCAAGCTAGGTTTCTAATCCTCTGTCTCCTAAGGACAGCTTGAAGACAAGAACTTAAATGCTCTGAGAGCAGAAGTCAAATACAAATAACCCAGCATGGATCATTTTTTTTATAGCTTGAGGATTCTTTGGGCTTTTCTCAGGTTTTGAAGGCTTGATCCTGGATTGCCTCTGTTTGCTACTTTTGAGTTGCTGTCTTACACGCTTCTGGAAAGCTGCTACTGCTAGCCAGCATCTGCATTTAGGTGCAGCTCTTCCCTGCTGTTGCTCTCCACCCTCTGCAAGGCTGTAGGATGGTCCCGTGGGCACCAGGATGCCCTCAGGTGGGTGACAGGCTGCAGGGTGCCAGGACCAGCTCTGATGCACTGGGACTGGTGTGTGTTGGTGCAGGGTGGTGTGTCTGCCAACACCACCAGGCTGGCTGGCACAGTATGAGTGGGAACCCAGCCCTGCACATTTTTACTCACCTACCTGGTCGCCTCTAACTACTTGCAAGCAATGAACCATGCTGAGCAGCACACGGCTGTCGTGGCTGCTTCCTCAGTTCCAGCGCAGGGTGGCTCTCCAAGACATGCCCTGCTCTAGTCGCTCACCCGGCAGAGGCAACCGGCTCTGAGCAAGCCGTTTCTTCCTCTGAGTTTAATATCTCACCAAGAATCCAGAAAAGTCCTTAGCAATTCCTCCCAGGTCTGCCCAATCGGTCTTTTCTGTTTCCATGATGCAGCAGGTTTTTTCGTCAGGACGCAGATTGCTGCTCTTATTTTGTGGAAAGAGATCTAATTACGGTACGAGTGAGCCACATCCATCATTTCCAGTTCAGAGCTCATCCAGAGCTTTACTCTGTGTTTTGGGTACGTGAAGTCACAGGGTTGTCTTCACTGCATTTCCCTTGCATTTGCCAAAACGATAGCTGATTAGGGCAGAAGCAGGCCATCTTGCAGGCTTTTCCCTTGCAGATTTTTTTTTTTTTTGGATGCCACCATGCACTTTGCCTAGCGTTGCAGCACTTTGTGCTCCTGCCTCTATTCTTTTCCACAGTAAGTGGTGGAAGCTTCTGAAATCGAAGCCTTAAGTGAAAATGATAGTGCAATGCTTGTTTTATTGAGCTGGAATAACTGGCCTGGGAAACTGGATAGAAATAGCAAGGTGAGTGTGCGCCAATTGAGAGCAAATGAGCAGGAACTGCTTTAAGTTAGGACATTTTGTGTTTATGTTGCTGTCTTCCTTCTCCCTCATGGGTGTTTTGGTGAATGTTTGGTGTTATAAATCAATCTCCCTCAGTCTGAAGCTACAAAACATCTCTGAAGCTGATACTTTTTATTAAAATTAAGTTCAGGATGAGCATTGCAGCTCAGATTTCATGTGTCCACTTCATTGGTGGTAGAAGTATCATATTTTGCAGAAGCTCCAAGACATTTTCTTTTCACTCCAGGGAGTTAATGCCAGAAAATGAACCCTCTGAGTATGCCTACCGTCTCTTGCACTTTTATCTCAAATGTACCAGGTCAGGGTTTGGAGCAGATTGAACCTGACCCTGTGGTTCTGTTGAGCCCTGAGATGCCAGGGTCTGAAGCCCAGCACCATCTAGAAGTGGCTGAGCACCTATGTGAGCTTGGAGTGTGGATGGTTCTCAAGGGACGACTTAAAACCAGAGGGGATGTTTTTGACATCAAGTCTCCTATTTATTTTTTCTCAGGGGTACCAGGACTTTTTATTCCTTTGACTACATTATTTTCTGGTATATTGAATCTTCTTTTTTTTGACCCTTTTGTATCCTGGGGACACGTGGTGGCTTCTGGGCTGTAGTACTTGCCGCACCAGGCTGCGACGTTGTGCAGTGAGTCAGCTCATTGGCACGACTTTAAAAAGTGCAGTGAGGACAATAAGGCAACTATTGCTTTAGTTATTCCTGTTGTACATGCAGTTGCATAAATGTGCTAGATTATGATTATCTCTGCCTCATAATTAGCAATTTGCATAACTGCTTGCTGTGAACAAGAAGTCCCATCAGTGTTATGAAGGATTTATTTAGCTGTCTCAATATATTTTTGTTATCCAGTGCAGAAAGAAAACAATCGAAATGGAAGCAATCCCAAATGCTTGGTGTTATTTCTAACCAGCACGCATAATTAACAGGAGTACTAATTGTTCAGCACCAGAAACTCATTTGTTTCTCTATAGACTGGAAGAACATTAATTCTCAGAGTGCCTCTCTCTCTTTTTCCCCATAGCAAGCAGTATCATAAGGTCTGCAGTCGGTTGTAACCAGATTATATTTGTTGTGTTTGCAGTGTAGCATTTGTGATAGTCTTGTCTTTTCCCAGGCTTCTGTCTAAGCAATGAAATGTACGTAAATGTATGTAGTCAGGGCTGCGTTTCAGTCTCCAAACAATGGATCCTTGTATCTGCTGTTGTCACACGAAGTGAGGGCTCAGACAAGGTGCTGTCACAATACCTTGGGTACCTGCTCGTTGCTCGAATGTTCCTGCCCAGTGAGTGCCAAGAGATGAGACCCACCTTTCTTTTCTGGCTTTACCTTTACATCTGCTCCTACGCTGCAGAAGATAAAATAAACCCTTGGAAGAGGGACTTGGCATATGTGGTCCTGATTTTGGAAAATCAAGTGCAAAGTTGATCTCGCTGTGTAAAGGGCCAGACTGGCCCCATACAAAACGACTGCTTTATTTGCTTTGTGTAGCATGGACATTATGGGAGCTGGGAAACTCGCGTCTGTGAGCATCATTTCTTTTGAAAGCTATTTAAGTGTACATCTTTGAGCACTTTTTTTGTGCCACATTAGCCTGAGTTTGACATAGAGTTGGGTCATTAAGATGGAGCAAAGGATAGGCTGGCAAAGACCCTAACTCTGGGAATGTCACAATTTTTTAACGTCCATTGACTCTTGAGTTACGGCTCTTGGGAATTTTAAGAAGTACACGGCTTTTCCTCAGGAAGCTCATGAGTCCTGACAAAACCACAGATTCTGGGGATTTTTTTCTGAGTCTGAAATCTGAGATGGGACAGCAGACAGTGGATGTTTCACCGTGTATCTCTTCTGCAGTCTCATACTGTCTGATTGCGTGGCCACTTTCTCTTTGACATTAGATAAGTGGCAGGCATTGGTTTGTACCTAGTTGAGAAGCAAGGGCTGCAGAGCCTGTGGTTGAATCTGTGATGAAGAGCTGGAGGAAAGGTGTGAGCAGCAAATGGCGGAAAGTGGTTGGTTGAGCAGATCCTTTTCACTTTTTGGTGACAATCCTGGAACATAAGGTCCTCTAAAGATTCTTTTCCTGTGCCTGGCTGTGGCTTTTTCTGCATAAATAATACTAGAGAGAACTTACTTGCTTGTGGACTGTATGTTGTATGTGGTGGCCAACATTTATAGTGTCTAGGCCAAAAAGAAAAAGCAGCTTTGAAGCACACACCACAAAAATCATGGGCCCTAGATATGGGGTAAATGGTGGCCCTAAAGCATGCTGGCTAAAAGTACAGAACAGTGTCTTTAGGGAACTTGCTTGAAACGAGATGATATTGTCTAATCCAAGAGGCAAGTGATTTAATACACAATGAACCCAAAATCTTATTTGAAGAAGTAGCTGTGCAGGCTTGTAGCAACATAATTTACTTATTTTTATGAGTAGCTTCCATGCACCGCTAATAAATATGAACTATTAACGGGTTTTTAATCTGATTTGCATTTATTAAAGGTTGAGTTGAGGCTGTAAATAATGCTTACTTAGAGGCATGAAGTATACAGCTCTGTGAGTGGGTCCATCATCCGTTTGCAGAGCCTGGGGTGTGCAAGGCAACACTGATTTGCAATGCTGATCAGCAACTAACTGAGCACGGCATTTAGTTAATTTGTTGGATGGGTTATCTGCCTGGCTCTGAGGATGCTCTTCTAGAGCATTTGCGCTACCGTCTCATAGAATCATTAAGATCTTGCTCTGTCTGCATGGGTTGAAACAGGTGGTTTGGGGTATAATCAATGTTTCTCTGTTCAGTGGGAATTTAGAACTTAAAGAGAGTTGTTTGGGTAGGAGAAGAGAGGCCTGGGAGGCACTTATTGTTGATGTTTTCCAGTCTCCTTTGCATTCATCTCTTCTTCCCACCCTTCCTCAGCCATCAGGTGATAGGAGTAATACATGCTCACATGAGGAAGGGAGGAGTTGAGCATAAGTCAGTGGAGGAAAAGGGGGCAACATCCTCAGGGCTCCTTTGTGAAGCTGAATGGTTTTAGTCTTTTTTATTTTTCTCTTCTTTCATGAAGCCATTTTCTCATACAAGGCCGGGTCCCCAAACAGATGCACTTCTGTACGGGGGACAGAGGTTGCAAGTAGAACAAGGACAAAATGGAAGTTGCTTATTGGAGCGTTTCCTGTTTCCAACTGGGAGTTTTCAACTTGGCTAAAGGAAGACATGAGCATCTCTGGCATCCCAGGACAGAAATAGCTAGGGCAGATAAGAAATTATTGTGGCTTTCTGGCTGGAAATGTAGCTTATCGAGGAGGAAATAAAAACCAAGAATTGCAGAGAGGCTTTGCACTCTCATTGAATAGCACCAAGAGTATATTTAATCCTGCACAGTGTGTGCGTGTGCTGTCTTGACAGCATATGGGGTCCAGAAGACCCCTCCTGCTCAGGTGCTGCCGTGCATCGAGCAGTGTAGCCCAAACCATGGAGGTTTGTCCAGGAAGAGGAGAAAGGCACCTCTAGGGCTGCACGGTGAGATGGGGCAGCATGGCTTCTCTTCTTGGATGGAAGCTCTCTATTTACTTTGTCTCCAGTGTTTACCCTCCTGATGCACGGAAGCTCCCTGAGGAAAAGGAACCCTTCAAGATAAATAGTTTTGTCAAAAACCCAATTTTCCTTCAAAAGTGTTCCGATGGGAACTTCTTAGTAACACGCACTCTTCTTCCTTATTTGCACAAGCAGGCTTGATTGATGTTGTCCTTTGATGTATCATGCAACTGCAGTTGTGAATGAGTTGTGGGAGTGACTGTTTGATGGTTCCCAAGATTGCATTAACGAGTGGGGGCAACCTGCAGTCTCAGGGACTGCCTGATGGAATTACAGCTTGCAGAAATTAATTTATAGGCATTAGTCTAAAGTATGCAACAATGTGGATACATTACAGATCTCGCAATAGCTGTGTTTACTGGTGCATTATGCTTTTCACACTGGTTTCCATTCAGTTATGTGGCTGATAATTAATTGAAGAGAGAGGAGGCTAATGCCCTGTTCTGATGCAAGAGCAGAGAAGGTTCATATCCACTTAGCTCCATCTAGTATCAAAGGCAACTGAAGTTTGCGTGGCACTTACATTATTAGCTGCATGCTTGCATTAAAAGAGATGTGGAACATTATAAATATTTTAGAGTGCTTTACAAGTTGGGGGGGAGGGGAATTTGAGATTGTTTTCATGATGTATGTTATGTCATCTTCGATACAAGAGCAGAAAGGATGTGAGGGTTCAAAACTTACTTATGGTGCCATCTTGTTACTGCTTAATGCTTTGTTCTTGTGGATCATTCTCTTGTGTGTTCATTGCCCTGCATGAAAATCAATAAATGAAACATCAGACCTGAATCCCACGCTCTTCCCAAGGCACAAGAGAGGGGAAGAGTTCGCAGCACAGCTCTTGTGACTGCAGCTGGTTCCCGTTGAGGGCTGCAGAGATGATAAAAACTTGGCAGCATCTGCAGGAAATTCACTGTGGGGGTTTCTTACCAGCACTGCAAAAGCCAGCTCTGCACAGGACGGGGTTTCCTTTCAGTGGCAGCTTTGTGTGGTTTCAAAATGTGTACTGAGTGCCTCCATTGTGGGCTTTCTAAAAAGGCAAGCTGCTGCCTTTTCACTTTTGCCATTTAGTCGACTTGTATGGGTTTTATTGCAAAGAGTGATGGTGCGGCTGGTCTGGTGGGCGACAGGCAAGAGGGCTGTGGTGCATAAGGCAGGTGTTCATCTCTCTCAGGTGGCACCTAAGCATCCAACCTTTATTCATCCTGCTATGTGCTGATGTATAAGTACCTACTGAATGCAGCCTGTATCCCAGGCTAACTTTGCCACCTAGACTACATTGAATGTAATAACTTTGCAGCACCTGCACTGTTGTTTGCTGTTTTTTCTGCAGTCTAGAGTAAGAGTGGGTCAATGCTGCATTAGTTCTGGTTTGATGTGACCTTTCTGAAGTCACCGTAGTGTTTTTATTTCTTTACCGGAGTCTGTTCTTCATGGACTTAACAAGGAATTCGTCTTACTTTGATTTCACTTATTTTGAAAGGAAGAACGGTCAAAGCACTTAGTCATGGAAAGGCTTTGTGCTGGCTTTCAAATACTCCTTGTATAATGTTTCTGTACTGCTTTGGCCTGTGGATGCTCAGCTAATCCATCTGACCGTAACTTTCACAAAGTCCTTTGCAATCCTCCACTCCCCAACCTCCGAATCCCAGCGAAGGTTTTTACAGCTGAGACAGCACTGTAAATACTGCAGTTCTTAGCTGGGATTTCCCCACTAACACACACACAATTCATGGACTTCAGTAATGTGACTTTCCCAGTGAAGGGGCATTTATAAATGGCATTCTTCTAGTGCCTGATCTGTGACCCACTGTAGTCAGCAAACGTCTTTCTGCTGACCCTGTCTGGCTTTGGATTGGGTTGTAGGGAGCCTTTGAGTGAAAGCTATCAGCTCCTTTCTAATGGCTGATCATATGTCATAGATGTTTTTTGGTTTTTTTTTTGCTGGTTAGAAAAGGTTATAAAAGCTGTGATGTTAGAAACCATAATACTTTGTTAATTGGATTCCATTAAAGCACGTTAATCAAACTGAAAGGGAGCATTAACTGGATTTTCGTGTCTGCTAAAGAAGCACTTAGAGCCTTCTGCAAAGATGAGGACCTGTTTTATGATGCTTAAGGAGACAGGAGTGAAAGCGGTGTTGCCTTGTAAAGATGCCTTTGTGACTTCATGGATGTGGAAATTACTGGTGAGGTGCAGAATCAGACCCCATGATCCCAGCCCTTTCATCATGTCGGACCTCTAAAGACCTGAGTTCAAGCCAGTTGAGGATTCAGATTGGTTTGGCTCCTTAAACGTGTGATATGCAACAAGATTTTCATCTAAATAACTGGAGTCTATCCATCAGCTCTCCCCATTTTAGAAACTGGGGTTTGTGAGGCTTTCCTGGCAGGGGTTGCTTTTTCTCTCTTCCCAGCAAGTTCACCAGGCAGAGACAGAAAAGACAAGACTGTGGATGTGTGGGCACCCTCATAAATGTGCCGGCATTGCCAGTTTATGAAACAGTGATGATGGGCTTTAAGTCCACCTTTACATAAATAAGGATGTTAAAAGATCTATGGATCCTTTTCTAGGAATCACTTGTAAAGGGCTATGGATGAGGTGATAAAGATATTGCGTTGCCTATTAGGTGGCTCCTTTGTAAATCTGTCTTCTGGGAAGTGTCTTGGCTGCACAGTTGTCACCAGCCGCTTAAACACAGCAGTTTTGGGTTGCTGGGATTTTTTTTTTACAATAAAGTCTTTGCCATTTCAGTGGCAAATTCTCATTATGCAAAAGGAGAAACAGCCAGGCAAGTGTTTAAAACTACTTAAGACTTCGACTGTGTCATTTATGTGATTAAAAAGCACTTGGGTCATTGTTCAGTTGCAGCTTTGCTGCTATTGCCTGGCAGATCCTTCCTGACTGCCAAACCTTGATGTGCTCCAGGACCTCCTGCTCCCCTGGCATGTGAAGTGCATCCCTTGGAGCTGCAGCAAAGGGAATGCGCTGCAGCTTGATTTCCCCCAGTACAGTCAGCCTGTAAGTGAATGACCATTAATCATCCACCCCGATGAACTGGTCCTAAATCAAAAGTGCTTGTTAAATTCCTGATTGTAATTGTGGTTTGCATTGCCAAGCAGCACCTAGGGTTTAAATAATCGATGTTTCATTTTTTTGTTCTGTTTGTATGTGCTGGTTGTGTCCCTGCAGGGAGGTTTGGGCTGACTGTTTGGTACCTCTTGCTAACCTTGGTCCCCTCATGTTACCTTTGTAGCTAATTATCAGGGTTTGGGTTTGATTCAAAATTTGCCGTGAGTTGTAGCTGGGTTAAAAGAGGCATTCTAGAAAGTAACTTTTTACAATTTGCTGTTAATTGACTAAAGTAACTCAAAGGTAAAGAGCATATAGGAAAACTAGCAAGTTTCTTGAAATGTTTTTTTCTTGTGTTCAGCACTGACTGGGAAAGGAAATACTACGCACACACACGCCCCCTTTACAATCAAGCTTGGTGATATCCAGTCATCCCATCCTTCAAGATGAACAAGTCATTTCCATCTTCTTGCATCTTATTTTGATTCATAAATTTACAGAAGAGCAAAAGCTGTTGTCTTTTGTCTCTTTTTGATCTGCTTCTCAACTCTGAACAGTCTGGATATCAGTGGAGCTGCCTGAGTAACTAACTAAAGGTAATACCATCGTTTCTCAGCAGATGGTTCCTAGGGTCTCCTCATTCTGGCCGATCCAGCAGACCTGGCAGCTGGAGGAGCTGAAGGGTCACAGGAGCATCGTTCCCATTGCTCAATACTAGTCCTGGTCTGCCAGGGGGATGCAGAGCAGACAAGGTGCCCCCCTGGGAGCCCACATCCTCTCCCAGGTGCTCGTTCTTCTGCTCCTTCTCAACTCATGTACAGTTTTTCAGTATGAATGTACATCACTGTCTCTATAAAACGTTTTAACACATTTCTGAGAAAGAGGTGCTCCCCGAATAGCAACAAAGCAACATGCTTATCAAGGAAGTATCCAAGCCAGGGTAAATCAACAATGTGGTGTTGATGGCAATTCATCAAATTAGTGAAATCCCTATGTAAGGATTGATTAATTTGGGTACTGATTTGAAGTTTAGGAGGGTGACTCTCATCTGGTACAGGTCATGCAAGCTGGCTAAATCATATGGAAAATAAATTGTTGTCTAACACTTCAGCTACTACAAAAGGGCTTTCAATACCTTTTGGCTTGTCGTGCAGTGTTTACTCACATCAGGGCTCAGGAGCAGAAGAGGGTTGCTGAGCTGTGGAGTAGGTCTGAAGCTGTGGTCTCTCCCTCGTCTGCCGGGGAGTGTGGTTGCAGATGGCTTGTTGGTGTGTTTCTGGGGATTGCAGATGCGTTTGGTTTAATGAGAGGGAACTAAAAGGCCTGCTGCTTTTTTAGACACTTTTACACGGTGCTCAGAGCTGGATGCAATCTATTCCCCTTTTACTGTAGGAAGAAAGTGAAGATAAAATGGGAGTATAGGTTTCTCGAGGGAGGATGAGCTTGGAGCATCCCAAGAGGTTGCAGCAGGGACCAGAACAGGAAAGGCAGGTCTATACGAGAGGTGATCTGTCCACATGCTTACCTGAATTCCAGAAGCAGTGAAATTTCCTTACTGCACAAGGTCTTGGGTACAGTATGATTGAGACATGGGGTACTGCCTACACTGTCAGTCATATAGGTACTCAAGGTATAAGCCCAAAAGAGCAGAGCTGACAAAAAGAAAGGATGGCAGGAAGGGGAAAAAAAGATGTGGAAAGAAAGAGTAATTTGTCCTCTTCTTACTAACTTAACTGTGTGCAATACTTTCATCACATTGCTTTTGGTATGTGGTGAGAGGTTGCAGAGAGTGTTGTAGCTCAGTTGGCTTCTATAAGAAGCCAGCATATGAAGGGCTTTGCTGGGAGCTGGCAGTGTTGGCACAGATACCCAACTAGAAGCGCTTCTTTTTGCAAACAGAGATTGAAGCTGGGTTTGTGAAGCTGGCCCCATTCGTGGCAACTTACCTCAGTGTGTTAAGCTGCAGGCCAGGGCTGGGTTTCCCACGAGCCCAGCTGGCATGTGCTCTGCCCAGCCCCAGGGAGGTCAGTCTCCAGATGAAAAGCTGAGAATTGCTTCCTCTAATGGTTTTTATTTGGCAAAATGTTTTGTTGCCTTCCTCCGTAGCACAGGAGCATGGGATAAAAAGGCTAAAGGCTTCCTTTTTATCTGCAGGTTCCCTCTCACTGCCACAGACTGGCAAGTTCCTTACCGGGATGAAAGCTGAGGCTGAGGCTGGCCTTCCCCTGAGTTGTTTCATTATGCTGTTGACATGAACACTAAATCCTGCCTTCCTTTGCTGCGTGCTGAAGGTCACTGCTGCAGTATGATCGTAATGAGCCTCATAAGCCAGTGTCTCATCTCAGCAGAGCTCCCCGCAGATCACCCAAAAAAAAACCCCAACCATTTATTCTTTAACCTTTATCTGCCTACAGATGCCAAAGGCATCGTGTGAGCTTATGGTCTTGTAGCTCATCGATGCCGGATGATGCTTTGATCATACAGGGTTTGCGGGGTAATGGAAGGAATAAGGCAGCGGAATAAACATAGGCAGCGCTTCAAGTAGTAAATGCAAGACATGGCACCTGAGTGACCACTCTGAAAGTGATGCACCTTGTGCTCTGTATCCTGTATATCCTGGCAGGGAGAGCTGGCTGGTCAAGCCCACCCTGACTCCTGTGTACACACAGTGTATGAGAGGCGTACGGAGGAGTCCTCCAGCACAGAGACCGTGCCCACTCATTTCAGCAGAATGCAGTTCCCGAAACAGAGGGAGAAGTTGGAAATAAGCCATTTAAATAAATGTACCTGCAGCTTCTCCACCCCCTATCTGATCATGGTTTCCAAATTAACACCTGTACATTTAGAACCTATTAAAAGGATAATTTCGTGCTCCACTGACTATCCCTGGCTGATATAAACGCAGAAGAATAGCCGAGGAATACCCAAAAAATATTCTTGTAGGGGATTTGTCGTTGCGTAGATCAACATCAAGAAGCAGCCTGTTGTAAAAATGTTCATTACATTGTCATTTAGATTGTGTAAGTTTAAGTTAATTAAAATACAAAGAGGGGAAAGAGAAATCACATGGAATTTGGAATAAAGCAGCTGACAGAAAATGTTTATCAGAGTCTTTAATATAATCTATACAAGTTATCTATATAAGAACTTCTCTATCTTTGGGTCAGAATATGTGTTCTAGGAAAGTGATAACAGCTTGTCCCTGTGGGCACTGTCACCTACACCATGGGGAGGAGTCCCTAATGGACGGCCAGGTGCCTGTGGAGGCACAACTGTTGGCTTTCCATTCATTTTATTGCTTGTCATGGCTGCACCGTGCCCTAAGTGTGCAAATAAAGAGCTTTTCAAAGACTCAGAGGCTCACTAGGCTCAGCAGCTCTGGACATTCACCTTCCTGGACACAGCTCCTCTTCCCAGCTTCATGTTGCTCTGTGTCCTCCCCTTGCAAAATGAGGCTGAGCTCAAGAAACATGGACATCTTCCCTCTTGTGCTTGCTAATCTTCACAGGTGTCATAGTCTCTGTGTGCAAGCTCACTTTTGTCTCTCTTCTGTTAAACATGATTTCTCCTGAGTCAGCTTTGGGTCAGCAGGAGGAGGGAGTTCATCTTCCCAGTCTTTCAAATGTCTAAAAATTACTTGGAAACTAAAGACTACATGAGCCTGGTTTTCCTTGCAGAAAAGAGAGGAGAAATGTGGTTGTCTAAAGGCCGATTCCTTTCTCCTTATCCCTCATTTTGCAGGAATAAACCTGGAAGACAGGCTGCCTTTCTCTTGAGCTGCTAACAGGGATGTGCCAGGGGAAGGAGGGAGGCATCCTGCCCTCTGGTCTGGAGCAGAAGCTCCTAAAAGCTCCTGCTCTGCACAGTGGTCTCTGGGGATGCTTTCATGCTCTGCTCTTAAGCAGGGCAACGGTTGAGCTGGCTCTGACATGCTGTGCTTGCAAAGCCCTGTTCTGTTGTAACCCCAGAAGAGTTCATTCGTTCCCGCTTAGCTAACTGCAGGAGGGTGAATCGCATGAGCTGTCGTTAGAGTGTGGGAATTTTCCTTTGGATTTGTGAGCCAAGACAAGGATCAGGGGACCTTTCTGGGGCTGTATTTAGGGCCTTTTTTGCTGCCTGGCATAGTGAAAAAGAGATTGCTGTAAGAGATGAGGGAGGGCACTCATCTGTGATACAGACAGTGTATGACAGCTGATTCAGCCCAAATCGGGCAGCCGAGCATTCAGAGCGCAATAGGCTTGTATATCTTGCTCTGATCGCTGTTACAAATATTCCTGGGTAAGTGCCGCTTGCTGACGGTGCAGACACCCTGCAGGGGAGAAGGCAGATGCAGAGCTGGTGCTGTGCAAAAGCCAATTATCGGGACGTGTTTTTCAGCAGGAGGGTCTTTCCAGAGCACGTGAGCAAGGAGGTTTGCAAACCGAAAAGGCTACCTTATGCCTCAGTAGAGACCCGAGGTTCTTCCTGTCTTCTCCTCTTTCCAAGGCAGGCTCTCCTGTGCCTTTGCCATCCTTGATGTGCTAAGAAATCTTTTAAAAATGTCAAAGAGCAGAAGATCCCCCTCCTCCCTGAGCAATCCGTCAGCATCCTGGTTAGTGGTCTGCCCATGGGCATCATTTAATGCTGTACAAGCACCATCCACAGAGAGGTAGTGATCCTCCTCTGAGCATCACGGCACCTTGCTACCATGGGCTGGTTTTGCCTAAAGCTCCCTTCAGTTGGTAGAGCTGGGTCGGTGAGCAGAGCTCTAAGCCGTGATCTGTCTGCAAATGACAAGGGTATGGGATTTCCCCCCACCACACCGCTCTGATGTGGCAGTGCAGTTTTAGAACTTGGTGCTAAGGTTGGCTCTGCTGTGAACATGTATTACTGCCAAATTCATGTTCTTCCACGCTGACTTGTCTCTCTTGAGGGGAGACCTTATTGCTCTCTACAACTATCTGAAAGGAGGTTGTGGAGAGCAGGGAGCTGGCCTCTTCTCCCAAGCGACAGGGGACAGGGACGAGAGGGAATGGCCTCAAGCTCCACCAGGGGAGGTTCAGACTTGACATCAGAAAACAAATTTTCACAAAGGCTGCCCAGGGAGGTGGTTGGGTCACCTTCCCTGGAGGTGTTTAAGGGACAGGTGGATGAGGTGCTGAAGGGCATGGTTTAGCGGTTGATAGAAATGGTTGGACTCGATGATCCTGTGGGTCTTTTCCAACCTAATGATTCTCTGATTTTTTTTGTGGTGGTGTTGATTTCTTCCATGATTTTGTACTGCAGAGCAGCACGAGTCTACATGTTGTGATCCCTTTAGAATTTGTTTCCCCTTTGTTTTCTTTTGCATCTACTACTTTTAGTTGTCATCTGAGCAAAGTGGAAGTAAACTTTATATTGAGTTAATAAACACTGACACACATTGGTTCTGACGCAATGCCTTACAATATCTATGGTGCCTTCTGGATGAGGAGGAGGCCACCAGCAGTTCCATCCTGCTGGCACCACAAGCTCCTCTGGCTTGGGTGATGAATTGCAGGGCTTGTAGTTTCTACCAGGAGAGAAATGTTAAGTCAGGCAGAGGTGTAAAATCAGCTGAGATTTGGTGCTTAGTTTTTTTGCAGGCATCTACTTAGAATAAAGGGACTGCCCTTATCATTTGATCTTTAGAAGAAGAATGGGCTGACACAAACCAGCAGGCAGTTTTCTGGCTGCATGCTGCTTAATAACACATTCAATATTGATTAACTGTAGTTTTAAGCCCATTTGGACAATTCAGCCACTTGACTGAGGGGTTGAAACACAGTGGAAGAAACGTTAATAAATGTAGTTCCCTGTTTGATCATGAGTTTAAATTTTAAAATCCTTCATGTACGAATCGAGTTATTGTATTCCCAGGGAGACACCAGAGTGATTTATGACCTTTTGATGTCCCAAATACAATTGGCACTCCATCAGCATGCAGACGCTATCACGGGGTCCGGTAACTTGAATGACTTCCAGTTTCCCTTGTATCAGGAAAAGGTGTCACAGCTAATGAAATTCTCTCCAAAAAGTATTGATTCATTAGACAACACAATCCTTTGACTGTCCTTTGTCCAGTGAACTGTCGGGAAAATTGCATCTCAGGATGTCAAAATGTTCGTCCTGCTTCTCATCTCTGTTCTTTCTCTTCAATGTTCGCTGGGATCACACACGTTGTACAGGGCTGATACCAACAGACTGGGGGCTTCTGTGCCTCTAAAAAGTGTGGCCCGATCCTTTGTCCTGGGTTTGCGTGCTGCAGATCTGCCTGGCTGAATAGGTGTGATCTCCTGAGCTGAGATACTCATCTGGCCAAATCCAGGATGGAGGATGCCAAATGCATCTTAAAATTTTTGGGGAAAAGGAGATGGATTCAGTGATTTGCAGAATAACTGGTAACTCTTGGGTTTAACTTCATACAAGTGATATTTTTAACAATTAGTGACAGCCAGACCCTTATGCAAATACTTTCAAAAGCGTCTAAGTAACAGCTCCCTAACCTTAAGTTAATAAAACTCTTCCCTGTGTCCCTGCAATACGCTAAGACACTATTAATGCTCTTTTTTAATAGGCAAGGGAGATGGAGAACACTGAGCCGCAGGGCTTTGGCAGTGCCACCAGGAGTACAACTTCAAGTTTTCTGTTTTCAAGTTTCCTTTCTTTGTAGATGCACTTTGGGCTGTTTTCCTTTCATTTAATTACCTTGATGATAGCTGTAGTGTTTCCAGATGCTTTTTTAATTTATTTCCTCTCCCAAACAACCGCTGGAATAGCTGGAAATTCTAATATAGCAGCAGAGGAACAGGGCGATGCCCATCTGAAGCCAGGCTCACCAACAGCTTGTGCCTGCACGTGTAGCACAAAGTCTTCACTCACCCAATATCCAGAGCAAATGAAATTTGATGAGCTGTCTGCCTTTTCTGAGGGGGAGCTGGGTGGTTGGGGTTTTTGCCCTCTTCATACTGCTGGCTCTGTTCACCAATTAATCCGCGCTAAAAGGACTTACAATGAGCTTGTTATTCTGTGGGTTTGTGTAGTGGCGGCTCGCCAGATTTGAGCTCGTTTCAGATGTTTAATAGATAGAAAGTTGATCACTTGGCAGCTGAACCAACACCCTGGAGACTCTTCCAAAGCTGTGCAATATTCTGGGATGCAGCAGCTTGGGAAAGACCAGGTATTTATGAGATAGAGTAACTTTTAGCCTAACTGAAAACAAACACATGGATACCTGCCTTAGCTCCAGATTATTTAAACTCTGGCATGACTTCCCCTCTGCTAATGCAATGCTCTCCTATTTCATCTCCCCGTCAATGTAGACAGCGATAAGCAAATAAAAAGATAATCACTGGCAGATTAGTTGTTGCTGTGAAAGATTATGCTTCAAAGTTATGCAAATGTTGGTCTCATCATTGAATCCATGTGCACGTAGAACTAAATTTTCTTGGTTTATTGGCCTTGGTCGTAATAAATAAGCCTAAACTGAAAAGTATGTCTGGAGCCTATAAATATGGATTTGTTTGAAGCAAGGTGCTTCTTGGGCAAACTTAGAAGCATTCTTGCCAGTGATTTATGAGTACAGGCTGTGTGTGATCCCAGGAGAATGTTTTGCCGTCAACATCTGCTGACACCTTAAAGGACAGAACTAAAGCTTGGTAAAAGGCAGTAGTAACCTAGGTTGGGAAGAGATTTTTGTTTTGCAGCTTTGGGACATCTCTTTTAATCAAATTAGGAAAAAATAAAAGCATCTAAAGTACCACTGTCTGGGGACAGAGGTTAGAAAACATTCTGTACTCAGAATTTGTAGAGATAGCATCAAAGCAAGCTTGCTGCAAATGTTTTCTATATAAAGCTTAAGGAGGAGTTGTCCAGAAAAGGAATACAGACAATAAACTGCATGCAAGTTTGCAGACTGCAGGGTCTCTAGATAATGGCAGAAGCTTTACAGAATAGTCTGTTCCAGTGCCCTGAACATTGTGCCAGAAAATCAGCAAGACAGCAACTGTAATGAAATTCTGTAGTTGAAAGCAGCAGAGAGAGAGTAGCTTGTGCTGGGTGTTGTTTTCTCTTCCAGATTTCTATTTTTGGGTTTTTTTGGACTTACTCATGCCTTGCTCATTGGTGGACTTAGGCCTTTTGAGGATGGGCTAAGTTGGACTTTTGCAGAGTTGGCAGACTGAGGTGCTTCTGGTTCATCTCTCCACAGAGTGCCCAGGGAATGGGTGGAATTCCTGAAGATTTAGTGTTTTTAACAGGTTCTTTCACATGCCCTTGGAGGATGTGAGCCCTGCTCCTTTCTCTTCTACTTGCCTGTGTCATGGGATGCCCTTAGATGATGTAAAAAAAAAAAAAAAAAAAACAAACCAAAAGAAATGTTAAAGAGTGTTAGTTTGATGGAAGGCTCACAGTTGTCTTTATCCTTGTGGTCTGTTACATAGGGAACAAAAGGTTGGGGAGTTTGAACTTTCATCACTTAAAAAAACATTTGATCCCAGGGTGCAGGAAGCTGAACCCACTTGCAGTTGTCCTTGGTTAAATGAGAGCAAAAGCTGAGTCCTGGTGTATCACGGCTGGACCGAGCCCCACCCTGACCCTGAGGATGCTCTGCTGTCCTCCACCACTGTGGAGCTCTCTTGATGTCTCTGTATCTGCCACAGCAGTACGGGGAGAGCTGCCCAGCTCCAGCCGTCATCCTGCTGCAGCGCTGTGGGTGCTTCTCTGGCAACCTAAATACTTGTCTTGCACCTAGGTGCTCAAATTAGTATCACAGTAGGTCTCAAGAAGGTCCAGATGCCCTGCAGAATTAACCAGGGGCCAGACTTGGGTTTTGTTTTTTTTTTTCCCAGCCTGGTTTTGCATTACCTGTTGGAAATGCCTGTGTGTGCAGCTCTGTTCTCTTTCCTGCCTCAACAGCCTATTTTGGGGTGGCCTATTTTTGGATCGCAGCACAGGTGACATGCCTTGGAAAAGCAGCGTTGCATCGCTAACGATTGCTGCGGCACCACTTAGAAGATGACACCTTGCTGTTCCTCTGAAGTGAAGGGTTTAAATGAGTCACTGCCTCTGTGATTTATTGGGAGGTTTGGGTTGTCCTGCCAGTTCTCAGCGGCTGACAGGGGGAAAGGTGAAAAAAAAAAAATCACCCTGCAAGAAACCCCTGCTAGGAAAGACTGAATGGCATGTTATATCTATCCGTTGCAGCCTTAGGTATAGAATGGGAGGATCGGTGTACTAGTTTAGATAAAAATATAATGATGTTACCACTGCAGATATGTTGGCTTTCAAAAATGCTAATGATTAAGTAATTATTCTTTTTCTCCTGCAAGCATCCTGCCTATTGAATGAGATACATCCGCAGAGCGGTTGATTAGCACCTTCAGTGCTCAGATCAGTTAAATCTCCCGTTTGAGGGCTGTTCCTAAAAACACTTATAAATGGAAAGTTGTGTGTTTGTTATTGGTGATCCAAGGCCTGTTATTTAGCTGGGATTGGTATGTTTGTGTGCTGAACAGAACGTGCTTTGTTTATTGAGGTTATTTCCCTATGAACACTGTAATTGATTTAACGTACCACATTCCACACCCTGCCCTGCAGAAGACTGGTATGTACTTACTCAAGTAGTCTGTTTACTAGTGATGTCTTGGTGGTTTGTTAAACATGGAAACAAAGATGTTTCCAATCATGTTGTCCCCCAGAAGTTATGTCAGGCTAAGTGAAGCTTGCAGGTGATACGCTGGAATTAAATCCCAATTATGTTAATAAGGAGAAAGCAATTGGAGAGCTGCACACGTATCTGCTAAGGCACTGGGGCCATTGCATCCTAGCAGCAGGCATAGCACAGGGCAGAGGTTTCTGAGAGCCCTTGGGTGTGCTGAGCTGGTCCAGTTGGTGTTTGCAAGAAAGTTTGTTCCTTTGCTTTATACTGAGATAAGAAAAAAGCCTCAAAATAAAATAGAAAAACAACAGCTGTCCTGTTACAGCCTTAACATTGTGGTGAAGGGAATGTCCCCACGGTAGAGACAGCAACAAACTGCATTGAAAGAAATTTTAGAAGGGAGGGGAATATTTGGAAACCTGTGCTTCGTGTGTTTTCAGCACAGCCCCCCTCTTGCTAGGTAGTGGCTGCTGCATGTGAGGGGCTGTGTTCTTCCCTCCATCCTTCCCTCAATCTGGATTTACTCCTCTCAAATGACTGCATCAATGTGGCTCGAGCTGTTTTGGCTTCAAGTCCAAAGCCTAGAAAGTGTATGTTTCCTGGAGTAATTCAGAGAACCCATAATGTATAGTGTTCACCACAACTGGTCTCCAGTTGTGAATTTTTAATTATGCCAGATCGTTTTCAGTAAATGGGACTTCAGGCTCAATTAGGGCTGTCAGATCCAATTTTTCACTCACCTACTATTGAGCTCATCTTGTGTTGTTTGCGATAATTGCCAAATCCACAGGAAAGATGAGACTTGCAAAAGATGAATGTCTGCGACATTTCCCATCCTCAGAGCCTTCTTCAGCAGAGTCCTAAGAGTGCTGGATCCAAGTGAAAGTAAGATGCTCAGAGAAACATTTTGACTGTTAAATATTTTACTCAGAGTAGTAGGAATACCAAGTCTGGGCTTTGTATAGAAGGCAGCTCATTATACTAAGACCAAGGACTTCCATCTTAAAAAAGCAGGTGGTTTCTTCCAGTGTGAGTGGTTTTGTGGGGCACTGGTCTGATGGAGGTTCTAAGCACAGGACACTAAGCCTGTCCCTGAGATGTGACAGCCTGCTTGGAAGTCTGCTTGAAGTGGCAGGGTTGCAAGTAGTCTGCACTGGCCTGAGGGGATCAGTGGTTCTTCCCCTGCTCATCTTCACAGTTCATCCCACCCTGGGGCTGCCCAGGACCCCTGTGCCTTTCCATTTCTTCCACGTGCTGTAACTGTTGTTCCTCTAAAGGGGAGACAAGGAGGATGCCCAGAAAGAAAAAAAAATGTTGTTTTTGCTCTGTACTCTCATGCAAAATTTGGGTTTGGGAATGAACAGCAATCGCTGTATGCACTGACCTGGAAGAGGCTGGAGATTTCTGTTTATCAGACTGGAGCTGCACAGTGGCAGCTTTCCTATTGCCTTTGGCTCCTAGGGCACCACAGAGCCATGGGTGCACAAAGCATCTTCTGAAATAAGCCCTGAGCCGACAGTGGGTTTTATCCCTCTTGAGCTGCCTGCTGTGAGTACCTGTGGGGAGAACCCCCTCCGCTCACCCCAGGGGGTTGGGAGGTGTATCCAGGCCCCCTGGTTGGGCGTGGGATGCATGGAGAGGTATATTTGGGACAGAAAACAGCACACAATAGCAATCTGTCTTGGGTCACCCAGCTCTGCACCAGGATACTTGGCTCCTTAGGCTTCTCAGATAAAGTGAGCCTCTCAACCAGATCTGCCAAAGAAGTGTTTGAAGCAAAGTCCCTAACAGATGCTAAATGGCACAGTGATGTCCATTGCATCCCTCAGCCAAAAGCAGCGTGAAGCCTGTCTGGCTGTGTTGTGAACCCACTCTGAGGAACAGAAAGGCTGCAACTGGGTGTGCAGGGTTTAAACAGCAAAACCTCTTCCCAGGGAGCCTTTTGCTGACCATCCGCTTTGCCCGGGTGGCTGCTGGGGCAGGGACCCAGTGCAGTCACCGAGCCGTCTGCTCAAAGACCGACTGCTCTGAAAGGAGAGCTGACTGATAAACAGCAGCATCTGTGTGGATCGCTCTCCCCTCTGCTTTCTGCTGATGGTAGCACTGGCTAATGGACCCAGCGGCATTGGGCTGGGGAGCATATTTACCCAGCCACTTACCTGAACTCCAGAGATGGGTTTTAATACCACTTAGACCTATGGAAACTTAATAGCCTGCAATCTCTCCCCATCCTCTTAGTAACACTGACACAGTTGAAGACTATGCTAACTAGGTGAAGAAAAACTGCTTCTCGCAGCCAAACGTGCTAGCATCTATGGCTTGGTCCCTGCTCCAGCAGGCACTCTTCTGATAGGAGCTGCTCCTTTGGTTTTGATGCCTTTTTGCAGACAGGAACAGCCAGTTCTTTCTGCATCCTTGGATCTTCTCAGTTGCTTGATCCAAGAAAACTATTAAACAACAATAAAAGTACATCAACAGTGACGCTTGGCAGAACTGTCTTTTCCTGCTCTTCTGGCTTTTTGCAACTTTGTCCCGTTTTTATGCCTGATTTCAGATGACATATCGGCTCCTCCTGGCAGGAGGGCTGTAAAACGTCCCTGGCGCTCTTGGGAAGTGGTGAATGCTGCTGTTCAGCAAAGCCATTGAGCGATGCCTCTGTGTTCTGCCCCTGCTGCATCTTCCAGCTTTCTATGCTAAAAGTCACCGTGCATCTCCATCTCATCTCAAGCACGGGTGATGGGAGGCGCTTTTGCCGTCAGGCCTGCCGCAGCTCCCGGCGATGCCTGCTCTCCATTGCCAGCTGAGTGTTTTCCCCTACACCCCTTCTCAAATGCTTGTTTATCTTCCACCCAAATTTGACAGCAGAGTCTCAGAAAAGAGAACCGATTAAAAAATTATGAGGTGGCTGGGGAGAGGGGAGGGAGACAGTGTGTTCATGAGAGGCTGATTTCTAAGGAAATGAGGCTAAAAATAAGTTTAATAATGTTTTACTGAGCTTTTGCTTCAAAGCAATCTGCTGAGTGCGTCTCGCTCCTTCCTGCTCTGGGCATCTAACTGCTGTCATGTTCTTGGCTGTAATTTTCCCTGCTCTTTCAGGGAGGCTGCGAGATCTTTGCTAATCATAGAGAGCAGACAAGACCTCTGTTTTAAAGGTCTCGTAAGAAGAAGGAAAAAAAAAAAGAAGGAAGAGGCATGCAGTAAATGGCACAGAGCTCCAGTGGATCTGCCGTGGCAGGATGAAAGCTTGTACTCTGATTGCCAATATATGAAGAGGCATCTCCAAAGTCTCTGGCAGAGTTAACCCACTGCTGCTGGCAGCAGTCAGTTATCTGATAACAACCGGCTCTCCCACTCCGTGTCTGATGCCGCAGCACCTTCGATAACCACATGTAACTGTGGACCAGCTCTGCAGGAGCAATACTGGTAAAAAGGCTCTGATTACCCTGTATATGTGGTGATAAATAAACCAGAAAATTAGCTGCATGGCTCTGAGTCATCTCCCCCCAAGCCCTTTGATGGAGAAAAGGATCCAGAGGAGCATAGAGTCTATTGCATTTTACTGATTTTAAATACATGGATATCTCTGCCCTTTACGAAAAGGAGCACAGCCCATGGTACCCATACATCTAGACATGCAGGGACGTGGCATCCTTTGTCACCCACCGATGCAGTGGTTCTAGGGGTTTTTATTTTTATGGAGCATTTAGGAAGAGCTGTACTTAAACCTTCAGACTGACAGCCAGGAAGGCATGCAGAAGAGCACTCAGGTATTAATTAACTTGTCCTGCCAAAAGCAGATATTGATTTGCTTTTACAGGACTTTGATGAGTCTTGATTATGATTCTATGGAGGTACAGAGGTTTCCTGCCCTTAGAAGACTGGAGCAGCCATAATTATAAAATAATTGTGCTTGTTTTCTTCTAAAGTACTATTTTATTATTTGATGAATCTCTTGTTTGTACTGAGTAGACAGTACGACTTCACAAATTACTTGTTTACTGTCATGCCCTGATTTATAATTCTCCCTTAAAATTTTAGAGGGTGCATTTTTTTCCCAGATATGCGTTCATATTACTGTAAAAGTAGGTCACATCATATTGGTGCAGATGTTACCCTTCCCCTCTCGCTCTGGCTTTCTGCTGGTACACAGGCTGAAGATAAGTTTGTGCTGATGACCCGAGGCAGCACTCATGAAAAGTGAACCAATCTCATAAATCTTTCACCATGTTCCTGCTGTGTGTTAAAGGCTTACATGTAGTTTGGAATATTAATTAAAGACAGTTAAACGACAGGGTTTTTTTAATTGTGTCCTTAGTGTCTCCTACCTAGCAGAGATGCTTATTCTGCATTTGCGTTGCGTGCGTGGTCCCGTGGCAAGTACCAGCTGGGACTTGGGGGATGTTGCTGATGTGGGAGGGTGCAAGTTGCAATGTAACAATGAATAAGATGGGGTAATGGTTTTTAACTAAAAGAGAAGCTTAGACTAGATATTAGGAAGAAATATTTTTGCTGAGGGTGGTGAAACACCAGAACAGGTTGCTCGTAGAGGTGGTAGATTCCCCATCCCTGGAAACATTCAAGGTCAGGTTGGATGGGGCTTTGAGCAACCTGATTGAGTTGAGGATGTCCCTGCTTACTACAGGGGGCTTGAACTGGATAACCTTCGTGCTCCCTTCCAATCCAAAGCATTCTATGATGTCCCTACTGGGGCAGTCCCCGAGCTTACTGGAGGGTCTGTCCTCATGCTTTGCTCCATCAGCACTGCTGGGACCTGCTGTGAAGCTGGGGGGGGGAGTATTTATGGCTGCTTGCTTGGAGAAGGGAGGCAAAACCAGGGTATAAGAGCAGTAAGGCAAGGAGGGAGCTGGTCTGGCAGCTGCTCTAAGTGCTGAGGTGGGTCAGATGTAGCGGAGAGACGATTTACACCGCTGTTTCCTCAGCACTGAATAAGAGATTTCCCTTAGGAGGTTTTTATGAAGAGGTGCAAAGAGCTGTTAAGTCATTAGTGCAGTTTCCCATTGTAGCAGCATTATTCCTCGTTATCGCCACTTTATAGCTTCTCTTTCTTACCAGCAACTATTGACCCAATAAATATTTGCCCTGACTGTATTATCTGCATCCTAAATGCTTACCTTTTTCTTTTGCATGCCATTTCAAGACAGTTCAGCTGCAGCCCCTTCTTCTGCCTGCTAGGGAGAGTCCAGGTAACCAGTGTTGAGGGCAGCTGCCTGCGGGGCAAACAAATCCTGCCTTTGGGTAAGGACTAGGGGAGCTTCCCTTTGTTGATCCTTCGGTTTTTTAAACCCTCGACTTCCCAGGCATGTCCTTGACAGCTTCTAAAGCAACCTTCCTCTTTCCCAGCAGCAGCTCTTTGTCGTCTTTTTTTATGTTCCATTAACTCAGTGTTTTGCAGCTAACGCTGCTGCTAATTAGGTGCTAATTTATTATTCTGACCAGCTGTTCTGACAGCTTAAGGCCCCAACAGACCCTGGACAGATACCCACCTCTCCCCAGCCCTTGGCTGTCTCAGGTCTGGGTCTCCAGTGTGCTCCCAGCCATGGCATCACTAGTGGGGCTGACAGCATCCCCAAATTAACATCTGAGGGGGTACCAAGGCTGCCCTGGCCATGAAGGAGGAAAATGAGGTTCCTCCGGGTCCCGTGGACAGAGTGAGGACTCTGGAAGACATTTCTCATGGTTCTGTTCTGCAGATCAGCATCATGCTAGTGTGTGGACCCTGACTCTAACATGGCCCTTTCCAAGCAAACCATCCTTATGAGCACCAGTAGGACCTTCCTTCTGAGGGTTTTGTGTCTTGTGGTTGGTTGATTTTAAAGAGGTGTAAGCCCTAATGGAAGCACTTCTGTGTTGGGAGGAGCACGTGTGCCATCCCTCTCCTGTGCGTACCCCAGCTTGTCCGTGGAGCCTGGCAGCATCACCTTGAGGGAAGCATGGATGACAGTAGGAGTATCAGGCAGCAGTTTTTTCACTCTATTCTTATAATTTCTTCATTAAGGATTCACAAGAGCTTTTTTGGATGAAAATCAAATTAGTAAAATCTCCCAAAAGAAAGGAGTCATTTCCCAACCGACTCTTGTCAGTGCATTTCATGGCTATCAAAACCACTGCTTTCCTAGCTCCCTGCCCTTGGTCTAACTCATTAATTAGTGCTATTAACTAGTTGTAAAGTATTAATTACAATCTGATATTTCTAATGTAAAGGAGACTGAGTGCAAGAATGAGCTTCGTAACCTCTCTTTTTGTAGGTGAGTAGAGTTTTCTGAATTTTGGAGCTGCCCCAGAGAGTTGTGGTTTTGCCTGCCAGGTAATGAGCGTAGCTGTGTTCGTTACTGCTAGCAGGAGCATCATATAGTCCGGGAGGTAAAATACTCATTTTAATGATGTTGCGTGCGTGGGTGTACAGGGTCATGACAGGTGTGCCAGCATTTTCCACCTGGATAGATATTGGAATTGGTCCTTGCCATCATGTTGAGGTCATTGCTGTTGCTCGATGTCCCGTTGCCCTCTCATGTCCCCTCCATGATCTAGATACTCTGGGGACTTTGTCCTTGTTGGTGCAAAGTAAGGGGCCACAGTGGCCAGTTTGCTGCTCTAATGCAAAGAAGATGTATGTTGTTACCCATCCAGGAGGTCCCCAGTTCACTCCCTGGTTTGTTAGCCAAAACAGCAGCCTCTCTGCTGCGTCAAGCACGCATTGTCTGCTGGCGTCACTTGTGTCACTCGAGAGTATTAGCACAGTGGCATCGAGCCCTGGAAAGACTCAGCCTTAGCAACATGGTTGAGGTCATTTGTGCAACCAGACGTGCTAAGGCTTCAAGACAGTCTGGCGCTTGATGTGAAGATGTAATCATGTAATTTAGGCTGCCTTTCAGATCTTCTGTGTATGCCACAGTCACATAAGAGGATCTCTTTGGTCAATGAGAGCGAAGCACTGCCATCAAAGAGGAGAGCTTGTCTCTGTGGAGATGGGCATGTGAGGAGGAAGGTCACAACTCGGTGGCAGAAAAGGCTGAAGCTGCAGATTAACAAAAGATGGTTTGATAAAAGAATTGGGGATGCTGCAACCAATAATCCCGTTTGGTGTTGTTTATGCTGTGGTCAGTTGACTCTTGTGATTCCCTGAGCTTGATAGGAGTGGGTAAACATCCTGTTCAATTTATTTAGCAGCAGCTTCCAAGACACGAGCTGAGCAAAGATCTGTGAAAGCAGGGAGGTTGGTGCAGCTCCCAGTTCTGCTCCTGCAGGGCAGTGCTGGGGTGGGCGATCCGCACAGCCAGTGTTCCTGCTGGAGAAACTTAAACTGCTCAGCTTTAATCCCAAGGATGCTTAGAGATCAAGTGGTGTCAGTGTAATTCGTAATCTTTAGATTTAAGATGTGCAAATCATTGCCAACTCTTGCAAAATACTTATCTGGCTGGTGATTTTTCTTTTCCCTCTCCCTCGGTTTAGATCTAGAAATGTCGCTAAATATTAGTGCAATATTTTGGACTGGATGAGCCAGTGAACCAGGACCACGTAGTGGTTTTGAAGAGGCGTTTGGACAAGTCCTATCCAGAACATGGGTTCTTATGTCATGTTTTCTTTCCCCACCATGGAACGTTGCCCTATTCCCACTACGTTTATCACTTTCTGTTGCAGAGTTGCCCCCCAGGAGTTCAGTGCAGAAGCAGCTGAGAAGGTGGTGGTGAGATGGATGTTGCTTCCACTGGTGGGCCAGGAGAAACCTACTTGGCTGAAAACACAATGTTCGCCAAGGACTGTTTCTTCTTCGTGCAGTTCATTCCTCTATGTGGATTAGTAGCCCTTTAGACTAACTGAGAATTGCGCAGGCTTATAAATTTTAGGGGTACAGCTCTTCAGTGGTTGCTTTTGCAAGGGGCTGCAGAGCCTGGACTACATATTTCTGGAGCTGGGCGAGCACTGGGCTGCCGAGTGCTGTGATCTGCACTGCGGCTCAGGGGAAAATGCTCAGACCCTGGGGGTGCAAAGTTAAATATTAAGCCGACTCTTCTCACTGTTGATCTATGAGGGGAGAGCTCTGTAGGTAGTTAATGCTTTTCCCCCTGCTGTGCACTGTGTGCTCTCACAACTTCAGGTAATTTGGTGATTTTTAACAGCATTTCTCCCTCACACCGAATATAAATAGGCGTTTGGCACACCTACTGCATAAACGCAGCACTTCTGGAGGTGGGGGGCAGAGACAGCCGCGAGCTGTTGGTGTTGGAAATCTGAAAATCTGATTTCTGCAGTGCACTAGCCGTGTTGGAGTTGTGCTGCAGATAAACCCCTCTTGCTGTCGCAGACCTCCCAGCCCATCACCTGAACCCTCCGTGCCATGGGCTGGACCACGGCTGGGATGCTCTTTGCACGCTGTTGCCTCAGATGCCCTGGCTGCATCCTTGAGACGCCCTAATGTGTGGATGGGGTAGCCTGAGTGTTCTCACAATTAATTAAACTAGAAGAGCCACAGATTCTATAAGGCATCAGAACTCTTTTTTTTCTTAGTTTCTTTTTTCTTACTGTTTTTGTTAATGAATGCATTCCATGTGCACATGGAAATATCCTGGTGAGGCTTGAAGAGCTGAATTAGAGGGAAAAAAAAAGCCTCTCATTTTGCACCAGCAGTTAGCTGATGAAATGTAAAGATGCAATGAGCTGATTAGTGATTCTGGTAATGTAATTAATGTCTCTGTTCTTTCATACGTGCAGAGCTGGAGGTCGAGCTGAGCGCTCAGTGAAAATTTGCCCTGAATGCGCAGTTCAGTGCACTCAAAGTTATTGCTCCCTAGTTGTGATTCCTTCAGTAATTCCAAATTAAAGTTGATATACTTGTAAACGAAAAGCAGGGCATGCTTATGAATTACAAGGGCTGGAGAATTTGATTACAAGAAGTGAATGTTAATGCAGCCAAACCGCTGCAGACTGGACAGGGGAGGGACCGGCAGCAGAGCTGGGGGCTCGGAAAACACCTTGGTGGTGTTTCACTTCTTCCAGATGCAGCACTAGTGGAAAGACTTGCCCAAAGTCTTTGTCTCCGCATCCCTCGCTGCTGCAGACAACCAGCTTTATGTAGTTCTGCTGTTACATCTCCTTAACATCTCAACCATCCTAAAACATTAATATAATTCCCAGTGTGAAACCAGAGTCGGCTGAGCTCATCTTTTGCATGCAACATGATTTTGGCGTGCCTTACATGAAACCTTTATCTTTTTTTTTTCTATCACCTATTTTTAATAAACATCACATTATCAAATTTTAGTGATCCTGGATTTGCTGCCGTTGGTTTACCATAGATAACAGCATGGAGCGTTCTTTCTGTTTTGATTCAATAGTGCATGACAAGGGAATCCAATTTGTTCAGATTTAGATGACATGCCTCCAATTATGTAATTCCATTAGGAGGTGCCTGCAGCCAAGTCTGTGCTCACAGTCTCAGCAGACATAACTCTAATGGGACGTGTTGCAATATTGCTGTGTGGTAAGCGCAACTTTGATAGAGAGCACGACCTGTCTCTCCCAGTCCTGTTTGTGGGAATGGAGAAGATGAAAAACGGTCTAGCCATACTTAGGGCTCTAATCTGGCCATGAGTTATGTCACTACAAGAACAAAGCTTTGCAGTGAAAGGTGAATTTGTAATGGCTATATATTTTATGTATTCAAAATCAGACAGTAAATGCAGCACTTTGAATATGATCTTACATTCAGTTCCATAAACGGAAGATATATTGGTTGCAGTTTTTCCTCTTGAATACCGTTTCAGATTCCTATGTACTTGGGAATGTTGGATATTTATGAGAATATAAAGCAGTGATGAAAACATAAGACTAAATCTTGGCATAGTTACAACTTGCTTTAAATTATTAATCTTTAAGAAGCATGATAAAAAATTCTGCTATGCAAATTCTGCGGGACTGGGGTTGGTGTACATAGACATTACCATAGAGCTATCTAAATAATTGTGTAATGTTGATGCAGACTTACAGTTTCTGCAGGCAGGAAAAGGCAATTCTAGTGCCAGATCTGTCTCCCCAAGAAGCGGGATGTAACACCACTCATAAATAAAGCTGTTTAGATGAATTTAGCATCACTTGCAAGCCAGAAGATTCCTGCAGTGCCTTTGAGTAACATTGCAAAGGCTTGGTTGGATTCAGTTCTCCGAGGGCTAGGAAGGGGCTGGATGGGGCACGTGATATATTTTCGGTAGAGTGTGTTCAGATCTTTGGAAGCTGCAGACATTTAAAAGCACTTCATCACCTTAAAAAGGTCAAAGTGTTGACAAGCACGAGAGATCTGTTGCTTAGTCTTGCCCTGGTTGGGTTGGATCTGCAGGCAGGTCTGTTCCACTTCTGTTGGCCAGTACTAACTAGGGCTTGGCCAAACAGACATTGTTTAAATATATAGATTTTATTAAGAAGAAAAGCTCGCTAGTCCTTGCTCTGGAAAAGTATGAGTGATGGTACTTCTACTGCCACAGTCTTTTGCAATTCTCCATGAATATATGAAAGAATTTAATAATGTTCTAGATTAGAAAACGGCCATGCGTATGTGTACATCTTTAAAATCTATCTTCTCTGACTTTCTTTCCCCTTATTTATATTGAGAGAGGAAGCCAGCAAAGGATTTCAATGTATGATGCATCCAATATCACCTTTCACATAAACAGGAAAAATATGCTTCCTGCATTGATATGATGAGACTAGGGTGCGTTTAAGTGTCTAGAGAAAGTGTCATTTCGTTTAAAATAATGTGAAGAGAAGCCCAAGCTCAGTATGTTGTAATGAGTTACAGAGGTGCTGCTGTTTTGATGACAGGATGACAGAGATGTAGCTAAAGGTGCCACTGCTGTGCCTGAGCCCTGGCCCAAGGTGCTGCTGTTGCGAACCCTTTCACACCCACTGCCCTCGTCCACATCCCTGCTCAGATGCTTTGCCAAAAAGCCCCACTCAAGTGGCATTTGGTGGTGCATTTATCTAGCCCCTCAGTGGATAGGTCAGCCCACAGACATATTGGAGTAGACCAACCTCAGGTTCAAAACCCAGTGTAATTTTGTGGGAATGAATTGTTCAGATAAATTTGGTAGAGCACAGTTTCTTAATCTGCTAAATGGGAAGAGACACTGCTGGCTGGCACTTATTGGATTTTGTGCAATTTTGGAAGAAATTAGATTATTTTAGATTAACCCCTCCGGGGTTGGACACCTAGGAAGAGGCTGTTGTTGCTCAGGCAGTTGATTTTCAGGTTTATTTATTGCAGCAATCCAGCTGCTGGTGTGACTGAGAGCAGAACCTACTCTACTCTGCGACACACTTCATCATGCTCTGGAGCACCCATTTGCTGAGTTCAAATGAGAAAACATTGATCTGCTGCAAACCAAACTGTGTACCCCAGCATCAGTGATACTGGCTGGTGCTTTGGCTCCTCTCCCTGGGAACCAAATACCCAGGCAAGTTTACCTGAGCATTTAGGGGCTCACTGGAAAGTGTTTGTGAAGGCACCTGAGCTCCAAGGCAAGCGCTGCCCTTGGGTCCCTCCAGCTTTGCAAGCACCCTGTTTGGCTTTTTTTAAGAAGAGGTTTTCCAAGTGGGCTCAGACAACCACCACAAGCCTTGCCATCTTCCTCTCTGGATGCCAACGTGTTGCTGGATGAGGTGGCAGCTAGTAAAATCTGCATGCAAGAGTCAAAGCCTCCGTGACAAACACTTCTCTGACTAGCAAGTGGAGCCAAGCATCAGTGGCTGCTTGCAAAGCTGGTGTCAGCCCCTCCACCTCTGAAGGTTCGCACCTAGATATGTTAAACACCAAAATGGGAAGAATTTGGGGTCCAGAGAGGCTGTGCCGTGCAGCATATTCCCATGTCTGATCTTCCACATCTTTGGGATGTCTGCACAAAGGTGAGTCGTGAAGGCAGAGCTGGTGTTACCAGCGATTTGTCTGTGCAGGGGGTGCAGCGGGAGGGGTGCTGGTCCTCGCAGACCTAGCTGGAAGCCAGCCTGGTGCTGATGTTGAGAGAAAGGGTTATTACTTGGTGCTGAGAGCGGCGAGTGGAAATGTTCAGCGTATTATATTCTGGGACACCTTCGCAGAAAACATTTTCTTGTGGTAATTACAGCGCTGATGCTGTAAGGTCCAGCAGAGGCTCCGCTTTGCAGTAGTGGAGATGAATGGAGCGGAGGAGTATCAGGAAAGCTCTCTGAGATTAGGTTTGGCCACGGCCTGTTACATCAAGAGCCCATTCAGCAAGGGCAGCACGTGCTCCTCAGCCGGTCGGGGCATAGCCCAGCTGTGGGGAGCAACTAAATCTCACCCTCTTTCTTGCTTGGACTCCAGGGATGCTATTGCAGCTCTTCCCCAGTGGCTGCTGGACGCACGCTCTCTCCTGGTGTGTTGTCTGAGCTGGATTGACAGTGCTCTCCTGCTACCTACGTACCGTGCTTCTGGGGTGTATGGAGTTGCGTTCAGTTTTGTTTCCTCACTGGAAACATGGTGTGTGTTTCCTTGGAAGAATACAGCTTGCACTGAGTTTCTACTCCCAAAGCTGTGCTCCCAGCACCAAAAGGGTTGCAGGGGTTCAGGTGGGTAGGGGAGATGCAGTAGAGGCAGGACTTGAAGCTCGCTGATTGGTGAAGTGTAAATTTGAGCTGGAAAATGTGGCTGTACTGTAAAATTCAGGACACCATCTGTTTCATTGCTTGCTTGCAGTAACATTTGTACTTGATAATTAAAATGTCACACACATTTTTAGCCAGAATAATCCACGGAGGAGTAGAACTGTGGCTTCTGAAAATCATTCAAGAGCTGATCGCAGATAGGGACGATGCTGTTTTGAACCATCTCTCACTGCTCATAGAGCAGAATGTTTTGCCCTTTTTTATATATTTATTTTGAGGAGGAAGGTGGAGGGATGGGAACAGTGTCAGATCCTTTTGGAAGGAGCTGTGAATCTCAGTTAATAACCCTGGATGGCTGTTACCATCCATGGTTTATTTTGCTTGAGGTTGATCATGCTGGGACTGGGCTGATGGTGCCTCTCCCGGTCTCCTTCTTGGCAGTGGTAGGATAGCTTTGGCTTCAGCTGCAGTCAGCTTGTTTCTAGGAGTGTCTGAGCTAACCTAAGCAAGACTTTTTTTTTCCTCCAGCCCTTCGGCTGGTGCAGAGGACACCTGGGCTCCTCTCCTTGTCTGGCCCAGGCTGCTGCATCTCCCCTTTGTGGTAACCTTAGTCCAGCTGCCAATTTGTCTGAAATTTGCTTTGTGGCACTGAAAAGATGCAAAAACTAAATCTGGTTTTGGCTGTCCTAAAATAGGATTTTGAATATCTTAATGCTGCATTAATTAATGGTATGGGAGGCAGCTGAAATACATGAACATGCAGTGTGTCCTAGCTGATATCTGTGCTGAATGCACTGTCGTTGACCCTTGGGAAAGCATCTGATGAGGTTTTGTCATCTCAGGCTCTGGTTCACAGGCGTATCACACGCTTGAACTGTGTAGATGGTTCTCCTCTGAGCACAACGCAATGGACGCATCCCTGCATTGGTTCAAGGTTGTATAAAAGGCATTTTCCCTAAATGTGGCTTTCTAAGAGCATCATCTTAACTAATTCAGACTAAGTAAAATATGCTTTTGCTTGATATATAGGGTGGAGCTAGTGGACATGGGAAATGGGATGTTCTGCGCATCTTGTAATGTTGGCAAAGTCTTGCTTGCTTAGCTGATATAAAACCCCTCCCAGCTGAGCTTTGACACAACAAATGTATCTGCAGAGTTTTATTAGACATGCACTCTGCTATCCCATGAAAATTTTAAATCCAGTTATGTCAACTATGTGTGAATAAGATTTTTTAAATCCTGGTCTGCCGGGAGACATTTGGAGCTCACAGCTTCATGGTGCATCGGTGTGTGCTATCAGTAACCAGTCAAGATTAAAGATGAAGAACTGCAGCAAGTACTTCGGAAATGCTCGCCAGCAAGCGAGGTGCTTTCCAGGCTGTTTCCTGGCTTACATCAAACATTTTGGTGCCATCCCAGCATCCATGCAAACCTTCTAGTACATCAAAGCTCAGGGTGTGTCCTTGCAGGATCTGGTCCGGTGCTTCTGCCAAAAGACCATATTGTAATATGTGAGAGAGGGTTTAAAATATTCTTATTGTCTGCTATGAAATTACAGTTTTGTTCCCTGGAGTAGAAAAGTGAGTTTAAATCATTAACGCCACAAGTCTCAGTGATGATTACGGAAATGTTTGCAAGTGACTTAATCAGTATAGTTTGTCTGAGTGGCCCATTTTAATATTATTGCACTGATTAAGTTTTCTTAGCTAATATGTGTTTCATTTCCAGTTCAATTAAATGAGAATCCCCTTCCATTACGCGATATTACTGAAGTGCCCAAATGGGGCAGGAACGCACTTGGTATTTTCAATTGATACAGATTTCCTCATTATGTGGTCTCGTGGTGATGAGTGAAATCAATGAAAGCTGAAATTAAAATTGTAGCAAGTTGCAGCTGTAAATATGTTGTCCATTCTTCAGTCCCTCTTTTAGCAATAGGCTGAGAATATATTAGTATCAGTTCATTAATTACATTTCAAAGACATTTTCAGTAGATGCCTGCCTTTGACAAAATTTTAGAAAGCTGCAGAGGATTTTCCTTGGATTTCTGTACGCCCCATTATTATGATGAGCAAAGTATAAGTTGCATTAACATGCCTTTTTTATATGCTATATATCCTCACTCCAGCTTTTAAGAGCATTTACATGTAACCTATCATGGCATATATTAACTGGCATATGGAAGATTATCTGCAAATGACTTGTGAAGGAATTAACATCAGCCTTACATTCTTTTACATGAGCCAAACCTACTCCTTTTATGTATTATTGAAGAGAATTGATTGAGCTCTGATATGGTAACAAATGATTTTATAAATACCTCTCTGGAGTTAATTCCCCATTGTGAGATACGCAGAGCACTTGGAGCTGATCGTGTGATTCTTTTCTTGAGAGCTCCAAGATTTCTCCAGCTTTTGTGGCAGGGCTGTTCAACAGTCCGTACTTCTGTATACGGAGGAGTTGGGAGTTACTACAAATCAAACAGCGATTGGGAATCGCAGCAGGCGCTCAAGAAATATGCTAAATCACAACTTCTAAACACGTGTTTGTACCTTCATAAAAAAGACAAATGTGTGTGTCAAGGGGAGGCGGGCGCCCTCCACACCCTCCTGCTTCGAGATCAGATTAACACCACCACTTGCAAGTGAGGTGCACGGGCTTCAGTTGTCACCTGCTTCACCAACACCTTTGGGTGGACGGTGGGTGGCAGGATGAGTGCCCGCGGCGCTGAGGGACGTGGGACAAGTTCAGCACAGCAGCCCCTGAGTCACATTTCTGCTTTTGGGCTGCTCCGCACAGCCGCGTGTCAGCTCCTGCCCCTCTGCTTGCACGCTCAGGACACAGCAGAGACTGCCTGAAGTGTTGGGTTTGTTAAATTATTGAAAGCATTTTCATCTGGTCAAAGAGTATGTGGCTTAGCGCGTTTAAGACATAACTAAATACATATATGAATATAAGAATAAAGCTTTTTTTCTTTTATACAAAATATACGCTTTTTATAAACAAGAACCTGGATTTTTTTTTAAATATAATAAATATTTTAGCATAGTTATACTGGCTCCATAAGTGCAATGAAAATGTTAGCCTTGGCATATCAATCGTGCTTTACAGATGACTGTAATTTCCTGAATGTCAAAACTCCAAATTTTTCTACTAAGCAAACTTTTCAGTGGCAAAATAGATTGCCTCCATAATATATCACTGTGTGCAGGAAAAAATGAAATCTTTATGTACTGTATTATGAATCAATGAGGCATTAAGATTCTTGGAAGGGTGAGTGGACTCTGGAAAATGAAAAACTGCCACTATTCCCTGTCTGTAAACCACTGCTTAAGGAGTGCAGGCTATCTTCTCTACCGCAAAAATATCAGTTACAAGTTGAAACCAATTCCTGCAACAGCGTTTAGATAGGGTAAATACTGTTGTAAATATCTGATTTTATAGCAACGTCCTGTGGTTATTCACCAGTTCTTTCTGCCTCCTTTTCTCTTTGGGAGGTGTGCTGTGCTTTTTTAGCTCTGCGAATGGGGAGGTGCTGTACCACACCTGGAAGGTGCTGTGTGCCACAGCTCCAGGAGATGTGAGCTCCTGGGGATGGCTCCTTGCATCAGGAGCAGGAAGGTACTACTGGTACTCTACGGGCTTCAGAGCTTGATTTTTGAAACAGCGTCACTCACACCTTGGCTTTTCCGCATCCTATTTTTTAAGGTATAGTCGCCCTTAGCAAGAAAGGCACTTTCCAAAGCCAGGACCTTGCATGCTTCCAAGGTTAGTTTCGCTCATACTACTGATGCTGCTCTACCACCTTCTCTCTCCTTTTCTTGGATTTGACCTCCCAGGTGCATCTTAGAAGCTTCGGCACCACTATCCTGATACTTCTATCTTATAATTATGCTAATGAGGTGGGAAGCTTTGCTGCTCTGGGTAGGTTGTGATGTGAGATGGATGTTTCCAAAGGGCAGTTTGGTCCTTTTCCAGGCAGGTGGGGTGGGTCCAGGCCCCTCTGCCCAACGTTTCCACCCTTCCCTATACCAGACTCTGGGGTGGAGGCGGTGGATCCAGGACTGGCTTTTGCGGCTGAGTCACTCTTCTGTTTGCCGAGTCTAAAAATGGAAACTTGCTTCTCTTTTTATGCACCACTTAAAAAAAAAAAAAACCTCTATAAGTAGAAAGGCCACTGTTTCTGCTGAATTGGTTGTGAGCAAGGGTAACCTGCAGAGATCTTAATAATACAGGCAATTATGAAATTAATACCACTCTGGCAAATCTGCAGGGCAGCTCTCCCCTCTGCAGGCGATGCTGTGGACAATTAGTTTGTGTGTAAGGGTAGCTGGGAGCATGCGTGTGGGGAGGCTGCCTATTTTTTATGTATTTAAAGCCTTACTTTCAGTGGTTTTGTGTGCATGTGCCATACCTGCACATATATGAACGTGTACCTCAAGCAGCAAAAAACAGTCTTCCCCTGTACCTGACATGCAGCTTCTTTGCAGTCTTTCCTATTTGATATCGGTTGTAATTTCCATTCCTGAGAAATCCAGCTCCTTTTTATGGGTTCCTCTGGCACTTTCCTCCTGCTGCCGTTACTGTGGGTAGGCTGTTGGCTTCCTACCCCCACCATTAGTGTTTCTAGACAAAACATCTCTGTGATTCATTGGGTGCTGATAGGAGTGAAAACATAATGATTACTTAGAGGAAATGTAAATTTACATTCGCTAACGGCTTTAATTCACAGTTCTGAAATACTTATCTCCTTTCCTCCCAGGCCTTGTTTGGAGCTAATGCATGGTACGATTCTCTAGTGCCGTCCTGAGACCCGGAGTAAAGGAATATAGTCCTTGTGCATATGGTTTTGCAGACTAGCATGGAGAAAAGTGTTTCTTCTCCTCCTGTCTCTCCCCATAATCTTTATACTTCACTTCTCTAATGGAGAAGTCATTTGTTCATCTAAATTTTGCTGTGCTTAGGATTTTGGATAAGGTGGAGCTGGAAGTTCAGATTAGTAGAAATGATTGAATGAAGAGAGGTCTTGTAGGAACAAGTAAGTCCCAGCCCTGGGTCTGTTTGCTCAGCAGGAGCTGCACTGGGTTCCTTGGGGAGAGGACGTGGGGAGCAGACCTGCTCTGTGCTCACCTCCTTGCAAGTGCAGCAACTGCAGCAGAGGAGGACCTAGTGTGGGTGGCCAGGCTGCAGATTGTGGGAATGGAGGCAGCCAGGCCAGCCTCCGTGGGTCACCGGGTGTGAGAACTTGCCTCTGAACATCCCAGGAAGCACAACAGCCTCCCTTGCTCTTCTCCCGCTCTGAGATGGGACCCGTTGCCCTTGTCTGTGGGGCTGGGAGCAGGGAGAGGAGCACTGCCAGAAGCCCACAGGTGATTCTTCTTGGTTGCTGCCGTTGCCATCCACATCACTGCTGTGAAGCATCTGGGACCGATACGGAGTAGATGCAAACATTTGATTCCTGGCGCTGCATCACTGAGCTTGCCAAATATTTTGGCCTCATCTCTGCAAGCTCTGCTGCTGAAACAGCTCTCGGCAGGAAAAAGGTATTCCCATTTTGAAGGGGTTTTCCAGGCTTGCATGGTTAAGGCAGGAGAGGTTGTTGCTGGGATGCTAACTCCTCTCCTTTTAATTTTGTCTGGGGGTGACAAAGTTTGTTAAGGATCAGGATGAGTCACAGTAGAGCATTTTTCCTCTCTCTGAGTGATCTCCAAACAGACAAATAAGGCAGCAGGGGTATTTCTCTTGGAGAAACAATTTGCAGTATTAGCAAATCAAATTCTCAGTGGGCCACTCTTGATGGGAATTAACCTCACCTACTGGGAGCGAAGCACTCTTGGTGCTTGGCATGGTGTAATTGAGTTTGACTTCTTGTATAGACATGATGGGCATGATTGATCGGTGGGGAGACCCTCTGCCAAAGGTTAAAATCCATCGGCAGCTACAGAGTCATGTGGGGGTGGTTTCTAAGAGCAAAGCAAGAAATGTGAGACTCACACCATTCACGTTACTGACCTTCCATCATTTCCATGACTTTGCTGTCAAATTATTCCGAGTGGAGACATTTCATGAGCACTGTGGGGTGGTGGAGGAGCACAGGAGCGTTCCTGCAGGAGACTTTCAGTTCACTGCTGGGAGCGGTGGTGGAGATGGGGATGGGATCCTGGACCAATATACAGGACCACCCTGCAGGAGCATCTTCTTCTGGTCAGATGAGCTGTGTGAGAGAAGTTGCCAACTCAAAAAAAGCCCAGATTGCACACCTTTTAAAAGGAGTATGCAACTACTCTTATAAATGAGCTCAGTGATTTTTATTCAGAGGCGTGAGCAGTTTATGGGGAGGATGGGAAGGACGCTGATTGTCCTTGTGCTGCTTGCCGGTTCTGGTGATTGTGCATTGTTTCTGGTGCCGAAGCACCACCCCTATGATTATTTTTCTTTTTCAGTAGCTCAGTCCTTAATCCTTTGCATTATATCCAGAATCTCTGCCGCAGCGGTTTGTTTAATTTTATTTGCTTTTCTGCTGGACATGGTACATATCTGATCTGTTCCTTTGGCCTTGCCCCTTCAGAGGAAACTTGCCTTTCAAAATGTTCATCTGAGGTATGGCTTGGTTTCACGCTGCCCTGCTGAGGTACCACAAAGTCCATAGACTGGGGGGAAAAAAATCCCCCAGGATAGGAAACTTTCCCAAATTTTCCTTCCTTCCCCATCTCCGCCCAACAAAATGGAGACACTTGTGTAGAATTGCCTCCTATTCATTGCACAAACCCATCTGCATCTCCACACCAACCCAGCCAGGCTTGCCATCTGGATGAGCTTGACCTAGATACAAATCAGTGTGCGTGAGCCAGCTTAAAGAGTAGTCTTAGTTTTGCTGGGTGAATGGAACTGCCCCAGCATGTTCCCTGGAAAGCATAGCTATTGTTCTTCTGCTGGGAAGAGACAACTCGTTGCAGGGACGTGTCTGCAGGGAGCCATTGGAGTTTGCATTAGGCTTAGGCTTAGGTTTAAGGTTAGGGTCAAACTTAGGGTTAGTGTTAAGAGTTGGAGTTGTCCCACCAAGAGTTGGCCGCGAAGAGCTGGCCACAGAGAGTTGCTGTAGACTCTCCCTGTGCTAAATCTGTGTTTTCCTGGATTGCTTGGCCCCGGGCACAGTCAGAGGAGGAGGTAGGGTTGTTCGTGGGGCTGTAGTGCTCCCTGTACAAAGGCTATAGGTTTCTCCCCCTCTCTAGCCTACAAAGTCCTTCTTGCTACAGCCTCCTTTATCAGCAGAAATGGGGAAAGGTCACTCAGTCCCTCACCTACTGATCCATACGCTAATGGATGTAATGGTGAGTGGATATTTAGCTTTCAGCTCCCCTCTCCAGCTGCTGACCTCATAGCTCCATCAAGACAGGCTCAGGTTTCTAAGCTGAAGGCATGGCAGCTGCCAGCACCTGACCTCCAGCCTCCCTCTGCCTCAACGAGCAATTAAACAGCCTCTGTCCTCTGGTAGGGATCGATAGTCCTTGGCCTTGGCACTAGTGGAAGTCTTGACCCGAAGGGACTTGGACACGCTGAGCTGCAGCCAGCCCTAGTTGTGGTCCTTATGGAAAAGGCACCTGTTGGGACCCCACAGCAGTTGCTTAAAGCCTCTCTGTCAGGGTTAGAGTGCCCTGGGAGCAAGTGCGGTGATTTCTGGTGAGCCCTGTGTCGCTGCCACACATCCCTCTGCTCTCTGATCCTTAGGATTGATGCTGATCTGCTGATGGTCCATTTTGCCAGGCCTCTTGTGGTCTAGGAGGCAAGGGAGCTGTGAGCCTTTCCCTCACTCTCCATCCTCAGTTTTGCCTTAACTCCTTTCTCTCTACATCGCCTGGGCTGTTGGCGCTTTACAGTCCTGGTTTGCACAGCCGGGGCAATTGGGTTGGGATGAGATATACTCTTACTTTGGGAGGTTCTGACCCATTTTGATGCTTGAGGAAAGTCACCTCTTCCTCGCCTCGTTTCGGCAGAGCAGCTCTGCACATGATGAGCTTCCTGAGCGCCACAGCTTGGGGGTCTGCGTGTCCCTTCGCTGGCAGCTCTTCTGGGCTCTGAAGCCTCTGGCTTTACTCAGTGCTGTCATCCCCTAGGGTTTCACACCTCCTTACTTTCACTTCAATTTATTATTTTTTCTTTAATATTGCTTTTAGAAGCTTGCTACAAGGATGCTTTTAAAAAAACGATCGTTAGTTTGGCAAAAAGGACTCTCATTCAGCCCCTGTGCTGGGCAGAGATGGGGAAGGGGCTGGCACGGGTGTACTATGTGACCAGAGACTTACCTTTTAAAGCAAGTAGATGGCTCAGTCTCAATAAAACCCTCAGAGAAATTCATGGAGGTATTCAAGGTTTCACTTTGCTTTGTATTTTCTCCAGGGGCTGTGCAGAAAGGAGAGAGGGGGTTGCTTTAGGCTGAGGAACTGGGCAGCTAAAAGCGGGTCCGCTGGCAGCACACATTTCTTGCTCCCTTTCAACAAAAAACATTTTATCTTAGCAGAAGTCATCTCATGGCAAAAATATGTCAGGCAGTGGCTTGCACTGTGCCCCCGACCTGGTATGCGTTGCTCCTGCGTGGGTTCCCTGGGATGCTGATGTGGGGCGGCAGTGCCCGTGCAGGAGCAGGAGGAGTGAGCATCTTCATGACCATGCAGGTTGTTCAAGTGCCCTGGCAATGGCTGTGGGACATTCTCACGGCAGCGCCACCGCCCCCGAGATGGTGACCATGCTGGGTCAGTCAGAGCACTGCAGTTCTCGCCATGCGGCTTTCCTGGCACCACTGATGCTGGGATGGTGTGGTAGCTGCTGTGCCACAAAAATACAGCGTGAGGGCTGGCATTGTTGCGTCTCTGGGGAGGCCAAGCACACATCTCTCTCCATCCCTGCCTTCCACCCTGCCTGCTTCTGCTTTTTTCCTGTTTTTCGTGTCCTACACGTGGGCAGAAGTGTCGTAGTGCCAAGAAAGCCCAACTTTCACACCCTGGTGGATGATGCAAGCTGTTAGCTGGGTGTTTATCTGAGGGGAACCTCTGACCTTTCCTGAGCTCTTCTGTGGTAATGGATCATGCATAAATAATTCACGGCTCCCAAAAACGCTCTGGGCTTCAACCTTGCAGTGACATGATAAGCCGGGGTGGGTGATGCAGCACGGGAAGCAAACTCAGCACTGTCAAACTGTTCTGTCCCCGTGTTCCTTGGAGAAATAGCTGCATGCAGGGAGATACCAAGAGCAAGTGACTGTCACGCGATCACACGTTCCTGTTGGCTCTGGGGTCAACCTAGTTTTTGAGTTGCCTGCAAGATACTTTTGTTCTCTGCTTCAGAGACATCCTGCTCAACTTTATCAGAAAAGCCGTGTTTCTGTTGAGTGCACCTTTTTAAATCAGAGGGATGATTCACAGTAAAGTTTGAGCTCTACCTGCAAACCTGTTTTCTTAGGCTCTGAAGCACAAGCTTCAAGGAATGGGCAAGAGCTCAACACCCCTTTGTTAAGGCAGCAGAAAGAACAAGCTGGTTATGTACAGAGCTAAAAATAATTGCAAAGCTTTGAGTCTTCCTCCCAGCTGCAGCAGAAGGATGCTCTAAGCACTGATGGCCGAATCCATCTCTGGCACGGCTCTGAGTTGACAACACATTAAAGCTTTTGTTACATTTTGAAGCTCAGTTCAGATAAACGCATAGCAGTGTGGCTGCTTTTCTGGAGCTGATGTGATTTCTAACTTGGATGAGAGTGGCTTGGGGCAAACCCAAAAGCTGGTGTTCCCCAAAGGGATGGCACTTTTTTCGGTAGAGCTTTAACGGGGAAACTTAAGAAGTGGAGAAATGCACAAAATAGCTGAGATTGGTGCAGCAGCTGACAAAGCATCTCTGTAAGTCATATCGTGAAAGCGGGATTCATCTGTGACGTAAGGACGTGGTATACATAGACATGAGCCTATTTGCTGGGAGCCCTGCTCAGGCCAGTTGGAGTATGGTCTCTGTCTGGGGCATTCCATAAGCAGCCCTGCCAATGGGCTGCCTTCCCGAGCGTGGGGTGCTGGAGGGAGCCCAGACACCTTCACACTCACTGCAGAGTCCAGTGAGCATCTTTACTTGGCCTCCTTTCCCTGATCTCCCTTGACTGCAGCATTTTCCCCTGACAGGCACTAATGGACATATCTGCCTGGATGAGGCTGCTGGCCACCTGGGGTGATGGTGATCCATTATGACGCTGTTTCTTCTGCCAACATACAAGTTTTTATTCATTCTTTTGTTTTTACAACAGCAGCCAAGGGAGGCGCTTTGTCACTGCCTGTGACCAAGGAGCGCAAAGGGAGAGCGGCTGGAGAGTTTGAGCTATGATAAAATGCTCACCGTATTGATCTTGGCTCAGGATTTGTTTCTTTTCTTGCATTAACTCCCCATCGATTACTGTGACGACCTTAAAGCATATGGTTTTGTTGGCCTTCTCCCTTAGCCATGTGCCCACACCCTACTCCCCTCCCAGCCTTGTCGAACTGCTGATGGGCCAGGTTGTGCAAGGTGCTCTGGGGTAAACGGAGCTTTGCTTTTGCCTCCTCCCTCAGCAGAGGCTCGTGCTTTGTGTTTGTTGCTAGAGGTTAGCATTACATGGCACTAAGTTGTTACTGCTTGAGGGTCAGGTTTTTGGTTTAGTACCCAGTAAACTGGACCCAAGGGCAATGAATCCTGGCAGGAGCTAAAGAAGGGGCTTGAGTGTGGCCCAGAGCTGCTCGCTTTCCCGGTGTCGGGGATCACAGGCGTGACCAGGGGCAGCTCCTACTAGTCAGAGTGGCTGGTTGGGGTGACAGTGCTTCTGGAAAGCCCCTTCCCTTTGTCAGGTTGGGTTCTGCAGCGCTGCCAGAGACCTGCTGAGATGACACAGAGTGAAACTCTTCCTACCTTTGCAAGGGACAATGTGGTGTTGGTGGCTGCTGCAGTTGAGCAGCATGAAAGTCAGCTTCATCCTTGCTCCCTCTTAACTCCAGCTCTCACTGTGAAAATGTTTAAGGGCACTTTTGGGAAAAAGTAACTTCCTTGGGATCATGGTGGAGGCTTGGGCTCCCTCCCCCTGTGTGAACCTGTGTCCAAAGCCCTCGGAGCCAGAGGGGTGGCAGCAGTGCCAGGATGAGCGTGAGGATGGGGGTCATGCTGATTGCAGTGTCGCAGCTCTCCGAGCAGGAGGTGCCATTGTGTCCGGCCACTGATACTCTACTGAGCTCCTTGGCTTTATTTGATTTTGCAAATTTATTGTACTTCATTTAATCATTTATGAGCTTGGATGCTCTAAGTGGGAAGAGGAATGGTGATTCTCCAGGCTTCCTCTCCCCTGTACTGTTGGATGCTTTCCCTGCCTGTGATTAGCTTTTTAGTCCACCCAGAGACAATTCTCTGTAAAACATTGACATCTAGTGGCTTTTCTGCCAAAGGAAACCAGAGGGAACAAAAGATTGGCTGCAGGGTGGCCAGTCATAATGCCACTCGGGAAAGCAAATGAACGTCCCTTCTCCTCCTTAAGCAGCACTGAGGACATGGTGATTGCACTCTGGGGGCTCACACGCTCCTCAGTGTCCTGTCCCAAAAGAGTGGCCTTCCCTGGCAGGGGAATTTGCCTATTGAGCTGTTCTAATTCCATTTACTTAAGCAGATCGCTCGTATCCAGACAGCGTAACTCTGGCATTATCGCTGAGGTCGTGGTCATTTGAAAGGAGGTGCAAAGAGCTCGGTCTGTATGGCTTCAGGCTGCCAGTGGTGGAAGACACAGTGTTTGAAAGCGGATATTAATGTGTGACCCAGAGTCATCTCCTAGTGGGATGCATAAGGTTGAGCTTGCAGCTTTTCCAGCTGGCAGTCTAGTGGGGTTCCCTGCAGCAGCACGTCCCCCGCATGTGCCACCCCCCTGTTGCTCTGAACCAAAGCCAGCAGCTCCCTTGGAAATGTTTTCTCTTACAAAATGCTGTAATGCATCCTTTAATTTCCTGTTATTCACTGTCTCTCATCATTGCAGTCCGGTATGAGGAGGATAAAATGGGATTTGCATGGGCTTTTCCCAGATCCCTCATTTCAGTGCTAGTGGGTTGGGGCTTCTGAGCATATCCCGTATCTGGGCTGTGGAAGGAAATGTGGGAAATCTCTTTGTCGCAGGCGTAACGCTGCGCTGGGGCTCACACAGCTGAGACCCACGGCTGCCCACCTGGAAAGGTAGCACGAGCAGCTTTTGCAGACCACGTAAACTTGTCAGTCCAGCTCTGTTGTACAAGGAAATTAAAGATAAAAAACCAAAACAGAGCTATCTGTGCCCTCCTTGGGCTGAGGCTTCCGCCCTGGGAGGGTGAATTATTCTCCCAGGGTCTGGGAAGAGCATCAGTTGAGGCACCATCAGGAGCGCGTTGCCACATGGACAGCCACATACAGGGTAATTTGGGGGTCCCTTCCACTTCTGTAAAGGCAAAACTTGGTAGCTATGACCCTTCCCGCTGTCCCCAGAGAGTTTGTTTAGCTGCCTTTCACCCCGGAGAGATGAGCGTGCAGAGGAGCACTCTGTAGCCGGGCTCCTGAAAGCCTCCTAAGTGCATCTCTGAGTTTGTATTGATTTTGAACTTTAATGCACTGTGTGCTGAGGTGCATGGGACTAAACACTCTGCCTTCCTCTCCCCTTGGCAGGAATTTTTACTACATCACCATTCTGCGTGACCCTGTCTCCCGCTACCTGAGCGAATGGCGCCACGTCCAGCGAGGAGCGACGTGGAAGGCGTCCCTGCATGTCTGTGATGGCCGGTCCCCAACTACTGAGGAGCTGCCCAGCTGCTACACCGGGGACGACTGGTCAGGCTGTTCCCTGCAGGAGTTCATGGATTGCCCCTACAACCTCGCCAACAACCGCCAGGTCCGCATGCTCTCAGACCTCAGCCTGGTGGGATGCTACAACCTGTCGGTCATGCCCGAGGAGCAGAGAAATAAGGTTCTGCTAGACAGTGCCAAGGAGAACCTGAAGCGGATGGCCTTCTTCGGCCTGACCGAGTTTCAGCGAAAGACTCAATATCTCTTTGAGAAGACTTTCAACATGAACTTCATCTCGCCGTTCACGCAGTACAATAGCACAAGGGCCTCCAGCGTGGAGATAGACGAGCAGACTCAGCAGCGTATCGAGGCCCTCAATTTTTTAGACATGGAATTGTACGATTATGCAAAAGACCTGTTCTTGCAGCGGTACCAGTACATGCGGCAGAAAGAGCACCAAGAAGCGCGAAGGAAACGCCAGGAGCAGCGCAAGATCCTGAGGGCGAAGCAAGCGCGTCTGAGAGAGCAGGGAGACAACAGCTCCAGCACTGACTACATAGGGAACGTGGAGCGGTGGCGGCGGTAGGGGCAGGGGGGCTCCTCCGTGACTGTGAAAGCAAAGCAGAACCCAACCCAACCCAGAAATCGGAGACGATGGAGCAGTCCAGACAAATTACGCTTCTCAAGGGTTTGAAATAAAAGAGGTTAAAATGTTGCCTTTGCAGTTGCCTTTGCAGTAAATGTTGTACTGTACGTGGAACACTTAATCTTAGCGTGTAATTAAATTGTCCTTTTTAGGTTTGTTGGATTATTTATGAAATACAGGAGCCAAGTAGGCTCATCGGAAATGGTTGCTTGGACGTTTATTTAAAAGAAAGGGAAAAGAAATCTTTAAATTAGTTATAAGTACAAAATGAGATGCTGGAAAGTGCTTATGATGCTCGGCTGAAATCTATCTGGGAAGCAAACTCATTTCCTAATAATGAGCATTTAGCATACTCTCACAATACAGTATATGAGCTAAACCTTTTCCCTTTGATTTTATCTTAATTTTATTTTAATAATGTGTTTTCAAGGGCACCGACTGCTTATGATATTTACCAAGTTAATGAATGGACGACGAAGGGAACAATAAAGGTCTAGAAAAAATATTGACTAGTTTTATGTATAATATTGGCTTTTAAAGGGAATAGAGGTAATTTCTCTAGTTATATAAATATTTAAAATTTTAAACTTTTTCTACCTACTGCTGTTTAGAGTTTTAAGCTTAGTCTATCTCATATTAAAGAAAAAGGAAAAAAAAAAAAAAGACATACATACTTTTCTGAACTTAATGCCAATATTAAAGACACTGTTTCCAGAATTTTTCAGGGCAGTATGATTTTAAATGTTCTGGAAAAGTTAGCACATCTTCATGTTTCATAAAGCCTTTTCCAAATTATGATCTTGTGACAGTGTCTGATTTTAAGTCTTTCTTACCCATTAGAATACTTAATGCAGAATTTATCATTCCTTAATAATTGGTGGTATAAACTAGATAAAATTATGTTGCAGATATTTGTGTAGTGTCTTTAAAAAGTCATAAAACTCTCTAATCCCAGCAATATTATGAAGAGAATTGTTCAATGGAAGAAGTAGATTTACACTTGAATTAGGATTTGCTTCCAGTAAATCTTTGCTACACCAGATAAGACCAGGGCTTTTTTTTTTTTCTCTCCTATGCTCTTGAGCCCTTCTTAGCGATGACGACTGAGCAACGACTGAAAAAGATGGAAACAAATCTTACCATAGCCATAGTTGTACAGGTCGAGAAGGCTGCATGATGCACGGGGACACGGCAGTGCGCTCCCAAGCAGGCTCTGCTGGGCACAGGCTGCGGAGCCGGAGCTGGACCAGGCTCACCTACAGCCCCTCAGCTTGGGGAGAGCAGACAGGGCAGGGGATGCGAGGGGCTTCTATAAATCTCTATGCAAAAAAATAAAAAAAAAAAAAAACCTCTGCAAGGCTTGGGCTATACATTCAGCAAGTTCAGAAATTCTGTATGTAGCCTGCGGCGCTCCCGGGCTTGGCACTAAATGGTGATCTCGGGGCGAGTGCGCGGCGACGGAGGCACCCGAAAAGGATGCTCTTTGTCCCGATGCACACGACGCTTACAAGGCTCACTTGCACTATTGCCTTTCGCCTGTAATATTCTATACACAGAGAGGGCAGGGGGACATTAAATGGGGCAGGAGGCTTTAAAAACATCTTAGGGCTCCATGCCCGAGTTATGTGAAGGCTATTTTACATCTGATTACAACCTGGGGGGCAGCCGACCTGCCTGAGGGAAGCGGAGAGCAAAGCAGCAGCAAACCAATACCCTGCGTAGCAGCTTGGAAAAGCGAATGACTTCATGTGCAGCAATTTTTTTTTTAACGAGAACTGCCGTTGCCAATATGATGTCTCAGTTGTATTTTGGTTTTTATGGGGGAAAATAAAAGTGCTGAAAGGCACTGCTGTTAACAGGACTTGCCCGTGGGTGAGCTGGAGGGCCTGTTGCAGAGGGTGCATTTTGTTTCTATGCTGTGGTGTGCATGGTTTACAGAGACTAGTTGCATTTTCTTTGTGTATACTGTTTATTGTATATAAGGGATGTACGAATATAAGGATACAATTTTGTCATAACCATATCAAATTCTACTGATTTCCACTGTAGGCGCTGTCTTATTGTGTAGATTTACAGGCCGATCCACTGACTTCGATTGTGTAATTTAACAATAGAACTGATAAATAAAATTTAACTACAGTCTTCTGATTTTCATGTGATAATTTCTTCAGCTGACAAGATGTTGGGAATTACACTGTTCAGAATGAACAGTAATTTTGACATGAATGAAGAAGCAATTGGCAGGCAAGTGTACGAGTTTAGAATCCCAGCTTTTCTGAAGCGTATTTAAACTACAGCTTTCAAGGGCAAAGCCACATTAGACTTTCCCTGGTTCAGGGGTTTCTGCAGAGGTACTCAGAAAAACAAACTGACGTTTCTGGTGATTTTAAATGTGATTGTCAATGATATGCAGCTTCATCAAGGGATTGATCCTGTGTGTATTTGTGCATGCGTATGATTATTTTTTGTCCTTTGTGCAATACCCAGCATTTTTGCTCCAGCTGGCTGCAGAGGATGCTGTCTAACTGCTGCCTTTCAGTGTATCCTGCTGAATCCCTTCTGGAGACATTTTAAAACACACAAAAAAAAAGCTAAACCAGAGTTAGATGCAAAATCAGGTAAGAATGAACTGAGCATAATGCCCTGATCGACTAGAAAAGATACTTTTGGATATGGTTGGACTCGATGATCCGATGGGTCTTTTCCAACCTGGTGATTCTATGATTTTTGTATGATTTGAATCGAGTTGTTTTTCTGTTGGTGTGGCTGTAAAAAGATCAGCAGGCTTGCAGGACTTGTGATGAAGTGGGAGACCCAGAGGTGTCCGTAGGAGACCTTGCCTTGACCTAGTTGAATTCCTCAGTGAGCACAGAGTTGCCTCTCCTCTTGCAAGTACCTGCAGGGGCATCTTATCTCTGCAAGGCTTTTTTAGTCATGGGAAGCAGGGAATGGAGGGATCTGCCAGTGAATCTGCATTTGACTGACGTGACTTTATATATAGGTCTATTAGCACACTGAGGAAGCTGCCGGTGAAGCTGCTAATGGGATAGAGGTCGTGCAAGGTGCCTCCCTGCAACTGAAAAAGCACCCGGTAGCGAAGTCTGGTGTCAAAGCAATTGGTGTTGCCTTTTGAGAGGAGTACTTTGGCAGCTGAGAAGATTCTTTCCCTGCATGAGAGGAAGGATAGAGGAGGGTGGGATGTGTTCGTACAGACCAACTTCACTTCAGAGGCTGAGGAGCTACAGCAGTAAATCGAGTAGCACTCAAACCCGGTAAGTTTTGAAAACCCTGGACACATGTTAAGAAAACCCTTCTGAGCACCACAATGTCTCCTAACTTTGATGCTGGGGATGTCAGCATCAGCCTCGGGCTGTTGGTGTGAAGCCAGGGGCTGTTTTGGCGATGGAGATAGTAGCAGGAATATGTCATGCTAAGAGGAACAGGTTGGTTCATTTCACCCTCCAAAAGATTGGAAAGTCGATAGCTGTGAAACCTGCATGGCCTTGCAAAGTGCCGTATCTTGGGCTGATGTTTTGGGACTAAAGCTTGCCTAAAGGGTTTCTGGTATGCAAGGGTTGTTGGAAGGGAACTACTCAGTTGATTTTTGTCGATGAACTTTGCAACTTCTTTATATAATACATGATATATTTTAGTATGCGTTAATGCATTTGCTTCCAATTATGTCATTTTTGAGTAAAAATGAACTAATGGGTCTGATTTTTTTTATGTGATTTTTAAAATTCGCACATTACCCAGAATGATCAGAGCTGTGAATAAGACCTGAGAGATACCGGTGCAATTGATGTTCCAGCTCATGAAATCACTGAGGAAAGGAGAAGAAAAACTGATAGGTTTCCTCTCTTAAATTTCAGCCAGAAATACGAGATAACTGAGGGAACCTGTCAAACCCATGCAAGCTTTCAGCTGCTGACCCAGCCTGCCTGGCTGGCCCATGCACTCCCAGGGAGGCACAGAGAGCAGCTGCACGTGGAGAGGTTAGCTTTACCAAGGCATCTTCTGGAGGAGGAATGTTTTCCAAGCAGATTATTCCTGTTCTTAAAGCATTTAGGTGGAGCTAGGGAAGGTTTGGTTGTTGCTGGACCCTGCTGGGGTGACAGCGCGAGGGAGGAGAAAGAGCAGAGGGTCCTTCCCACCCCATGTCGGAATTGGGGGTGTTGGGATTGGGGGGGGTTTGGATCTCCTGCCTCCAAGGTGGATGAAGCAATGACAAACCAAGTCACGATCCAAACAAAGGTGGGATCTGGGCTCTGGAGGCAGCCAGCACCATCTGTCCCTTCCACCCTGCTGCCAGCCGCGGCTCCTGCACGGCGGGGAGGAACAGCCGGCACGAAACCTTCCTGAGCAAATAGCACAACATCTGAACTCTTACCTATGAAATTCAATTCTGGATTTCCTAAAGCAATCTCCCTGTTCCACCAGCCTCATCAGGGAAGAGTGTAATTTCATTTAATCCATTTCTTGAGTTCAGAGTCAACTGCGTTGCCATCATGCTAATGTCTCTGCTCTGCTATCTCTAGAGACAGAGTGACGAGTTTAGACCTGAAATCAAATTTGGCTCTAAGCTTCGAGAGGATCTATCAGCCAAATTACCCACAGCCTCTACCCAGAAGCTTTGTCATGCAGTTTAGCTCTACAAGGATGCATTAGGCCAGGTAGGTGAGGTTATATTGCTTTTTTGTTTTGGAAGCAATGAAATGCTGAAACAATATATATGCAAAGCAATCAAAGTATCTTTAGTGAGGACTGAGTGTTTATTTTCAGGACAGTATGACTGCCACCTTTTGGTACTCGCAGCTTTCTGAAGTTGTATCTTCCCTTCTTTGACTGAAAATAAGATTTTTCAGTTGCAAGGATGTTCGCAAGCAGTTGTTGACATGAACCTTTACGTAAACTATATGAACTATAAATGCTAGAGGCTTACGTCAAGTTTATGTATTTTATGTATAGTGAAAAGAGATGAGTTCAAGGGGTTTTTAAGCCAAATGAAAGGTGAGATTTCAGAAAAGCTCTCTGTTTTGATGTTCTCGGCTCACATCTATTGTTGTTCCTCTTTGAAATTATGCTCTTTTAAATACTGTTTTTACTAAAGGCAATCTGTTACGAGTTCAGATGATCTGTGAGTGAAATTTAACCTTTGATTTCAGGTCAAATGGTTTAGCCTGACCCAAGATGGTAACGTGACGTTTTCCTTTAAATAAGCCATTACAAATACAAGCTGATTTTTGGGGGGTGGGCTGCAGCGTGGCGTGAGCCCTAGAGCAGAGTTTCCCAAGGAAGGAAGGATGCTCAGGCTTTTCCAGTGTGGTCTCCACAGCAGAAACTGCTGCTCTGGAGCAGCGAGGGGACGAAGAGCCTCAAGGGGTCTCTCTCCCCCTTTGCAATCGGTATAGCGACATCTCTGTAATGTTATTAATAGTAGGTGGAGCGCATGGAAAGTATCATATTGCGCAATAAAAGCAGGTGGATGGGGGGTTACACCGCGTGGGAGATGTGTGCTCCACAGGGGGATACTGGGAATTTCCCCTCTGGGCACGGCAAGCTGGGAAGCGTATTAATAGACATCATTACATTAGAATAATTGCTGTGGAATCAGCAAGCGCGTACATAATCTTTAATGCCTGGGAAATCTCACACAGTTTCAAAATAATTAAAAGTGGAATTAATCTAGATGCCAGACAACGCCTGCCTAATTACTAATGAATAGAGCTGTCTGAATGGCTGCAGCACCCTCAGCAGCATCAGCTGCTCCCGAACTTTGAAGTCAATCCCCTATTAACACACAGCGGGGCAGGGGTCCCTCTGCACAGGCTGTGACTGTGATCAGGGCCAGCTCCTGCGCAGGTAGGAGCCCACTTAGCTGCAGCACCTGCCAGGGATGCTCTGGGGAGATGCTGCTGCAGGACTGGGGATGTGGGGGGCCTCGGGCAGAGGGCTCAGGGACCACCCCATCCCGCTTGGTTGTGGCAATGTGCTCTGCGTGTGGTAGGACAGCCTCACGGCAGAGATTTCAGGGTAAAGGGGTTCAGAAAGTGCTTATGTGGCCAGGGGAAAAGAGAAACCTCAGCTGGGCAGGGGTCGCCAGCACCTCCAAGCAGCAGGACTAATGGGAAAAAGCACCCATTGGGAAGATGATCCATCCTCACACTTTGAGCAGTACTGTTTCCATAGAATAGTAGAATCACCAGGTTGGAAAAGACCCACCGGGTCAATTTTTTCCTAATGTCCAGCCTAAACCTCCCCTGGCGGGAGGTTTTGCAGACCTGACTTTAATATCTCATCTTTTGATTCCTTTCAAAAATAAATCACCAGCACAGGGAAGAGTCTGGAGCCTTCTAGAGCCCCTACATCCCAAATAAGCATCCCCTTCACCGAGCAGTGCACAAACCCAAAATCAATGCAGCTTTTGCTGCTGCAGTGTTGTGGCAATACTCGCTGTGGCAGCAGGGATTTGCTGCAGCTTCTCCACTCCAGCAGCCCGTGCAATTGCTGCATCAAACAGCCGTGCACCAGCCCACGCCACCAACTCACAGCCCCAGCCGCAGCAGAGCAAGACCCCGCTGTGGTGCTGCTCTCGGGAGCGTTGCAGCCAGGCTGGCTGTTCCTGGTGGCTGCACACGTCTCGTGGGCCAAGCACGGAGCTCTCCTCCCTCTGGGCAGCTTCATGGTTGTACGGGGCTGAAAATATATGAAGAGCTAAAATCCTCCCTGCAGGGTATGTGCTGCGATGCACATGGCAGCCGAATCCTGGAGATCCTGCAGCACTGACTGTGTGTCAGGGTTGGGATGGCTGTGCTGCCCTCAGGTAGGAGCCACCACGTACCAATTGTCCCCATGTACCGATCGTCCCCACGTGCCACTGCCTGGTGCCCAGCGTGCCCCCCAGTTCTGCCCCCCAGTGCTGTGTGCAGAGACCAGCTGCAGATTGACAGTCATTACTGGGATTTTTGTGTCCCCTGGAGAACTGCCACGCCTGGAATAACTCCTACAGCTTGAGTTAAAGGACAACGTTAGAAATTCCCCTTTCCTCTGTACCCCAGGCTATGGGTATTTCAATGTTGAGGGAATAACCTGAGCTGCTGCTGGGAAGTGCATTGGCTGCTGCCATTGCCCTGTTTGTTCTTATCCTTAGATGTTTTTTAAGGGCATGTGTTTATTTTGATTTGGTAGAAAAATACATTGTCAGCCCCCCAGATCAAGGATCAAGAAGGGCTAATTGCTCAGATGGACAGATGAATGCAGGGAGCAGGTCCCTCTGTCTCAAGAGAGGCTCTGAGCTCCCTTGTCTCCTGATGGTGAACTCACCATCACCCTCTTTCAAGTGGCAGCTCTTTGGTTTCTGAATAGCTACAGATGAAGAGAGATAACTGGCAAACCAATTTCTCTGATCTCTCTTTACAAGCGGCTCTTTTCCTCTGGAGATGTCATTGTGTCCCTGGAGTAAAGAAGCACGCTTGGGCTTTTGCAAATAAGCAGCTCCTGAGACACTGGGGCTAGCGAAGCTTGGGGTTTTTTTAGAAGAGGATGTATTTGTTACCATCAGTTTGGGAGCTGCAGTTGGAGCTGCGCAGCTCAGGCTGGTGGCAGCGGGCACCAGGGTTTCCTGGGGCAGAAGCAAAGGTCCGTCTCACATTCATCCCACTTTTCAAGTTCAAGGCTGCTTTTTGCCGCAGAGGAGCTGATCTCATCACCTGCGTGTGGCCAAAGCTGTGGGGGCTCGAGCAGCCAAAAACTGGGGGGGTCTTTGGCTCCTGGGATGAGGGTTGGGCTGGCAGAGGGGATGGGGATGGAGGGGATCTGGAGCCGGGGGGGAAAGCTGTTCATCTTCTGTGGGAAGCACGAGGTAGAAACCGGAGTGGGAAAGCTGTGCAAGCTGGCATTTCACCTCTGGTTGAAGAATATAAAGCTGAATCTGATGTTGTGCAAAAGTAATGGGTCTGCATTGTTTATTCATATATGTAAAAGTTACAGGTGCTTCCTAGGAGTAATGAATTGTGAATAAAAAGCAGTAGTAGGCTGAATTTTTTAAATATAGAAAAACGTATTCTCACAATACAAATGTACAGAAATAATGAGTAGAGACTCACAGAACTGTTTCCCTCAGGTCCTGTGCCCCAGAGCCAGATTTGGCATGCAGAGGACTCACACCTGGCGGTGCCAGGTGCCCTCAGGTGTCTCTATGGCCGGTGTGGGGCCCACGCTTTCCTTGGCAGGTATCTAAGCCAAGAGGTGGCACGTGGGTGGTTATTGCCAAGAGGAACGACGGAGAGCTCTTCCTCTCACCAAAGAGCCTGGGATGTGACCATCAGGCTAGAAGACACCGTGGGTTGGTGAGTCGTGAGCGTCCCACCCTTGGAGAGACGTGCGCGGGAGCAGGGATCCCCTCGGCTGGCGCAGCGTGGTGGCTCTGGGACTGCTCGGGGCACAGAGAAGGATGGTGTTCAGGGTGGGTCCTTGTCACAGCCCCAACGGGCCTCTGCCAGGCCACGCAAGGCTGGAAAGCTGCCTGGAGGAGAGGGACCTGGGGGTGTTGGTTGACAGTGACTGAACATGAGCCAGCAGTGGCCCAGGTGGCCAAGAAGGCCAATGGCATCTTGGCTTGGATCAGAAACAGCGTGACCAGCAGGGCCAGGGAGGTTATCCTCCCTCTGTACTCGGCACTGGTGAGACCGCTCCTCGAATCCTGTGTTCAGTTCTGGGCCCCTCACCACAAGAAGGATGTTGAGGCTCTGGAGCGAGTCCAGAGAAGAGCAACAAAGCTGGTGAGGGGGCTGGAGAACAGGCCTTATGAGGAGCGGCTGAAAGAGCTGGGGGTGTTTAGCCTGGACAAGAGGAGGCTGAGGGGAGACCTCACTGCTCTCTACAAGTGCCTGAAAGGAGGTTGTGGAGAGGAGGGTGCTGGCCTCTTCTCCCAAGTGACAGGGGACAGGACGAGAGGGAATGGCCTCAAGCTCCACCAGGGGAGATTTAGGCTGGACATTAGGAAAAAATTTTTCACAGAAAGGGTCGTTGGGCACTGGCAGAGGCTGCCCAGGGAGGGGGTTGAGTCACCTTCCCTGGAGGGGTTTAAGGGACGGGTGGATGAGGTGCTAAGGGACATGGTTTAGTGTTTGATAGGAATGGTTGGACTCGATGATCCAATGGGTCTTTTCCAACCTGGTGATTCTATGATTTCAGCTGCCTCCATGCTGGGGTTGCTGATGGATTTGCTCCACAGCTCAGCCCAGCACCGTGCTGGGTTCTACCCTGGGAGGCCACACACACTGGGCTTTGCCAGAATAACAGTGGCTGCCGGGGCCGATGCGGCAAGCCGGGGAGGCAGAGTCATTGCCAAGGCGAGTACAGGGGGCAAGGTTTGCAGCAGCAGGCATCCTGAGCAGTCCAAGATTTCAGGGTAACAAGAGCGAGGCGGCTCCCTTCTGCTGTGTCCTCAAGCTCTGTAAGGGAGAGAGCACAAATTAAAATTAATGATGGCTTGCCTTCCTCCGGTGCCCTTCAGAGCACGTTACGCGCCGCAGCTGCCTGTGCGGCCGTGCCGATGGCGTGCGTGGGGTTGGCTCTGCGGGGACACTGCAGTGCTGCTGACTCACGCGCCGTGGTGCAGCTTCCCCTCGCTGCCGGGTCACACTATTGCAATGCATATTGGTTTTCCTTGCCTTGCCTTTTTTTTTTTTTTTTTTCTTTTTATGGCCTTGCTGAGAAAATGTTGCATTGACATCAGCACGTGCAAAGTGCTGCCTGCAGAATTTTAACTCACTCCCAGGGCCTTTCGGGATGTCGCTGCCCGTCTGGAGGGAGTCATGCTGGCTCTTTGTCAAACATCACATTGATTTAAAAATTACTTTGATGGCTCTTTAAGGCAGTGCACTTTTTGTGGCCCTCTGCATTTGTCACAGCTGATCTCTCTCTTCTCCCCGTGGCGCGCAGAGGAGCAGCATTATCTGGTTTGGCTGCATTGATTTTCTCTGAGTGGCGGGTTTGGATGGGGAGAGGGAGCTCAGAACTGAAGCATTTGACTCAAATTTCCCCCAGCTTTGCTCAGCTCTTGGGCAGGATGGGACCCACTGAACATGTGCTGCCAGCAGAGGATTCCCTCCCAAGCCACCTGGGTGGTGGACAAGACGTCGCTGCCAGGGCTAGAGATTTATAAGGTGCAGACCATGAGCTTTGATAAAGGGATTGCAGCCCACACGCTTCTGCCTGCTAGTTCTTTGTAAATCTGGCAGCCCATGCCCTAAATCCTAACCCAACAAGCCCATTTGACCCAGCTGCTTTTCTGTTGCTTCTGTACGAGAATGGAACATAAACCAAAGACTGCAGAGGTAACACTAGAAATTAAGATCTAAAGGTGACTCATTCTGTCACTTTCTGCAGGCTGCAAAACAGCCTTTCCTTGAGGATAAATACAATCTTCGTTATCTGTACACTCAGCTGTTAATACTGTAAACAAAGTACAATGTTTTTCAGATTATTGAATCATTGCTGTCAGTAGAACAAGCAGCTCAAGCAGGCTGCCAAGGCAGGAGATGAAAGAAATCATTAATTTTACGTTACTAGTTCATGCACAAATTTCTGAGTGGGGGTGATTAACTGCTGGAACAAGCCACCAAGAGGAGCAGGGGATTCTCTGGTTCCTCCTGTCTCCAGATGAAGGCTGGCTGCTGCTCTGTGATGGATGCCATAGCCAGAAAAAGTTGTTGGACTCGGTGCAAGTGCAACTGGCTGAACTGTGGCGGGACCCCACCACGTGCAGGGGTCCAGTGGAGATAATCTAATCATCTCAGCCATCCTTAACAGTTGTGACGTGCTCTTAAAAAAGGTCTTGCTGTTCATGCAAGCTCTGAATATTCATGGGTCGGTTCATTGTGACCCTTTAAAGAAATATCTTTCAGCTGGCAGCAGCCAGCGGGCTAGGGATGCTCTCCCCTGTGCCTCCAGGGATGCTGCAGCACCTCCCTCCCCTGCAGTGCTCAGCTGGATGCTGCACAGGGGCCGTTCCGTGCATGTCACACAGCTCTCCTGGAAGGGAAACGCAGCCATAGAGAGGTGCAGCGCCTTGCTTTTGGGGGCCAGAAAGGTCTTGGGATGGGAGGGAGGCTGCTCTGAGGGTGACAGCAAGGCAAAACTGCCTTTCATCACAGTCAGCTGCAAAAATGATCTTTCTTGCACTGCAACCAGTCATTCATTCCACATATTCTTGTGTGCGATGGGTCACAACAGAGGACATTGGTCCTGACTGCCCATCTCTGGCAGTGCTCACCTTTCTCACTGACCTCACACAGGTACCTGTATGCAGCCCCTGTACACGGCTCCATAGCTCCAGTCCTGGGAAACAGCTGTGATTAATTTTCAGAGCTGCTAATTAAGCAGGATGCACCTTGGATTTACTTGAGTTTGGGTATGATTCATTTGTTTTGCTTTTGCTCATGTTCAACCTGGCTCCTCGAGGGAGAGCTCAGCATCCAGGGGAGCAAAGAAGATGCAGCCGGGAAGAGAGGGGAAACATCTAGCGCATCTCGGGGGTGACTTTCTTCATGAGACTTCAGAGAAGAGCCCGTTTCTCAGGCTCCCTGAGCTGAGGATGCCCTCTGCCATAGGCTGTCGTGTGAGGAAGAGTTTTCTGTTAATCATGGGTCTGAATATTCCGTGCTTCTTTTACCTATCAAGCAGCAGAGATACTTGGGCATCACACCCCAGCCCCCTCTCTGCCTGCAGATAATGCTGGAACCTCTGCTCTCCAGGGCAAAGTCTGCCCCTCCTTAGCCCCATCTGAGCTCCGGGCTGGAGGTCTGAGTTTGGACGCAGGTTCCTTCAGCCACTGCTGGCTGGCAGGCAGAAGAGAGGGTGAGTTGTTACTGAAACATTATTTACTTGAAGCCGTGATGGACCAATTCTTTCCAGTACAGTCATGCCTTTCACCTTAGAATACGTGCAAAGATAACATATATATATACACTACAGGGAGGGGAAAAACATTTATTGAAAGGATTTGTATGTGCTGGCCAAGCTCTGATTGGTATTCAGAACTGGAAGAAAGTAGGAACCTTAATGTTTACATCCGTACCAATTTAGGCTTTAATTTAGGCAATATAATGCAATCTATCTTTCTCTGGATTTTAATAGCTTTTCTATTATTTTGTTCCATGGATACTTGGAAATGTGAGCTCTTTACTATGTGATTACTTAGAACAATAAAAGAGCTATTTACTTAACACATTAGTTTGCAGGCAGCCTTCTACGAGTCTGCTTTTTGAGGTTGCCTGCTGTCCATGGCTGTGGGTATGAATATGCATAATTAATAAATGTTATTTGCTGGACATCTATTCCTGAGTGTCTCAGCTCTCCTTGACCGAGAAATTCTGTCTCTCTCAGATCTAATGAAAGGTTTAGACTTTTTAATTTATTTTCTTATATTAGACTCAAAAAATAACCTTATTATTCTACTAGGTGGATTAGTCCCAGAGGAAGATATGAATAAATGAAAAAATAATAGGTAAAAAATAGGCCAGAGCTGCTATTACAGCAGAGTCTTTCTGACCTTTTAATTTTTGGTTCTAAACCATGGGAAAGCAGATTCCGTGAGCATCCAAAATGCAGCCAGCAGGACCTGCTGCCCCAATAGCTGTTTTTCTGAGCAAAATGAGAAGATTTCTAATAGAGCAAACATTTTCTCTGAAAATACATTGGAAGTGCCTATTGTGGTAAATGTATTTTGGATTGGGTCAAGACTGCAAAATTCGATATACGTGGTAAATCACATTTTGGACTGTACACACTAGAGGGAGCTATGGAAAAAACAATCCCAGGGCTGAGGGCTTTTCTCCCAAAGGCTATGATCCCTGCCCTCTCTCCAAGGAAAAGTGGTGTCTTTTAGACCAAATCCTGAAAAGAGCAGTTTAGAGATGTTGGAGGAGCAGTTTTGTTGAAAGTGAAGTATATTGCTTGAATATGCTGATGATTGTCAGAGTATTAGATGGAGAAAGGGCTTTTATTTCAATCACATCAAAATGTTGCATTTTGAGAGCATTTCCTGTTAGGTGGTGTTGGTCCCATTGGATGTTGGTCCTATTGGATGTTTGCCCTGTGTTCCTTCTCCACACCAAAACATTGTGTATACACCCGGGAAATGCTTTTACACAATGTACAACTCTCCACAGGACAAATTACCACTCTTAAAGGTATCCAGGATCCAATTAAAATGTTTCAGGGGACTGGAAATTATTTTTGCAGGCTTGTTTCATCTGAAATTCCAGATTTTTCTCCTGCTTCCAGCATCTTTGCTTTCCAGCCTGGGAGCTGACGTAGGTTGCTCTGGTCCTCATGTGCCTATCACCCACAAATTTGCCTAAACTCTTCTTCAAGTCCCCTGTGTTCCTAGTATCTGTAGCTTTCCATGGAGGAAAGTCCTTGGGACTCGGGGAGATGGAGCTCTTTTGCTTTTCTTCTGCTTGATCCCTTTTGTGTCGGGAAACAGAGAATGGGATTTCCCAGCTCACCAGCAAAGTCCCAGCTTCCAATTGGCTTCTGGACCCTTGTTTTCTTCAGCTGAATAATTCTTGATTACAAAAGCCAATTTATGATGACAGAAATGCAGATGATCTTATTTTTCTCTGCTCTGGGAGCTAATTTTAGGAACTGGGGAGATAATCCCTCTGCTCCAAGGGCTGTATTTTCACAATGACTACTTGTATCGATGGCTTCATGGAAAAGAGAGGGGCTGTTACAGGAACAAGGCTGAAATCAGTGCAGAGGTGTGAGAATTTAGCCCATGCTGTTATTAATAGTCGTTACAGTGCTGCATATGTGAGGCCTGGATGATAACAGGCGCAGGCTGTTTGCTTTGCTGTGTTACAGTACAACAGCAGCTTTGTTGCAGCTTTGATGAGCTGTCTGTGCTGCAGCTCCAGGAAGGGCTGCTCTTCTGTCTGTAAGGAAACATCATCTCTGTTAAGGCAGAAATATTTCCCTCTGAACGACAAGAAAAGAAAAGCCGAGCAGTGGTCTTGTCAAGTGCTGTTCCACTGATAAAACAGAAAATAGGACAAAAGTTTTCTCTCATCAAACAGGGTTATTCTCAGCAAAGAGCAGACATCTCCTATTTATTTATTTTTTTTTCTTGCTCCTGTGCTGTTGTTTTCAAAGGGGCTCTGGGTCTGATGCTGCAGTTCCCCAGAAGACCTGTCATGGGGGATAAAGAAATCCAGCAACAGGCTGGAGGAGAGAAGCACACATTAGCTAACTGGTCGGGGAGGCTCTCCAGGATTTCGTTTGAACTGTGGCACAGCAGTGGATGCAGAGTTTTGTGCATAGGATATGCACACAATTGCGTTTTGAGGTTTGAGCCGCAGTGGTGTGAGGAGCGGCAACCCTTCCCGGCCTCTCCCGCTCTCCCACAGTCATTAGTGCACCTTTGGTAAATCACTGGAAAAAAAAAAATTAGCTGAGTAATGCTTAAACAAAGCATCTGTGTGTTTTGGTACAGTGAGGAGTATGCAGGCTGGGCTGCCCAGCCTGGCTCAAGATCAAATTTAGAGCAGCCTTTAGCTTTGAGGAAGCCTGACAAGCGCTTCTGCCTGGAGTGATGACACTGGAGGAAGCAGTGGAGACCCATTTGGGAAAGGGAGATACCCCCTTGGCATCAGCCACATCCTGAGTGCATTGGTGATCCAAGCAGGTTCATTTAGATTGGAAATGGAAATGTTATTCCAACATGATCTGAAATGCATGGCAGGCATGGTATCTATCTGTCTGTGCTGTGATCTGCAGGGAAGGGTCTCCACGGCAGATGGAGCTGGTTGTGTTCAGAGGTGATGCCGTGATTTGGAAGAACATGCTGGAGACACTGTATGTTAGGGTTCCCCTGTATGCTGGGCGCTTTCGGGAAGCAATTTTTCTCCTTCTCAAATACATCTCAGACTCTCTGAAGGCACAGCTGAGCACTGAGTTATGTACTGTGTGTTTTTCCCCTCTACTGTACCTAGTTAGGAAAAGGACAGCAAGACTGGCAGAAGCTGCTCTTTGCAGTATGATGCAGCAGCTGAAAGTGGAAACTGCTTTTTATGGCTCTCATAGCAAGGCTTCCCATTTAGCCTGGGAGTAGCTGCTGTTCTCCTGATCTACAACACACAAACAGACTGCATTGTTTTCTGCTTTGCCTTTTTAATTACAGCAGATATTGAATGGGTAGCTAGTGGGAAGAAGAAAAAAAATAAAAGGAAAGACCAGCCCAGCTGGCTTTTAGATATTTAGGAATTGTAGGAGCTCAGCACACACTCTTCTAGGCAAACACTGCCCAGGTGCCCCTGCAGACGGTGCTGCTCTCTCTGGATGAATGGGAAAGGGGTATTTCTTTGGGGCAGAACATGCAGGTGGGTGAGTTAGTGAGCTGGCAGTCCCAGGGGAGACTAGTGTATATGGGGTCTGTGTGAGCCAGGAAAGAACGAGCCCGTGAGGCTGCCTCTGCATGGCTGGCAGGAGTGCTGCTGTCAAAAGGAACTTTTTTTCCCTCAAATTATCAAACACAACTGCATTAATGCCAGGGAGCAGACAGCTGAGTAGGCAGGGGCCATTTTAACAACGTGGTAATGTGGTAATGCTTTTTTTTTTTTTTTTTAAATCACACCTGCAAATGGCTGAACTGATTTGTCTGAACTGATTTCTGTAACTTAGGTTCCTCTGTGTCAGGTGCTCAGGGGGAGATCGCTTCCTCAGCTGATTGTTCTACAATAAGCCCTGGATTTTTTTTGAGAGCTTCCTCAAGCTCAACTACCCTTGGAGCTGCTCTCATGCTGTAGCAAAGCAAAGGGGCTTCTATCAAGGCCTGCCAGGTAAGCCGCTCTGCGGAGTTCTCCTCTGCCTTCAGGTGGCTTGGGTGCTTGTGAATTGGCAACGGGTTATTAGCCCTTGCTGGAGGCAGAGACTGTGACAGCACGCTGGTTCCCTTCAGCGCATCGCTCTGGTGATTACAGCTTGACTCAGCCTTGCAGTGTTGCTTTTCTTCCCATCTGAGCCTCTCTTGGGAACCAGAGGTTTTGGCAAGTACTTCTCTGGTGTAAGGTAGTGTCACTGGGGACTGGGGTTCATTTACTGCGACGGTCTCGTGTGTGCCCAAATTGGCTGCAGGCTCCAGCCGTCGAGGAAGAGGAGTGAGTGCCAGCAGCCAGTGAGTCAGTGCTCTCCCTCGGTATTTGCAAGGCTTGGGTGGGGTTCCTCTGAAATGCCAGTTCACTTCCAGAGAAGCATAAATCACTATGTTTATACATGCTTCAGTTCTGCAGATCCACCTTCAGCAGCCAGGATAAAATAAAAAAGAAGGGCATGTGAAAGCAAAACCCAAATGTCTTTAATAATTATCCCAAGAGCAAAAACTTTCACTCTTCCTTTGGGTGATGACAAACACTGGGGAGCAGCCACCCCCGGAAACTCAGGCCCCTCCTGCCTCCCCTCCCTTTGAAGCTTGGTTTCCTTCCCCTTGGCTGGGCGACGTGACTGGGGACAGCGTGTTCATCATGTGCTGGCCCTCTTTCCCTCTGCGGGGCTGTGCCTGACTGCTTCCACAGCTGCCCGTGTCCTTCAGAGTGGTTCCTCTGCGGCTGCTGAGGAGAGGACCAAACGGGGCAGCCACTGCCATTTGCAGGCTGTGGAGAAGAAGCGAACCCTCCTTCCCCATCTTGCCTGGCTCTGCACATCTCGGTATGGGTGGCGTGTGCAGGGCTGGAGGGGGACAGGAACGCTCTTTTGCAGGAGGAAGGCACCAGGTGTTGTTCTGTGGGTATCCCACCATATTCGTCAGCAAAGAGAAACTCCTGAAGCCTTTAGTTTAACATATATGGGCCTCCTTTATCTGCTCTGATAAATTAACTGAGAGCATTTTTTCCTGCCCTCTCTTTGCTGATCCAAGTAGTCTCATTTAAAAGCCTGACTGCCCAATGTTTGAGGTTTTCTTTCTTGCTTGTACCTGATGCTCATCCATGGCTCATTTCCTCCCTTGTGAGTCCTTGTTCCCCTCTGGTGTTTCTACCTTTGACGTTACCTTCCTTCTCTTGCAAGTCCAGAGAACAAAGCTGTCCTCCCCACGCACTCAGGTGATCCTTCTTTTCCTAACTGAGCTCTGCAGTGCAGAGTTATTAATAAAAAATCACAACGTCATGTACAGCCCGCACCATCACATCTGTCAATGTCACCACCATGTGAGATTGTGTGTGTTTTCCATCTTTTAGTGTCTCTTGCTGCAGCAGTTCTTTTAAAAAAAGAGGAGTAAAGCTGAGAAATCCCTCCCCACCTGGCAGAAGTGAGCCATGATTTCAGTTTGGGGTGTGGCAGCTTGGCATCATCATTTGTGATTACTAAAAACTGTTATTTGCCAACATTCAGCTGCTAAAATGAAAACATTTCTAATATTCTACCAGGATTTATCTTACTGAAGGTGTCAAACTGATCCTGGGATGTCAGCCTTTTATGTAGAATGTCCTTTTCTAAGCTGAGCTCATGGCCTACGCCTCTGCCTACCTTGGTAATACACATAATGTTAGCGTTCTGCTGTGAGCATTAAAAGCAACTTCTGCTTAAGTTAAGTGGGGTTAGGTGTTGCAGACTTATTGTAAAAATTCCCTGTAGTTAGCACAGTCAGTAGGAGAGCTCAGAAACACAGTGCAGGACCATCTGACAGCAAATGCTGGGTTTTGCTGCTGTGGCAGTGAGTGATATGCAAAGCAGCAGCAGACCAAGAGCCCCTCTGCCTCGGCACATTGAGGAATTCATGACAAAACCTTCTGAAGAAAACTTTGCAGCAAGACAACGCAACACAACATGAAGTTAGAGACCAGAGCAGGACTTTATGGTGGGGGTAAGGGTGGATGTTTTTCTCTACACATTTTCTTTCTGTTTTCCTTGGGGCTTGTCACAGCAGGGATGGGAACTGTAATGACTTAATACCTCCCTGGTGCTCCCCAGAGCAGTGTCTGGTTTCCTCTGTTGATGGATTTGCAGCCTTTAGCAATAAAATTGAGAATTAGCGGTTAGCTCTCTTAGTGCTTTGGAGGATTCAAAGTACCAAAAAAATGTGGTATAGGGGAGGGAGTCAAAGCATCACCCTGAAGAATCGGATCCCTCCAGCACAGAATGCAGAGAAGCACTGGGTCTCACAGCCCTGCTAGGGAATCTGAAATAGAGTCTCTTTATATATATGTGGTGGACTTGGCATTTAGGTTAACAGTTGGACTCGATGATGTTAAGTGTCTTTTCTAAACTATATGATTCTATGATTCTCTATATATACATTGTTACCAGGGCACAGCTCTGCAGCTTTCTTTCTGCATGTTGATTTGTTTACATTTTGTGTCTGCAGGCACGCTGCGTGCATGTCAGCAGCGCTTTGCGAGGCCAGGAAAGGCCATCAAGAAGGGCCATTGCCATGGCTGGTCCCCAAGGAGAAGATGGCAGGGACAAGCAGGAGTTGGCAGTGGGCTGCATTTCGAGGAGCGCAGGAGCCCACCTGCCAGTGTGGGTGATGCAGCCTCTCCTCACAAAAATGGGACCCAAACGGGTTTGCTGTGAGCAAGACAAAGCTGGAATTAGAGAGTGACTGTTGTGTCCACAGGGAGGGAAACAACAGCCCCAGACCAGCTCACCGTGTAGGCAAACAGCTGCCAGGAAAGTTTGGTGGAGCCAGGGGGAAAACATGATGGAGAGAAGGCTGCGTTGGGATTGGAGGCTCTGTCTAGTCCTTGTCATTCCCCAGTACATGAGACTCCCGGGGAATCCATCACTTGAAGGGATTTAAGATCTCGTGGACCTTGGGGGAGAAGGGGGAAAGTGGTGTGGGCTAGGCAGGAGGTAGGAGATCTCTTCCAAATGTAAAAACCCCCAGATGCCTTGTGCTGCCTTGTGTGAGTGGTCATTTGCTTTCCAGCTGGAGAGCTGCACAGTGAGTGCAGTGGAAGGAAATCCCGTGCTGTGCTGCAATCGCTCTGGGTCACAGTGTTCGCCGATGCTAATTTCCCTGGTGCCTGGACAGCCATGCCTGCCCCGTGCCACCAGTCCTGCCCTCCTGCCCCTGTGTGCTGAGTATCAGGGATATTTCTTTGTCTGTTTTTACAACTACTTTACACCAGGTGATACTTTCTGTTGTTCTATGTGGCAATAAAGAGCAAAAGGCTGCTTGCTCTCTGCAGCCTTATGGGGTAAGTGTGCCATGGTGCATAAAGCAGGAAGGATGTCAAATCTACCTGCTCCTTCTGCTCTCCATGGACTCTTCACAAAAACACAGTAATATCCCTTCCCTCTAGACACCTGACAGAGACATAAACCTCACCTGCTTTGTAATTCCTGCCCAGAAGGTTTTGGGAAAGCCGATGAGAAGCTGGTGACTGAGGGGCCCCAGTCTGGTCCTCTCTGGCTTCCTTCCCTTCCCTGGGGCAGACCCAAGAAATAATTATTCCTGTTTCTCCTCTCTGCAGCAGGATTTAAGGTTCACACAGCTGGTCCTCTGCTTGTTCACAGGGTTGTGTGCACAACCCATCTGAGCACCTGGCCTCAAATACAGGCCCTCTAAAGCCACCAGCTAAGCGACATGCTGAAGTCCAGCAGCTTTGTGCAAATCCCAGCCCAAGTTTCCCAAGCACGGGCACAGCCAGGCGGCCTTCAATGGATGTTGTGAGATCACACGCTTCGAAAGCGTGCAGCCAGCTGGGGATGTAAAGCACCCATGCATCCATCTACAGAGAGGAGGCTGCCTCTCAGCCTGTCCTGCACCAAATATGGGATGTGGCATGAGTAAAAATGAAGAACACCAGAAAATAATAGACTTCCCATGAAGAAGAGCAGTAATTTGCAACTGTAAATCACCTTTCATCTACAGATCACAGAGGCGTCTCAAGCACTAATTAATGCAGCCTTGCAGCATCCCTACTCCATAACTAGTACGGGGCGATGGTTATTCCAGCCACTGGCAAGCAGCCACGTGTCCTTGCAGGCACCTGCAAGAGGGAACTGGCTCACAAGGTTGGTCCTGTTCCACTTCCCACGGCTGTGCTGAAGGTGCTCTGGCACCCATGCCAACGTGCTGGTGTGTGTCCTAAGCATGTGCAGGTTTGGTGGCTGCTTCCACAGCAGGCAGGTGAAGATGCACGAGGGCTTTGCACCAGTAAATAGGCAGCTGGAGTAGAACTCAATCTGGATTCAGTCCATCAATGCTTGGGTTTTGTTTGATATTTTCTGTGTGGAAATCGCTATTTAGCTCAAAGAAAACTTGAGTGAGAAAGGTAAGCCCCTCCAGCAAAAAAGAGCCCTTGCAGGGTTGTAAATAAAGCATGGCAAGGAAGTTCCCAGTCTTCTGAACTTTTCATAAATTTATGTATGTGTGTGTGTATATATATTAAAATATATATTTACAAAATATTTTCAAAAAAGCTAGAGTTCTTTACCCTTAGTAGTTATCTATGTAAAGTTGGAGACAAACCCAGAGGACTTGCTAACACAGACATAGAGCACAGAAGACAGGTTCTCAAGGATCTGTACATGGGTTTGTTCATATTCCTTGAGCAGCATGTGGAAGCTTGGCCAGCCCCAGATTCAGTCCCCTGCTTCCCTGGGTTGAGCCATCTTTCCTAGGGAAAATTAAATACGCTTTACTGTGGAGAATTTAAGTGTGAGAGAGAGCTAAGAAGTGGCATAATCGGGAAATTTCCCTGTTAGCCATAGGTGTACCAAACTCATCTTCCCTCCCCATGGGCTGGGTATCTACAGCACGCACCCTGCAGCACTCTGGTGCCTGAGGGATGCAAGGAGACTGTGGGCTACAAAACTTGTCTATTTTGAGTTTTGAGTGAGCAAAATGAAGCAGAAGTTACTGGGCATGTGGGAATTCCAGCATGTGGGAATTGATATGTAAGGCTGTGAAATACAGGAGAGGGGAATCAGACTGGGTAGTCTCTCTCTGCAATCAAAACGTCTATGAACATTGTTGAAAAACTGTGTGTGATCATTTTGCATGGCTGAAAATAGCTCTGTGAGGTGCTGGGCGACAGTGAAAGCCAGCCTCTGGCAACATGCAGCTCCCAGCACCGCTTTGCAGTCACACCAGGAGTATAAAGAAAGCATAAGCGGAGTCTGCTATTTTGTTCATGTTACAAGCAGGTAAATTAAAGGTTAGAGAGACTGTCATTTGCTTCAGGCCACGGAGAGCATTGGGGCAGGAGTGAGATCTGTGAGCCCTAGCTGACAGTCCCTTGTTCCGATTTCTGCATGATGTGGGATTTGTTTCCTTCATTAAAAATAACCTTGTTTATAACCTCTGTTTCATGATTCAGCTTTTCTGCAGTCAACGACTGATCACCATCTATGCAAGGTAGCATCAGATTTCAGGAGGAAGATGCATTGGGCTGTCACAGCTCAGGGATGCTCCTTGCAAAGGCCAGTTCAGCTGAGGAATTCAGGGTTACCTTGTCAAAGAGCTGCTCTTTTTGCAGAGGAGTTCTCTCTGAGATCACTGTGCCAAATTCTAAACTGCCCGAAGCTCCTGTTGTACAAATTCCCACGCATGGCTTCTGCCCTGCCAGAAACACCAGTGCCTCATCACCATGAATGTGGCCCTGTGCAAGCTCCAAAGGTACAGACAAATGTGGTTTTCCTGGTTCCTCTCTTCCATCTTGCCTGCAGGTCAGAGCATCAGACATGCATCGCTCTCTGTATGGGCACCCAGAGCCCTACCAATGGCACAGCTACTGGTTTTACGTCTAAAGCGAGACTCATTGCCAAGAAAAATCTCCTAGAAAGTCCCACAGGCCCACTTCTATTCCTCACGCTGCAGTGTGATGTGTCTCACGAGTAGCACAGCTCTCCTAGCTTTTAAGGACCATGTTGCCAAGGTTTCCTTGCTGCTGTGTTATCTTGACTCCAAAAGCAGCTGCAGTCTTCACGCCGTTTAGCAGATGGGGAAGCGAAGGCACAAAATGATCAGGACCAGCATTTTCCAAAATCGTGTCACTGCTGGCCAGCTGTGGGTTCACTTTCCACTTCCAGGTGGGTCAGCCCACTGGTTGCTTCAGCAGCTGCTGGCCCAAGTCATGCACCCATGGCCCCACAGAATAATCAGTAGCAGAAACCTGAAGAGAAGCCAGAACCCTGAGGCACAGTCCAGTGATGTGCACTTAAGCTCATTCTTCCTTTTTTTGGGAGCTAAGCCTTTGTCCTTGCAGCAAGAGGAATTTTCCATAAATGTGGTATTTTTTTTTACACATCATTGTGTGTTTAATGTTTAACAGTGGGACCATTATGGTTTTATTAGCAGCATGTAATGCTTTTTCATCTTCAACTGACTTTGCAAACATTAACTAATTGATCTCAACTGTGAATCAGTGGTGGTAGCTAGGAAGAGAGGAGAAATGATCTGCTCCCGGTCACTGAGGAAGTGGTTGTCAGAACAGGATGAAGAGATCGGGGCTCCTGCTTTGCTGCTCAGACCACGAACATCGGTGATTTTATTACAGTCATTTCCATCAGCATTGCTGGCAGTGAGGGCCGCTCTGTGTGCAGTGAACAACCTTTGGCTGCTTCTTTCTGCTTCTGGTTGAGTTCACACTTAACAACATGTAGCAAATGTCGTGAAACCCTGTAGAAAGCTGATTTTTAAAAGAAATACGCAATTGGCTTCTTTTTCTTCAGTGATCTGGTAGCTGCTGGTTGTTTTCAGCTCACCCTGACAAAATGTGTAATTAAAATGTCTATATTTGTGGGAATTAAATGCTAAAATCAGAGATGAGTGGGGTTGCTTGCAGCTGAATGCTGTGAGGTTTTTAAGGGCCACGTTGGTGAAGACTGACTTGAAGCATCCTGAAGAAGGCTGCCAGGAAATTAGCTCCTCGTTTGCAGTATGCAGAACATGTACAACGGCTTTATGATTTACTCTCTCATCTGCTTCACATTGCGCCTATTTTCCCTCACGACTGTCCTGGCGTACACAGTTTTCTGTTGCAAAAGAGGAGTGAAAATGAGCACTGCAGTGTGGAGGAGCTGTGCTGCTACCCAGGTAAGGGTGGCCAAGCCTGGCAGGACCGCGGCCCCTCCGTAGAGGGGTGAGGGTGGCAACAGCTTTGGGGATGGAGGGGACCCAGCAGGTGCATGCGGTGGTTGCTCAGAAGACGGAGAGGGATGCAACGATGACTTTGGACATAAGGGTGGGTACAGTGCGGGTGTGTGTGATGGTGGCTTTAGGAACAGTGGGGACACAGTGAGCGTGTGTGATGGCAGCTTTGGGAACAGCTGTGACACAGCGGGAAGGTGTGATGCTGACTTTGGGGATGAGATGGAGGTGTGATGCTGGCTTTGGGGACAAGGGGAGACAGCAGGAATGCATGATGGTGGCTTTAGAGATGGAGTAGAGTTGTGATGGTGGCTTTAGGGACAGAGGGGATATGGCAGGGATGTGTAACAGAGGCTTTAGGGACAGAAAGGACATGGCAGGAATGTGTGATGGTGGCTCTGGGGACAGTGGGGACACAGGGAGGGGGTGTGATGATGGCTTTAGGAACATCGGGGATAGAATGGGGAAGTGTGATGGTGGCTTTGGCAATAGAGGGGACACAGAGAGATGGGTAACAGTGGCTTTGGGGTGGCTGGGGTTGCAGCCCCTCAGCAGGAGGCTGTAGTGGTGGCTTTGGGGACAGGAGGGACACAGCAGGGATGTGTGATGATGTTTTTTTGGGACACAGGGAACATAGCGAGGAGGTGTTATGGTGGCTTTGGGGACTTAGGGTACATGGCAGGGACCTGTAACAGTGGCTTTGGGGCGATGGGGGATGCAGACGCTCAGCAAGGGGCTGCAGTGGTGCCTTTGGGGACAGAGTGGAGGCGTAATGGTGGCTCTGGAGACAGAAGGGACACAGCAGGGATGTTTGACGATAGTTTGGGGGCCAGGGTGGACAAGATGTGATGATGGCTTTGGGGCCACTGGTGGCTATTGGGGACACAGGGGACACAGCAGGGCTGTGTAACGGTGGCTTTGGGGACAGAGTGGAGGGATGATGGTGGCTCTGGGGACAGAAAGGACACAGCAGGGATGTGTGATGATGGCTTTGGGGACATAGGGCACAGGGCGGGGACGTGTAACATTGGCTTTGGGGCGAGTGGGGATGCAGCCCCTCAGCAAGCGGCTGCAGCGGTGGCTTTGGGGACAGGGCGGGGGTGTGACGGTGGCTCTGGAGACAGAAAGGACGCAGCGAGGAGGTGTCGGGATGGCTTGGGGGACACGGGGGGCACGGCAGGGACGTGTGACGGCGCCTCGGGGAGCCCGCGGCCCCCCGGCCCCGCACGTGCCGGCCGCGCCGGGGCCGGGCCCGCTCGGGGCGGCGGCGCGGCCGGCCGGTTGCCATGGCAGCAGCCAGGCGGCGGCGCGCGCGCGGGCCCGGACCGTACCATGTGCGCCCGCCGGCGGGGGAGCGGGGGGGGGGGGAGAACGGGCGGGCGGCCGGCGCAGGGGCCACGACGGCGGCGGCTGCTGCTGCTGCTGCTGCCCTGCTTGCTCCGCCACGGCGGGCCCGGCGACCAGGAGCCGCTGCGTCAATGTAACGGCGGCGGCGGCGCGGAGGGGAGCAGCGGGTGGTGTCGGTGGCGGGGAGGGGGGCGCCGCTGAGTGGCATTCCCACGCCGCGCGTGGCCACCGGGCGAAGGGGGTGGGTGGGAGGCGGGAGGCGGGGGGGGGGAGGTGTTAAAATGGCGGCGCGCGGGCGGCCCCCGCGCTAACCCGGCCCCGTGGCTCGCCCCGTGCCGCGCCGCCTGGCACGGAGCGGCCCCCGCGCTGAGGTAAGGCCGGGCCCGGCTGCCCCCGGCGGGGAGGGGACAGCGGGCACGGGGACGGCTCTGTCGCCCTGCGAGGTTGGGGATGGGGACAGCGAAGGCTCTGTCGCGCTGCGGGGCTGGGGACAGCGGGGTTGGGGACGGCTGTGTCGCTCTGCGAGAGCGGGGCCAGCGGGGCTGGGGACAGCTCTGTCGCGCCACGGAGGCGGGGGCGGCTGTTCTGGTGCCGGGGCCCCGCTGGCCGCTGTCCCGGGCTCCTCGCCCCTTTGTCTGCGGGCGCCGAGGGAGGCAGCCGGCATCGCCGGGGGTGCGTGTGTGTGTGTGTCTTTGCCGTCTTTAAAAAATAACACCGAAAAACCCCGCAGCAAAACTAATTTTTGGAGCGCAGAGTGCTGCGGGCGCTGCGTGACCCACCAACGCCTCGTAGCGTAGTGAGGTGCCTGCTCGGAGCAGGCTGGAAGCGGACTTTGGCTCCCGAAAAAGCAGCAGGGGCTCTCTGGAGGCTCCCGGCTCGCTCCTCACAGCAGGGAGAGGGGCCCGAGCGCAGGGGAGGTGTTTTTTTCCTTTTTTTCCTCCTTTTTTTTTTTTTTTTTTGGACTCTTATGAAGACATGCGCATTTGTTCATTCTTGCCACCGCACTGGAGTCTGCCTAGAAACAAAGAGCATAGCCTGCGAAGTTGATGCTGGCTCTGAAAGTGTCTGCCCTTTATTTTTTTTTTTTTCTCCTCATTTACTTGTGCCATAGTTAAAAGCCTCGAGATATTTCCTTCTTTTTTTTTTTTTTTTCCCATGTGCATGCTGATGAAAACCTGCCCTTCTCCCCTCCTCCCAGCTTCTCTCCCCTCGACCCTACCAGGCCAGTTCTACGCATTTCAGAAAGTGCAGCCATGACAGACAGAGCAACTTCTCCCATTTTCACCCAGCCCCGTGGTGTGACAGTTCGCGGGAGGTGTGCCTTCCAGCGGGGAGCCACCCCCTTGCTGATTCATCGTGGAGCGATGGCCGGACAACTCGTCCGCCTTGGGAACAAAATATTCCCCTGTAGAGCATGAGGCGAGGCGCAACGCAAGTAAGAGACCTGTTAGCATTCGGCTCAGGCGCGGGCCAGCGGTTGCAGGGAGCAAACCTTTCCCTTTCATGGCAGCGGGAGCTGCAGATGCGGTTTTGAGCTCGCAGGCGAGTCGTGCGTTGCTCTAAGGAGCATCCCCTGCCTTTGAGGTAGTGAAACTCAGAGGGCCTCGTCCTGCAGCTTCTGCTTCTCTCAAAACTCCTTTCTTGCGTGGATAGGCTCTGTGCGAGATCGGCACCCGGCTCGGGGAATGACCTACGAATTCATGGTATTGTGCAGCTGTGGTTATTAGCAGTAATCCTGTGGCATGTTTGCACAGACGAGCGTGTGAGTAGTAGTGTTGTGTCTGTGCTGTTTGTCTGAAACTAGTTGTTCGTTTTGCACTGGTGAGAGTCATTGCCTTCATTACTGCAAGGAAATAATGACTTTACCTTTGGGGGGGTTTTGTCAGGTGCTGAAATGTTGCAAAGTGTCCCTGCCTTTATTCAAAGGATGCCAGAAATTATGGGAGTGAGCAGTTTTGAGCAGGGGTGTATCAGGCAAGAGTAAATTGCAGCAGTTGTTGGACACGTAATGTGATCCTGTAATTAGAGCGAGGTAATAGTCTATACCACATTGAAACTATCGAGTGTCTGAGTTGGAGCAGCCTGAATTAAGCTAGTTCTTCTGGGATTATGCAGAAGTAATGCAGTTAAAGTTTCCATACAGCAGCTTCCATGAGGTTGCAGAGGTCTTTTCCCCCTGTGGGTCCTCCTTGCGGATATTTTGCTTTTAAGGTAGTATGTGGAGGCTGCTTTTCATGTTGGAGAAGCACCTTATGTGGCGCAGTCCTGCTCCTTGGAGCTTTATTTATAGATGAAGGTCCAAAACATGCATCCTGGCCCTGGAGGGAGAAACTCCTGAAGGAAGGATTTAGGGGTTCAACTTTGCACAGAACTGAGGATTTAAAGGACTCTGTAATTTGGTCTTAAAACTTCCCTGCCACAACCATGCTCTATACCCACAAAAAGCTGTGTGTTAGCAAGTAGTCTGATGGAGACTCTGCAGGCTGTGGTCTTTCCAGCACTCCTGCCAGCAGGGCAGTGTCCTTGTAGGGCTCTTGGGTGGCTCTGGTTTGCTCTGGGGCTGTACTGGTGCAGAGCCGTGGGGGTACAGGCGTGCACAGGCCAGCCCGGGAGGCTATGCGGAGTTACTGTGTGTGGGCACCAGCCCTTCGCACAGATGCTAATTTCCCCTGGTGTGTGTGTATATTTATAGACATGGTACATATTTAAATGAAGTCATTTTAAAGGTGGTGATGGCCCAGAAAAGTTTGAGAGCTATTTTAGTGTCTGTGTGTTTCTCTTTGAAAGACAATGGACTGTGCAGAAGCTTCTAGGTATTATGGGATGTGCTTACAGCAGGAGAAGGTGCAGTCTGCTCTCAGGTGCAGTCAGCCAGAAGGGGCCAAGTTTTACGCCTGCAGCTGGTTCAGCCTGTATACAGCTCTAAGTCTGCTGCAGGTCTGCTGCTGTCTTCTAGGTGGTTTGGGATATACCGACAGGGGCCCAAAGCAGAGCTGGGGGTCAGCAGGGAAATGAGCACCTCAGTGCTGTAAGCTCTGTGCTGCTCAGCCTCCTGCAGCATGTGGCCAAGGACAGGAGAAGTCAGGGTGCCACATCCTTCCCACAGCTGTTGGGGAGTGAGGGATTCCCATGGAGAAAGAGGGAATGGATTTGTGGTGGCCGTTGCTCCCTCCCAGTGCTGGCCCATGTGCCATGGGAAGGCTAGTGACAAGTAGGGGTGCTTGGCAGTTATCTGTCTGCAGTGTTGGGGTGTTGCACATCCACATAGAGGATTTTCTAGTGACAGCTTCCACTTTGCAAGCAGTGTTGGCCTGCCTGCTCTGCTGTCTCTGTTGGAGAATGGCTAGCGTGAGGCTTAAATATTATTCTTAGATTTTTCAGAGACCTAGAATTTTCCTCCTGGGATTTCCCCATCTTACCAAGATGAATACAGGGACCTTAGTATTTTGCACTTTTGTTGACACCTGAAGTGAAGTTTTGAGAGGCTGTTCTGTGCGTTTAAGGGACTCTCAAAGTGAGACTTAAAATCTTGTGAGTGCAAACAAGGGGAGATTGGCTTTCTTACCTGCTGCAGTATAGTTTGCAGATCAATTTGGAAGCTGGTGCTGTGGTGGAAGAAGTGGTCCTGCTTCTTCAAGCCCTTTCCTCCAGTCTCTCCATTACCCTTATGGATTAATAATCTTGCATAATAACAAAAAAGAAAGCAGTGCTCATTTTAGCCATCGCTTCTTCCTTGGTTTGCTTCTCCATGACAGAAACAGTTCTGTTGACTTAAGGACCTGGAGTGCACAGGCAGGACAGGATGAGGCTGGACCGCTGCTTTTATTAGCAGCACTATCTTATGCTGAGTTAAAACTGACAGCAAAACTGCATTGCTAGTGTCTTGCAAATGGGTCTTTCTTCCTGCGCAAGTCAAACCACGGCTCTCCTAGTCATCGATGCCTGCAGCTTAGTCAGGAGCCTGAAAGCCAATGAAGATTTTCTTTGTGGCTCATGCAGGCACAGGTGATAATGATGAATCTGCAGGCAGGATTTGGTGACTGATGCCTGCAGCAGGACACTCCTGCCGTGCTGGTGGTGAGAGCTTGGCTTTGGCAGTGGAGCAAACCATTGTGTGACTCAGACATGTTGGGAAAGAGTACGCAGCCTTCCTAGCAGCAGGCTTTTCTGACTGAACATACTAGAAGTCACGTGTGGGAACTAAAATGCATATTAGAAATACGAGGCTGCACATAGAGAGGGAGGCAGCGCACTGAAAAGCAGAGTTTGCTTAGATTTCTGTTTGCGGATGTAGTCATAGGAGCTGTGGCTCTCTTGCAGGGTGCAAACATCCAGTCAAAGATGAACTGCCGCCTCAGACAGACGTGGCATCCTGCATTTGGGCTACGGAGGTCCAGTCTGTGAGCAGTCCACAGGAAAAATGTGGGAAATATCTTGCAATGTGATAGGGGCACTTAGTTGGGAAGCGATTGCAGCTTGGAAGTGTGTGTGTGTGGGGAGGATTTATTGAACAGCGTGTGTTTGCTCTTAAAATCCCTTAAAAGCTCTGAAGCTCAAGCTTGCTTGTTTTGCTGTGTTTGCCATATGTAATATTTCAGTGAGGTGTTTCAATTTAGTGTGGATGTGTTGATGCAGAAGTTGTTCCCTTGTAGGTGCTAGAGAACCAGTAATGCTCTAGTTTGCTTTTTAGACTGTTTTGTGAGTTTCTCTTTAACCAGCTTATTCCAGGCCTCTGGGCAGGGCACACATCCTTCTCTAGGGCAGTACCCAGGTCCTAATGTGTCCTATGGTTTAAGCACAGACTTGTTCTCTTACCGAAGCACAGTTTGTAAGCCGGAGCATTTATAATAACAAAACATTTGTAATTCTCTGTTCATCTTTAGTGCAGTATCACAGATACGCCAGACTTTGTACATGTGTCTGCTCCTGAAATGGAGTTCCTCCTTGTGCTCCCTAAATATAGAAATGGTATAAATGGATCCTTTTAGTTTGTTTTCTGTAGGTTCCTGTGTGTGTGCAAATTGCTGCTCCTGGGTAGATGATTTGCCTGAGTTTGTACTTACAATACGTTTGCAGTTGGGCACCTCTCGCCTGCTAAGCTGTGGCGGTGCGTGTTGTTCTTTGAAAAGGTGTGTATCCTCCCCTTTTTCCATGCCATCTTCCAGGAAGGCTTGTCTACCCAGAGCGATGTTATCTTCCCTCATTTTAAATGGTGTTAGCAGAATATTTTTTTTTTGCTTCTCCAGTCCTAATGCTCAGTACCCACCATGGGAATGAGTCGTCTCCTATTACTCACATGGAGCAAGTCTGTGGTTTGGCCTCCAAATTATATGGCCGTACTCAGCGAGGCAGAGCTCTTCTGGAGCTCATGTAAAGGTGCCAGGATCTCTTTGCCTGCTTGCTTTTTTTTCTTTCTCCTGAAAGCATGTAGGCTGTTAGTGAGCTGAAAAACCGGTGGCCTTCGGAGCTGGGTATTTTATGTCTGAGGGCTTCTGAATGCATAAAATCAGAGAGAATGTGTCTGTGTAATCCGATCTGCTCTTGAAAGCCTTGCAGAGGGCTGCGTGCTGCAGACATAAGCTGTGTCAATAAGAACTCTATTCACCCTCGGAAAACAGCCTCGTGATCGGGTTTGACTGGCAGGCTTCCTAAGGGAGGGCCTTTTTTTTGAGAAAGAACTCTCATTTTTTTGGCGGCACTTCTGCCTGTCTTTTCGGACTCCCGCTTATTGTTCTTGCCCTGGCGTGATTAACTTGGATGGTTTTGCTGGGAGGTTGCTGCGGTAGAGGGAGGGTTTCACGCAGCAGGATAAGAACGGGGCAAGGGGGGTTTCCTTCCTCACAGTGCAACCCCTCCACAAAAGCAGCATTTAGGCGTGCAAAGGTGACGGATTTAAAAGATTATAAGGTAGGACTGGAGGTCATTGCATGCAGGAGAGCATACTCATGACTGCACTCGGGATACCTCCTTGCAAAACAGCAGCACTAAACACCGTGCTTCTAAAAGTCTGGGATGATGATGCACAAAATGTGTGGTTCTGCATGTTTATGTGCTTTTTTCCTTCAGTCTTGCAGATGTCTTTGTTACCTAGAAGTGTCAATGGGTGAAATTTTGCTTTAGGTAATGCTGGCAATCATGTAATAATGGCTGTAATGTGCCAGCTATTATTTTTTAAAAAATTCACACAAGTCAAAAATCCTATTGTGCTTTATGGAGTATTCTGCACCTGGCATGTGACGTTTCAAAATCTTGTAGAAAAAAATCTACTTGAGCTAGTAAAAATTACGCTTATAAGATTTTCTGAAAGCAGAGTTTTAATCAGAATATCTGGTTCTGAGCTGCTGTTTGGTGTACAGCATTTGTATAAATGACATTTTCTGTTCTATTACATGTGTGATATTCAGTGGTTGCTCTGTAAAGGTCTTAAAGCCTTTCTCTCTGGCACTGAATTAACAGTTTTAATAAAAGAAATGCTGGACTGTCGGTTTTGCATGTGTGATTTTTTACTTGCAGGTCCCTTGGTCTGTCTCTCTCTGCCCCTTTTTTTTTTTTTTTTTTGGAGTCCAGCTTCTTACTGAAGTGATGGTTTGAAAATTAGCTCATCTCTCTTTCTTTTTGGGTTATTCGGGTAGCTGCAAATGAAAGCTTGAAAATGTAATTAGGATGCAATATGCACAAGCTCAAAAAACCCCCAAAAAAACGCCCAAACCCAACAAACCCCAAAGTAACAGTTAGCTATTATTTAAAAGAAATGCAATCATCTTTTGACCCAACTGAGGCTTGACTTAATTTCTCAGAATTTGGTGGTGATGATGGCGTAAAACCAAAATCAACTCCTGAAATATGCCTGTCCTAAGTCAGGAATTTGGCTGGTGAAAATTGACAGAGCCACTGAAAGAAGGGGACTCCCCTCACTGGGTGGGCTGATTCTGTGTGGTTTGCAAATGGGTGCAGCATTTGTGGCGATTCCTGACTCTACCTCTGCTGATTCCCCTTCCACAAAGGCCTGATCTTGCCTGCAATAGCTTTAATAACAAATTCTGACTGATTTAGTTGGCATTAGCCCCTGGGCAAGCAGTGTGTAGACCTGGGCGGCCATGGACAGGGCGAGTGTGGGCAGGAAATGCTCATTTCACTGCTGCTGCTGCTGCTCTCAAGGCGGGGAGGCCACAGCTGGGTAATTTGGTTTTACTTCCTATTCACAATCTGTTTGGGTCAAATGTAGCGGTGTTTTTCCATATTAAGATGTTTGACTTCATTCTGCAAGGCAGCAATATATTTCACACCGTGCACAGTGTACTACTTATATTTCAGACTTTTATTGCTGCCTTTGACTTTTAATTCAGATGGTGAAACCTTTATTAGTACCTTTTTGTTGCATAGACCTGCTTTTCAGGGAAAACAAGAAAGCTTTTTATTAATTTATTTCTTTCTGTTTCCCTTTCTTTCAAAGGAAAGAGCCTTTGAAATAGCTTGTAGGTCTTTAGCTGAGCGGAAGGAGCCAACAGGTCTGCCATGCTGGCTCCTCAGCAGGCTTGATGAGGACAACTCAATGTGCTTCTGCACTCCTTGGTCACAAGGGGATAAGGCTGCTGGAGTTAATTGAGATGCTGGGACTTAATTCATTAGTGCTTGTGAAGCATTTGGTGTTCTCTTAGTGGAAGGTCCTGGGACTAGGGTGATGTTGGTTGTACTGCACAAGGCTGTGATGCCAGGAGGGGTATGCGTGAGTTGATGGACCGGTTGCCAAAGCAGTCCTAAAGGCTGGAATGGTGAACTGCCTAATGTCCCTGGCTCACTGATGGGGAAACCTGCCCTGTAAAGGAAAACTTGCTCCTGCGGAAGAGTGTCACCTGCTCTGTGTTGTGGCTGGCTGTTGGGAGTTGTCCTACAGAACACAGGGTTAGTCCACAGCATGCAAAGTGTTACCGCAGGCCACCAGATAAAAAACTGATAGAGAAGAGAGGATTGGGCTCTTCCGTGGATGGGCTGGGTAGCAAAAGGGCATCGGGTTTCTCTCCTCAGAAATTGGTCAAAACTCTTCATCAGTGCTGTTCACTCTTTTTAATCATGCCACTTGGTTGTAGGATCTCCTACCCTGTCTACAGCCAGTGAGTCAGGATGGATAGATCTTTTTATAGCCGTACCAGGTATCCATGGGATCCTTTAAATTACAGTCTGAATGTTTAAAAATAAATTATAATAAGCAGTGCTGGCCTAGGGAGCTTGTGTTGCATCTTCAGGTATGTTTCAGTGAAGTTGGTTTTGAGATACAAAATGAAACAGTAGCGTGGTGGCATCAGTGGGGTTACAGGTGGTTTGTTCTTCCTCAAAAGCCTCCATGTGCTGGTGTTTTTTTCTGACAGAGGAAGTCAGAGTGCAGAACTGTCTTGTGAAGTGCCTCCATGCCCTTAGGTAGACTACCCAGGCTTTGGCACTGGCATCTCCCCCTTGCCTTTGTACCCGACTCCTGGATCCACAACCAAAAGCCTCCATCCTAGGTCCTCAGCTCATTCTTCACACCAAGTCCACCACCCATAAATTCAGCTTGACCAATTACTCAGTGAAACACGTAGTGTGACAGCTGTGGTGCCTGTCGTTGAGCACAGCCTTGGTAACGAGCTAATGTTGTCTGTGCCCTGAGCGCCTAGGCGTGGTCTGGCTAATGCAGCAGCACTTTTCATGTGGTGCTTGAGGAAGGTACTCTACAGGTTGTGTAAATGAAGCTGACTAGAGTGGGCTGCTCTCCTGCAAGAGAACAGTGAACCCCTCCCCTCCTGCATATTTGCAGTGAGGTGACACCTTCCCTGCCTCCTCTGGATGCGACCAGCCTCCTCCACCCTGCTCAAAATTGCAGTCAGATTGTTCTCACTCCTCCCCTGCCTGCTCTATGTACCCCTGTGGCTGACTTTGCTCCTGTTATTTTGCTCCATCTTCAGTTTGCTGGTGCTGACGTGAAAAACGTTAAATTCCTAGAGGGGTAGTGGGGAGCACTGTCTTTGGTCTGAGACTGAACATTCACGAGGAGCAACCCAAATCTAAAAATCAAATATTGGTCACCAGTGACAGATGCTTTTCTCTGGGCCCCTTTGCCTGTGACGTGCAGTGATGCTGTGGTGTGGCCAGGCTGAAGAGCGGCTGCCTCTTCCTGGCAGAGCCCTGGGCTGAGCAGCATTTGCTCCTTCTATGGGTGTAACGCTGCTGAGCTGGTGAGACCTTCCCTTTGCCAGTTGATAGGCAAAAAAAAAGCCATTAGAGGTGCAGAACTTGTTTGCGGAGTTATGCGGCAATTACCCAAAAAAAAAAAAAAGGGCTGTTAGGATGCTTGTTAAATTAACACTACAAATGCTAGCACCACAAAACTGCCAAGGGGAGAAGTCCATTATGGTGATTATAGTCCAAATGTGACATCTTTGTGATAGGCAGAAAGTCAAGCTGACTACATATGGGAGCGATACTGGGAGGAAAGTAACAAACTTAATATTCTGAATGATAGGAGAATGAATTTAAATTTATTTAATGTCAGTAATCTTTGTACTATTAGCCATAATCTGCTTCTGAGAAGCACACAGACTTGTATTTTTTTTCCCCTTTCTCTATAACTGCATTAATAAGAACAGTGTTTCTCCTGACCTCTGCCTATAAAACTGAGCTCCCGAGAGTACAAATTTTTCTTCTGCACTTTTGCACAGCATCTGCAGGTAGTGAAAGCTGCCACAAATAAATAGCAGCACTAGAAGCAGGCTGCTGCAGTCCCAGATCACTTAGGAAGCGTCCGATCCTGCATGCTGCTTACAGGAGGGTGGAACTAGAGCTGCAGTCTTATTTCGGGCATGCTGGTGTTTTTAGGACAGCCTTAAACCTGCACGTTGCCGAAGTGTTTCTCAGCAGAGTGATCTTGGGAGCAGGCCTGCTAGTGAGGAAAGTCAGAGAGGATGCAGGCTGCAGTGTTTTTGGATATATGTCTCTCTGGGGGATGTACTGGAGGAGAGGTATAGAGCAGACCTATTGATGTACTTGATGCAGTAATGTTAGCTGGTGAGGAGGTGAGACTGGCCTTAAGACTGTTCTTTGAGCCTTTAATGTGGGGAGAGAGTGGCAGGGCACAGTACCAATGTCCAGCACCTTTGGGTGGGAGGTTATCATGATCAACTTCGTGCGTCTCCCTGTTCTAAGGGAAAGAGCTGGTACATGCACGTTTGCTTACATTTCAGCAAGAATGCAATGTTGCTCATCCTGGAGATTCAGGCAACTGAAATGAGAGAGGGAGAGAGAATTAAAGCATGAGATCTGCTTGCTCATGACCTGAATCCCCCTAATCACAGCCTCGCGTATGTGAAGGTCTTAGTGGGTTGAGTAGAGGGCATCTCCACACAAGAAGTACATCTGCACGCTGCATTCCAGAACTGGAGCTTGATTGTGATGAAATGTAGTTGTAAGGGCCTTAAACCTCACCTTAAACCAGACTGTCTGTGTGTGACATTGCTTCCCCTGCGGCAGTCATGCAGTAGGCGCCTCAGTGCAGATAGTTGTGTGCTACAGGAGCTCCCCATCCCCAGGACACCTCCTCTGGGTGCCAGAAGTGCATCCCAGTGAGTCTGGGCCTTCTGGAAACCATCCTTAATTGATGGACTTGGATTAGAGCCTTAGTTGTATTTAATTTAAGCTTTGTGCTGCTACTTTCTGTTCTTTAATCTGGGAAGTAACATTGAGGCAGCTCATGCAACAGTATGCCTACTTTCACTGACCCTGTAATTTGCTTTTGACCTGTTTTTCGCAGGGTGCCCCGCGAACACCAAGGCAGTGGCAATCCCATGCTTTCAGCTTCGTGTTGAGTTTATTCCAGCTTGCAAGACTGCAGCCAGCGATGTAAGGCTAGCTGGTTTTTCAAGTAGATGGCTAAACTGAAAAATCAATTTCTAAAAAAAGAAAAGGAATTTATTCCACTTTGGGTAGCTTCAGCATAAAAATGAAAATATTGTCAGCACATTTAGGGCATGGAGGTGAAGGGAAGAGTAGGGTTTTTTTGTGGAAAGATACGTAGTTTGCTTATTTATTAAATGAGAGGTAGAGATGTTTCAGCTGAGGAGTAGAGGAAAAAAAGAAAAGGAAAAACAATGGTGGGAAGAAGCGTAGTGCTCCTTGCCTTTTGCAGAGAAATGCTTCAGTTTTTGTTTTGATGTATTCTGGAAATTCAGATTAGTCTGTAAAACTGAATAAATAATTTCTCTGAAAAGCAATGCCTACCTTGCACTCATAGCACATATAAAGGCAGATTAAAGTATTTCATGAAAGGTCTTTAAAAGCACCTTTAGCCCAAATCCGTGGTAATGTAAACTTGAGGGAGCATCTCTGATTTTTCTGTTACCTGAGGAACTGACTTTCATCTTGTTTTTAATCTTTATTCTTCTCCCTCCCCTTGTCCCCTTGTGATATGAAAGATGCGTCTGTATGGAGGATTTCTTGCAGCACACATTCAAGGTCTGATTCAGTGCTTAGAGAATTTGATCTGTAGACTCCTCCTGGTTTCAGTGGGGATTTGTTTTTACAGCTCCTGTGAACCTGGGAAGTATTGGTTCAGCGCTGTGTCAGATGCAGATAATTGGGGGTTTGAACATCCCCCACAAGCTCTTAAAGAAAACCCGATGTAAACGTCTTTGAGAGCAGAGAAATGCTTGTGTTGTTGCCCAAAGATTGAATCCACAGGTAGAGGCCTTCTTGGGATAAGCTGATAACAGATTAGTTGCTAATATCTAATTTGTGAGTTGATATTTCCACTGCTGCTATTGATATGTGACCGAGATTGAGATTGTTGGGTCACAAGGTGTACTGCATGAGCCAGATCCCACTCAGCCGTGATAGGATGTGTTTGGGCAAGACAGGACAAGCTGTTGTCCATCCACCTCCAGCCTGTGACTCCTGCATGTTGGCAACGCATGTTGGGGACAGCCAGGCACGAGCCAAGTGTGACATTGTGGAAGAGCCATCAGCTAGCTCTTACCTTGACCTTACTGTTGCAGCAAGTAGTTGGCTGTGCCTGGGTACAGTTCTCTTGGAAGGTGACATGGTAGCTGGTTGAAGTCCTTTGTCTTCAATTAGTGCCCTGTTTTGATGTCTTGTGTTTCTGGTGAAGGATGAACAAATGCTCCAGGCCAGGTTGGATGGGGCATTGAGAAAGCTGATCTGGTGGAAGGTAGCTCTGCCTGTGGCAGGGGTGTTGAACTAGAGGATCTTTACAAACTATTTCATTATTTTCTAAACTTTAGACAAAGCTGGATCTATCAACGTGGCTATGGTTTCTGTGTTAGGCCAGGGCTGCATTTGAGGAAGCTTTGGGCACTGTTGGTTGAAGGTCCGTGCCCTGTTGGGTGAGCTCTACAGTAGGGGTTTACCTTGCAGAACATAAAGCGTGTGTTTCTCATTTGCTTTTTGGCTCTTGAACGTCTGTGTGTTTTTGAAGAACATGCAAGCAGCTCCAAGGGAGCTTCCCATCAATAATGGTAAGTGTTTGTGCAGCATGATCAAAAGAGCCTCCTGGCACTGCAGGCTGAAGAGAGGGATGGGCTGAGCGTAGACAGGCCCACATTGGAGCCCCAGTGTGTTCGTTGTGCCCTTAAGGTAGAGGATTAAGCTTGCAGAAGAGGAACGAGGTCAGGTCTAGACCAAGAAGTAGACTCTGGAGTCCAGCCAAGACTGCAAGTAAGGTTTTTTCCTGTAACAGCATCCTAGATGTGGCAGTTGTGTTGACTTAGCCGAAATGAGGCTGACATCTGTAGGTCAGGCCTGATTAAAAGGGAAGGAGGTTGGAGAATAGCTCTGTGGGGTAAAGAGGATTTAAAGATAACGGCAAGGGAGATGTGTGGCCCTTATTTGCAGAATTTAGTTTGGCCTTGGGAATCTTGCCTTGCCCGGGAACAGGGAGAAGCTGTTCCCCAGGTTCTTCATCAGCCCCCAGAGCACTGTGGCTGCTGTTCCCTTCTTCTCCAGTTCATAGGTGTCTTCTGAATTTGGATTGAAGACTTTTTTGGATAGAATTCTTAAGATTTCCTCTTGTACTGTTCAAGGGGAACCTTCCACACAAGCCACTGTCTTGCTGTAAAACCCTACCATGAAGACAACACCCGCTCCTCCCTTTCATATGTTAGAAGGCTAAGTGTCCGGGTCTGTTGCTTGGCGCAGATGAAAGGCACTGTATTGCTGAGCATCGTGAGCCAGAGGCTGCTTCAGAAAATGTTTCTGTGCTCCTTCTGAACTCTGTTGCGTCTTCTTGCCCCCACCTCCATTTGGGCTGGTGTTTGAAGATGCTGGAGACTGTCTCTTTGCTGAGAGAGGAGGAGGAGGATGGCATTTGAGAAGCAATAACCTCTGTGCTTTAGCAGCATATCGTGCCCAAAACTGCAGTTCGTGATCGCTAGCTGCTGATTAACTTGCACAGTGAGTGTGTTGCTTTCAGAGGTGCTTTGACACTGAGGGTCTCTGTCATTTGAGATGCATAACCTGAGGCACAGAGAGGTGAGTTGGCACTGCCAATAGTAATGTGAAGTAATATGTCATTGCTGGAGTTGGGAATGCAATTCATCGGTTTTTCTTGCTTGGAGACCTTCAGGGGCTGGTCTGCTCTTCTGATTTTTCCACCATGATTCCTTTCAGTGGAAAAATGGCTTATTTGATTAGATGAAAACTTCTGTGGTAAAAATCTGAAAGGAAAAGGGTGCTTGCTACTCCATGAAGCAATAGTTTAAGTGAAAAACTTAGCAAGATAAAAATAGAAAATGACTTTATGGGGAAAGTACTCACTTCCCTACTGGCTCTGCTGGGCAGCCTTCATCTGTGAGGAGGTGGAGAAATTACCCTCTGCTCCCTTGGACCACAACCAGCCCTGGTGGTTTTCCAGTGAAGTAACTAGTTACGTCAAGGCTGCACTTTAGCCCTCTACATTTAAGGGATACAGGAATCCATAGGAAAACTTAATTTTAAATCCTGCCAGGTGTGGTTTCCCTCCTTGTAGAACCTACAACTTGCACAGCGCTGTATTGTGAAGCACACAACATGTTACGTGGCGAGGTTATTCGCATTCAGGTAGTCGGTCCAGCTAAGCAGCAGTGATACTGTGGTGACCACTCACATCAATCCATTAATAACTTTTGTACTCAGGGAAATAATGGCATAAGCACTAGTGCCCTTGCATAGAGTTCTGGGCTTCTCTGTCAGGAGACTGGCAATTACTTGATGATTTTCTAGAAAGTAAATTATCTCAGCTGTCATTGTAGTCCCTAAATTCATTTTCAGCTGTGACAAGAGCTAGGATTTGAACCCGGGTCCCCAAAAGTAAAACGCAGTTAATTAGCCCACTCCATCATGTAGCTGTTTCTCAGTTAACAAAGGCAGTGCCTTCAACCAGACAGTTCTTGCTCACAAGTGATGCTAACCTTTTGAGCTGTAGGTATGGCAGAGTGTGCTTGCTCAGAGCCTGAAGTCCTTGTTTGCATCCCTTTTCAGCAGTGCTTCTTAACCCCTCTGCACAGCCCCATTGTAATGCTGCCAGTCTCCAGTTGAGATACTTCTGGCACCAGTATGTGTTTTAAGCTTGAATGATAGTTTGTGTTACAGCAGTGGCTGTGGGGCCCTGCCAAGGTCAGAGTCTGATGCAGAGTAAAGGGGGAGAGGATTTGTATCCGGAGGAGTTTGTAGCTCTCAGGGCAAATACAGGTGATGCAACATTAGTGTTATTGACTGTAACTTGTCATCAGGGTTCAAGCAGCTATCAGATGGGCAAAGGGAGATGGTCAAAACTGCTTGGTTTCTGAGCTGGAAGAAGGATGCGTGAGCCCTTGTCTGGAGTCCTGACTTGCTGTTCCCATCAGACCAGATCTGCTCACTGCCTGGCAGCTTGTTTACATCAGGCAGTGATAAGCAAGAGCTCCACTGAATGCTGCTGTGGTAGATCAGGTGTGGTGAGGTGGAGCTTGAAATAAACTAGCAAGAAAGAACAACTGCTGTCACTGGGGTACTCTGCTCTGCTTCTGGAAGAACCAGGGGAGGTGTTGGAGGTTTTTTCTTGCCATATCGCCATTGATTTGGGTTTAGAGGCTGGGGCAGGGCAGCGTGCTTTGTGAGCAGGGCAGGCTGCTGTGAAGTTTTCCTATGCTGCTGCTGCCCTCAGGTAGGGTGCTTACTTTGTTCTTCTGCAAACAGACTGCTTGGATTAAAGTTTGTTGACATTCAGTTGAGTCCATTGCAGTATCATGATGTTATACAGTTTCAAAATACTATTTTTCTTCCTCATGCAAATATTGAAATTTGACTTTGTCCCTGCAATGTCACAGGATTTAGTAAACTAAAGAGGGGGACAGTCCTTAACCTAGGTATAACCCTTGTCTGTAAGAATGTGTCTGCAGTAGAAAAAGCGTAGGGCCTTATTTTCATACCCTGGCATCTGTTTAGATCCACGCTGTTCAGTACTTGGCTGCTTCCTGAAATCTACACTTGCTTGTATTGTAATTCAGAGCTTGTGTGTGCAGGCAGTGCCATTTGGTTGAATGCAGTGCTTGCACAAAAAATCATCTGTATGTAGATACTAGACTGTGAACAGTGATGGCTGTGTGAGTGGATGGCGGGTCAAGACCCCCTGAAAATAGAAACATATTGATGTTGTAAGCAAAAGCTGTGGAGCATGTTTTCCTTGAAAATTGTTATTCAATATTGTCCTTGGTGTCTTTTGAATTAAACATACCACAAGAGTAGGTTTGCTGGAATTTTGACTGTTGTGGAGGATTGAATGTTGGGTAGTCATTATCCACAGCCAGAGAAGGTAGCATGACCTGCTGAACACACACAGGATGCATAGGCAGTAGCAGCAGGGAAATCTAAGACGAGAACGCATGGAAAAAATATGTACAAGGTAAAACTTGTGCGGCCAGCCCTTATGCAGCAAATAAAGCAAGGTCTTACTGACCTTGGCAGCTGTACAGGGCAGCCTTTGCATAAGAATGACTTGTGCTTAATATACCAGAGAAATTATTCGGGGACAAATATTCCTGTTTTCTGTGGCACTGGGGATGCTATCTTCTTCCATCTCCAGTTGCAACACAGAAACACAAATGCATTTCAGACAGGGTAAGAGGAGCACCTGACCCCTCCTCAAGCACTTCCAAGCCTGGAGAAGGAAGTGTAGTACTGTCCTCTTACTGAAGCTGGAACCTTCCAGTGCTTTATTGCAGCTGCCTTTGAGAGCTGGCAGTGAATGGGTATAAAGGCAGTGTGATGGACGTCTTCCTTAATTAGTCCATGCACTTTGTGTCTGCTAATAAGGGATCTGCTAAACTCCGGGATCAGAGAAATGCTTTGCTTTCCATGTTGTGCTGTGGTGAGGCAAGCAGAGGAGCCTAGATCTGCAGGCTGGTTAAATGCCAGGAGATACTGAGCCAGTAAAACTTTGCTTTCCCTGGTAGACCTGTCAGTATTTCCTGTGCCCCAGTGCTTGTCTGCAGCTCTTGCACAGGCCAAGCCTAGCTCGCCTGCTGCTCAGCGTGGGCAGGAGTTATGATGGAGCCTATACACGGTGGCTTCCTGCATCAGAGCCTGGTCACCCTCCAGCCAAGGTGGGGGTGGGACAGATGGATGGTGAGTCTCTGCTCCCCACGTTTTGGGGCCAGGCCAATCCCTGTGCTGCCACTGGGCCCAGGTCTGTGTCTGCGCATAGCTGTGGTGGTGTTGGTTACTAAACCTTGCTACTTACTCAGTACCACTGTTTTTTGTGGTTTTTTTCTTTCTCTTCCTCTCCCGCTGGTGAGATCAGACCTGTAAACTCCTGTGTTCAAGAGCAAAGCTGTCTTGAGAGTTTTAGCAGAACAAGGTCTCCAAGGTGTCTCTACTGGGAGGGGGACAGAGACGGTGTTTGTTGATATTGATCATGAGAAATGTAATTAACGTGGGTATAAAGTGTTAAATGTTAAATTAAAATGGGAGATTTAAAAACAGTCAATAGATCAATTCCAAGGCTGGGATGAAGTGCTCAGACTTTCAGACAATAATCAGATTTCCAATAAAATCTCCACTGTGTATAATCACAGGGGTTGAAATATTAAATCAGGTGTTAAGGGGGGTGATATTTAGATGATGCTGAAAGAGCTAAGGTCCAGACAGAAAGAGCCTTCCTGTCTGCAGGCAGAGCCCTTGGCTGGGCAGAAATGGTGTGGAGATTGGGATGTACTGACCTAGCAACTAAAACTGCAAAACAAGAGGGATGATGGGAAAGCTGGAAAAATCCATACTGCAGCACTGAACATCTGCCTGGATGGAGATGAGACCATTTGGACCTGATAGCTCCCTGTAGCCTGATTGCACTTCTAAGACCTTGGCCCAACAGACGGCTGTGCCAGAGGTCCTCTTGTTAGCAAGTCAGCCTTCTAGAGGAGTAAGGACACAATGTTAAAATCCACTCCAGCAGCAAGTACTGATGTACAAAAGACTTGCCAAGAGTTAAGAATACTGATTACCAGCTGCCACCCTGTTTCAGTGATATCCCAGCTAATCAGTAAGACCAAAGGCATGCGATTGATGTTTTGTTGAGAGGTGGAGTAGCAGTTAAGGAGTTAAGCAGTTAAGAAGTTAAACTCAGCTCTGCTGCCAGTGAGATATATGAGGTGTCCTAGGACAGGTGGCGTTTCCAGGACTTTTCTTTGAAGTTCATATTTTTCCCTCGCCCTATAATCTGTGAAGAAATAAGCAGAAAGGACTCCAGATTAGCAGCTCTCTAGTTTAACTGGTGTATGAGTAATGACACCAAACAAGTCCTGCTGTAGGGGCAGCATCAGGCTTTGTTCTTCCATTCAGCTTAATTTTCTGATGCTGCGAGCAGTGCAGGAGGCTGTAGGGAGCATCCATTCCCCAAATGCTCTGATCCGTAAAGGAATAATTCAGAATATGGGATAGACATAGTATGTACTGTGGGCACTGCACCTGTCAAGGTAACATTACCATGAGATGGAGGGTAAAAAACACTTCTTTGTTAGATAAGATAAACAACCTGGCTCATTTGCTCCGGGTACTTGTTTGCTAACCTTGTCCTATACCTGTGATGTGATTATCTGTGAAGACCTAGCTGTAAGGCTCTCCAGAACCTTGAAAGACGCATGTTTTAAGAGTACCTTCTCATCTTGTTTTATAATCCCGGGGCAGCCTCTGCTGTGTTCCTGAGGTTTAAATGCTGATTAGGTTAATGGATTGTAATGTAACCCCACCCAGCTGGTCATCAGTCCCTTGAAAATGCCTTGCTATTATGATCATTATTGCTTAATTGCAAGCCCTGCCTTGCCCATGGATTGAGCCAGGCTCGAGTTTACCTTGCTTCTTGCAGAACAGGAGGGTGAAGAGCAGGCAGGGAGGTGTACGTAGAGGAGCACTTTCTTGGAGTTTCTGTATAAAAGTCTCTAAAATTTCCACCGTGGTGTGGCTGGGCAGAGGTAACCTGATCTTTCGAAAAGTGCCTTTGTGCTGTAGCTCACGGAAGAGCTTCCTTATGAACAAAGCCTGGATGCAGGTTAGTTGTATTCAAGGCCACTGATGATTTTTTTAATTGTAGACTTTCTCCCAAGTGTGGGGTTGCAAATGAGACTTGGTGTGTTGAGCTCTCAGAAAGAACTGGAAAGTGTGGCATTTCATCTTGTGATTCCTGTGTCCCTTTGTGTAAGAGGAAACTAAGCTTTGTAAAGTGCTGTGCATAGATTTTAACTTCATTGCTGACAGTACAAGTCCCTAAAAGGATGTGTCTCGGAAGAGTCTGATGCTCAGTCTGCAGCATATTGTAAAACCAGCTGAGGGAAAGCAGGGAGATGAGGTCATGGCTGTGGCCAGGGACTCCAAAGGAGATATTCTTCACTTGAGGCATGGTGGAGCTGTGGAGGTTCATGCCAAAGGGTGTTTTGAGCACGAGCCTTGTACAAGTGCTGGGGAAGACAGAGCAAGTACTAAGTGAGGAGTTGTTTGAGAAATAGTGAGCAGAGAAATGACCGCAGGCTCACGGAGTCCTTGGAGTTAGAAATAGTGAGAGACTGGAGAGCATCAGGGCAGGAGGTCATGCATGTCTGCCTTGTTGTTACTCTTTGGTATCTGTAGGTATTGCTGGCTCTTTGTCTCCAGCTGGGCTTCAGGTGGAAGAAGGGCTGTTCCTCCATTCTCCAGTGCGTGGAGGGGCTTGCTCTCTGCCCGCTCCTGCTTGCAGGCAGGAGCAGAAGATCTTAACACACCACTCCAAAACTCCATGTTTTAGAGCTTGTGTGCTGGAGGGCACGTCCAGCCTCCCATGACTGCCTGTCAAGGAATATTTTCTTGCCCTGCCTGAACTATTCCTGTGGTTCTGGTCCCAGTCTACTGCCCTGTTTCCACCTACATCTTCGGCATAAGTAGGAGACCTGCAGCTCTGGGAAACACAGAAGGGGTGAGAGGGCGTATTGCACCTTGTTCTGCATGCCTCTCCTCTATTTAGATTTCCCTTCCTCCTTTCCTAGAGAGAATATCAAGGAGCAGAAAAGAAATGCTAGCCTCTGACCTTTTTGGATGGCTTGATGCTCCCTAAACCATACCCCCACCAGATATTCCCCTGGCTTAACTCTGTCCTTGCAGTTTTTAAGGTGAAGCTCCTTGCAGTCGCATTCCTAGTGGGCAGAGTTGACTGCTCCTCCACCTGAGCTCTGGGGCTTCTGGCAGAGCAACGTGTGCACGGTGCCTGGGTCAAGTCCCAGTCCCGTTTTTCCCGACCTCAATGCATGGAACAGCTTGTTCTCTGCTGCCTCTTAACCCTTAAAGCCACTACATCTTGTTCTCCTTTGTTCTGCGCTAGCTGCGCTCGGCAGGGTCAGCTCTGTGCCTCTGTTTAGGAGCAGAGCTTGTGAAGGAGTTAATTGCTGAGTGATAATGGCTCTCCCCAGCTGAAGATCTGCTCCCGTGAGCTCTTTAAGCCCCTGTTTCACGTATCTCCGTGCCAATCAGATTAGCTGGTGCCAGGAAACAGACCACGGCCTGCTTGCTCTTGAATGCACCCTTTTTCCTCCTTACCTGTTTATCCCAGTCAATCCACTTTCCGCTCCGCCTGTGTTTTTTTTTTTTTATTTAGCTTTGTTCCTTCCTTTTCATTTTCACAGCCTTACTCTGGCCCATCTCTTCTCTGCCCGAGGCTGTCTCGCTTAGTTTTGACATCCAGCCTTAACAACCGAGTAAATCCTGTTCCCTGTTGTTGCTGGCTGCTCCCTTTGCGGCGCCGTGTGCCCCGTGCTGCTGCATTGGGCTGTTCTTTTTCTTGATTCCCTCCACAGCGCTGACCCTGTTGTAACTTGGATTCCCTTTAATGTGCAAGAGTGGAGAAATCTCAGTTCAGCGTAGCCGCTGCAGGCACTCATCTTCCCAGTAAGGAAAGGGGAACAGGTTGAGGAGGGGAGCGTGGCCAAGAGCTGCCCAGCTGCTCTCGGTCCTGGGGCTGCCCCGGCTGTCCGTGTGCCCCCAGGAATTGCTCTGCTCTTCTCCCAGCCGACCCTTCCACTTTGCTGATTTCAGCAAGGGCTTCGCTGTCGCAAAAAACCCTCAAAATCCCGTCAGGCTCACCGGACTAAGCATTCCAGCTTAGCCTTGTGTGCCAAAACAGGCCCATCTCCTGCCTCTTGCAAGGCCCCACCTTTATCCTTATTCTAAAAATAAAATGCAAGGACATTCCTTCCTAGTTACTGTTCTGTTATTCTGGCCTCATTAGACGTTCCCATTAGAGAATTTCATTGAACTCCTCTATTAGTGGTGAAAACAAACAAGACCATTGGACTTCCTCTGGAAAAAATGCATCTATATCACAGGGAATTGTGGGGAGCCAAATTTCTGCAGCTGAGTGATAACTGGGGTTGCAGGAACCAGGTCCCCCAAGCTAAATATATTTTGAGCCTTATGTATGTACGTATGTGTAGGGATAATAGCCAGGTGATGGATTGCCAAACTGCATCATAAATTCAGTTTGTTGGACACCTTTGATTACCTCCTCTGCACTCTCCCTGTAATGGTTCTCCTTCAAACATCCTTCTAATGTTCTTAACAGCAGCCAATTAAAACAAAGACTCCACTTGCCATGTATCCCCTCCTCCCTCTGCCATCACCCAAGCTTCTTTCCCTGTAGGGGGAATAAGTGTATTGATGATGGTTCAGAGTGCATACTCAAGATTTGGAGGAATATATCCCTATTTGGATTTTGTCTGCTGCTTTGAAAGTCAGCTCAGACAAACCAACCAAGCAGGGGTGGGTGCTTGTGTGTTTGCATGTGCTGCCCATGAGTGACTAGGGGCTGTGGAGGGTGGTGGCAGGAATGACAGGGCACACGGATGGCATTGCGCATCTGTACATCTGCCCTAGCTAGCTAGAGCCCACCTTCTCAGGCTCCTGGATTTGATAATTTCATGCTGAGTCAGATACTTTCTGGAAGAAAAGCATGCTGTGGGTGTAAAGTGTGAAACTGGAAGTAATTCAGGGTTGCTAAGACTTCCACAAGGAAGAAAAGTTGAAGACTGTCACATTACAGATGCAGGAAGGTAAGGAAAGAACTGACGATCTGAGGACTTCAGTTGGTGTCCGTGACTCAGGCATCTCAGGGAGAACAGAGGATGTTCAGTCCCCGAAAAGCTGATTCATCCACCTGGCGGCAAGATGAAGAGCAATGAGTAACAGATTTTGAGGTGTGTGGAAGGCAAGAGAGGCCAACACACTTAACTCTGAATGGCTGGGGACATGCCTTGAGGGTGACTTTGACTTCCCTTTGCCTTTTTCAGGTCTTAGCTGTCTTGGCTTTTCTCATCTCTAACACCTCTGTGTCCTACCTGAGCACCAGGCAGACAGCCCCTGGCCACTAGCTGAGCTAGTGCCGCTTGGTGCCAAAGTGTGCTCCAAAACTGGCACTTAGATCTTCCAGGTGCCTCTTGGCTTGGCTGTTCCCCGACATTTAGAGCAGCAACGCCTCCCTTCCTTGCTGGGAGGGTGCCTATTGCTGCATAAGCAAGACTGGAGCTGTTGGACATGCCTTTCATCCTGTTGCAGCCTGCTGGATTAATGGGGCAGTTATATGTATGTGTATACATGTTTTCTGCTCCCCCTCCTGTATCCTATTTCATACCATAATGTCTGTGGGCTCTGAGAGATCCATTCATCTAGTACTTACACAGCCTTTAGCGTAGTAGTTTCTTAATGCCTGATTGCCATTGCTGGGTTTTATCTGTCAAAGATGCTCAAAGAAAGGAAAGTAAGGGCCCTTGTTTGCAGAGAGATTGCATGATTTACAGCACCCATGGCTGCAGCGGGGTTTGAGCCCCTGTCTCCAGGGTCTCTGTTTGGCACTTATGGACAAGAGCATCTTTCCTCTCAAAGCAGTGATCTGCAGTGACTACCAGTGTGAATATAATGCCTTTGGGATTTGGGACTAGGCTGCTCTGGATTTTCACTGGCATATGGAAGTGGAAAATACACTCTCAGTTGTTCCTATGTTTGCTTTTCCTGATTTCCTGCATGTTCTAATGTCTTTTTTTTTCTTCTTTTTTTTAATCCTGGAAGAAATTATCCTAAATATATTGGATAATTTTGTTACCAGTCTTTTTGTCTCCTTCTGTCATCACATATTTGATTTGCAACCTGAGGATGGTGTTTGAGATCTGAGTTCAGGAATAAGTCAAGGTTTCTCTTTTCCCAAGTCCTGAATAGTTTCACAAATTGTTCTTCGGTACCTTTGTGCATGATACGCTTTTCCGCATAGCCCAAAAATGACAGGTGTTTTCGTTATTGTGCGTGAGTCCTCATTTGTAACACATTGTGTAGTTCAGATGGACTTGAATGTAGTAGCGTAAAGACTTTGGAGGCCTGCCCTGTGCGAAGGGAAAATTACTGTCTGGCCCAGAGCGGTGGCCTTGTGATGACTGCATTGTGTTCTGGTGTTCTGTGTTTGTACCAAACTGGTTTGCTGCCAAGTTACTTATGGCTTATCCAAGCGCTCAGTACAAAGAATGTTAAAAGAAAAACAGAAATAGTTTTCTGTGAATTCTTCCAGCTGAGAAAGAATTCAAGCCACTGTCCAAATGCTGTCTCCTCTTTCTGCAGGTCTGTGGTCACCACGTAGGGCAGCTACCACAGGGGTGTGTGAACCTGTAGCCTGTATGTAGGAGTGTATAACTGGTTTGAAGAGATGCAGTATAGGAGCTGAATGGAAAATACCTTCCTGTTGGAGAAAATCTGTTTGCTTGAGCAGCAGGCTCTGTGATTCAGAAGTCTGGAGTGGGAAGTTTCCAGGCACAAGTACGTGCACACCTATGAAGCTCCAGACCTGGGTGGGTCTCCTCTGCATATGCAGCAAGTCTGATACCTCCCAAAAGCCCCAGGTCTCCTCTTCAGCACAGTGCATGGCTGAGCTGAGCTCCTATTTCAGTATTTATCCTGCTTAGCAGGGTGCATTGCCTGGCTCGAGGGCTTGGGCCGTGCTCGGAGCTTAAGAAAGGCCCATAGGTCATTCCTGCCAGCAGAATCCTACGAAGGGCGGTTGGGTAAAGGCATTCCTTCCCCTCAGCCATCCCCATCAGCCTGCCCAAATACACATGGACACTTACCTGATTGGCAAGGACCTTGGTGGTTTCTTGAAGACTGAGTAGGATAATCAGATAGATTGCAGGATACATCTGCTTGATCCTATTTCTTATGATTACGTGGTGGGGAACAAGCCTTAATGAGCCATGGCCTTTCCTGTCTCCTCTGTAAATATGTTTGACTCAATTGAGCTCCTTTGTTGAGACAGCCCTCTCTGTGCTTGGAGATGGAAGCATCCACCTCTGAAGCTGACTGTGCTTTGAGCCGGGGTTTGGATTAGCTGACCTCCAGAGATCCCTGCCAGCTTTTTTTTTTCCCCTCTTTTGTGTTTGCAGCTGGTGTAATTGTGGTCCTAACCCCTCCCAAGTGGTGCTGATGCAGAGGGGATTTTAGCACTGCTTCACAGCAGTGCAGTAGCCGTTTCTGCACTGCAGGGGGGATGCTTCTTTTGGGTTAGCCACTCTGCTCTAATGTAGCTCTTTGGTGCTTGGCACTGGGAAGCCACCTTCCTTGGAAGGCTAGAAGGGATTTGCCAGGCACATCCCAATAGAAGACAGCATCCTTCTCTCTGTATCTGTAGTTGGGGCACAGTAGGTGCTATGCTGGACATCCCCAGGAATGCCCATATCCAGAAGCTTTAGCAAGGTTGGTGAGCTTCCGTATGTGCGGCCTTCCCTGCTTAGAAGCAGGAGAATATTTCTTGTGCTGTTCCTTCCATAGAGGTCACAAATTATAACCCACACTCTGCAAAGTCTCTCTAAGCCAGCCGTGTAAGCGAGTGTCGGGGAAGAAGGGCTCCTTCAGTACAGAGATGTGTGGTATTTGCATGCCCAAACATCCACCTTGTGCACGCAGCCACTTCTGTAGTGGGTTTGTGTCCTGCCAGCAAGGCTTTTCCACTGCAGCAGCGCTGGGAGGTTGTTTTATTTGCATGTGTGGCTTCTGGGTTCTGCTGTCCCCGTCTGAACAGGAGGCGCTCCATTCAGGGCCAAGTTGACTCTTTGGCACACAGTGTGATCCCTAGTGATTAATGGCCCCAAAATCTGTGATTAGACATTGAACAGAGACTTTTCATGCATGGTAGAGGAAGCCTGTTCCTTTTCTGAGTAACTAGTAGAACAAAAGAAGGTTTCTTTTCTTCTAGCTGAAAAGGTCTACCTTAAATTAAGTAAACTGTTCCCTGAGGGAGAAAGTGTCCAGGTACATAATGTTCACAAAGGAAATATTCAAAGTGTCTACCACGTCCCTAAAGTGTTTGCTTTAAAGTATGAAGGCCAGAGTGGAGAAACAGAACATTATTTTCTAATTTGAAAGCAAAAATACTTCTTGCAGATGGCAGAAACTAAACTGACCTTCTTTGAGCCTGATACCGCAGTGGATTAAGTGCACGGGCAGGGAGAAGCTATGGAGAAGCCACTCTTTGCAGAGATGGCTCCTGTCCCAAGTGCACAGCCCGTGTGAGCGTGGGGGGTGGGAGCCGGCCCACGTCCGAGGCAGCCCTGCTGCGTGCAAACTGTTGGCGTTGCAGCAGCAGAGGAATTGGTGTCTATAGGAATCCAAGTGCTGCTGGGTTTTATGTGATATAGGGAAAGAGCCTTGATAATTTGGACTTCAGCAGTGGAGAATCCACACCTTGACCTTACAGGAGTTTCTTACATGGTTTCTTTTGCTGTTGCACGGTCTTGCTAGTTCCACTTTTGAACCAGTCCCAAGTGAAGCAGAGCTGCCCTGTGATACGATCATGGCAGCATCTAACTTGCCGTGGGCTTCTGTAAGGCCTAAAATGAGCTGCTTTACTGTAGCCAGCTGAACTAACGTCATCGTATTCATGGGTGGGTCCTAGATGTTTTGGGTGTTTTTTCCTTTCCTCCTCACTGATGGAAAGGTCCCCACAGCTGTAGTTTATCTTTTCTCATACTTTGCGGCCAATAAATGTACCAGTATAACACTCCTCAGTGAAATCTCACCATTGATCATACCTTTTTTTCTTCCTCTGAAGAGCAAGGATGCAGTTCCATGTGTTCTTTTCTACTGCTGTGAAAGTAGAGGAGAAAGAAAGGACTGGGGAAGCTGCTCAGACTCGGTTTTCAATAGGAATGTGAAAATGCTGTTGGATGGGTGGTGGTATTCTAAGGACTTTTGTTTCTCTTTCAGAACAAAACAGTTCAATGTGCTGGTTTCATTGTTCCCATTTTTCTTTGCCATGCAGTGTTTCCAGGAACACGGCATTTATTTGGAAGATTTTTTTTCATAGTGGAAACACCTCAGTGCTATTTGAGAAAGGAGTTCCCCATTCTGGCTTATTGAGGAGGGAGTGGCAGGTGCACCAGGCTCTTCCATACCCATTAAGGCGCAATGAAATGCGGAGGTTACGGAATTGCCTCAAAGGTGCAAGGACTGATCAGTGAGAGTTTCATTTGTGTTGCCAGCCGAATGTAGTGATTTGAGGAAAGGCCATAAAATAAAATAAAAATAGTATCTCTTGGCTCCGACAGTTATCTAGACACTCAGCGAACATTAATAGTTCCAGGGTGGGGTGAAAGTTGTTGTGGAACTAGTGAACGATCTGGGGTGTTTAGAGGGGATCATGGACAGCATCACGTATGCAGGCCACAGCTGGAACATGCCTTCAGGAAATCTCCTGTGTCCCCCCACTGTCCACACTGTCCCTATTCAACTTCAGGTGAAGGGGAGTAGCTGCTTTTCTCACTCACCAGGACCATCAGTTAGGGCAACCACACTTTTGCTCCTCATTTGAGCATTCATGACCCGGAAATCCTTGAGGAACAATAAATAAGGAACCCACCTTGCTGCTTCTACCGAGTCATCTCTTTCTTAAAAAAAAAAAATCTCTTTTAAATAGCATCATTTACACTTGGGAGCTGCTTGAAACCACCCTGTCACATAAATTGCCATCTCTGAACTCAGCTGTCAGGAAGCATCCTCGCGAGTTGACATCCATGGGGGAATGTCAGTGGAAGGGGATCGATTTCATGGAAAGCAGGAGGAATTCAAGCATCAAGTGAAAATGCTTGTCCTTATGTTACCTCGAGTGACGAGAGCATCTCAGCCCCACTGTGTGGGCCCTGGCATGACCTTTGCTCCTCAGACTGGCATTGTTCCCCTGCACTTCAGTAGCTGCAGGGCTAGCTCTGCCATCTGGAGCAAGCCCTGTCCTCCTCCATCTCAGGCTGTCAGAGCCTGGCGCAGCAAGTGGCCCTGGAGCAGGGGTACCAGGGATATTATAGTTTCCCTGCAGGGATAAAGGCCACAGGCTTTTCTCTCTGCTCCGCTGCTTTCTCCAGTTTTGCTGCTGCTGCCATTGAAACAAGATTGACCCATCTGGTAGCAGAGGAGATGAGCTCTGCCAGAAGGATCTGGCTTGCTGGGAAGGGTTCAAAAGGCAGCACCTACCCTTTGTTTTATTTCCTGCGTGCTAACAAAGCCAGTGTTTTCTGGAGCTACTTTTTATCCTTGTGTGTTGATTTTGGCATGGATGCTTTTATTCCTCCCATTTGAAATAAGCAGGAGAGCAAAGTGAATAAAATGCCAGTTCCCTCCCCCCTAAATAGGTAATACAAGGGAATTGTAAGGATGCATGGTGTTAAAACAGTTACAGTTTTTTGTTGCCAGGAGCACAAAGAACTGAAGCTTTGTAGTGTCAGTGGTGGGTTCCTGTCTGATGTCTCTTATCCTGGGCGGCGTGTGTGGGAACGTTTCTGCAGCAGTGTACAGTTCTTGGTGTGATGTCAGCCCTGCGTGCACGTGTTTTTGGCTTTCCCTGTGGCTACATGAAGAGAGAATTTGCAGCAATCCAAACATTGACAGAACTGTATTTGTTGACTTGCAGAAAAGCCGAACTCATGCTCCTCTGGGCTGTGACATGTAAGCCGAAACACCGTGACTGCTGCCTGTGCTTGCTGGCCTCCAAGCTCTGATAAACCTTTGAAGCAGGTTCATTTATTTAGGCCCTGATTCAGCAAAGCACTTAAGTACATACTTCAGGTTTTCTTCTTTCCAGTAAGATTGTCGGCATGCTCAAAGTTAAGCATGTGCTTAAGTGCTCTCCTGAGTGCAGAGCAAACAAGTGGTGGGGCAGTGCATGCTGCTGCTGTGATCTGCTGGTTCACACACAGGCTGCAGAATGAAGGCCCCCAGTATTGGTAATATTTTCATTAATTTGGCTCCCTCCAGTACAGGAGCCCCAGTCCCAGGATCTGAGATGATAGTCTGTCCTTCTGTGGAAGGTCTGGTTGTTTCCATAGCACAGAATATTCCTTATGTCTTGCTGTGCACGTTAAATAAACCAGTGTGCCCTTCTGCAGTGTGTGGGGCAATGGGCTGTTTCTATCAGCAGGACATTGGCAACTATTTCCTTAGAGTTTTCTGGATATTTTCTTTCCCCTTCAGGAGCTGTAAAAAAATATATCAACAATTTATGTGTATCTGAATGTCTTAGTATTTGTAGTTCGGTGTTTTGTAGTATTCATTTGACTTATCCTCCATTAACATTATTCCCTTCATCTTGAAGAGCAACCAGCGTAGTGCAGGCGTGTGTGTCTGTGTGCACTACTGAGCTACATGCTTGAAAGCAGGATGAAAATTTCATTTGTCGCATTCTTCAGGATTTCTCAGGGTAGAAGGGCTGGGAAGTGGCGGATATTACTACACTGTTTGTAACTGTGTGAAGTTCAAGCCTGCCACATTCAGACTGTAATAGGCCGTTGCTTCCCTGGGAGTTTGAAGCTATGGAATAGGCACTTAATCCACAAGATGGTTGTGTTTCAGGCTGCTCAGAGCAGCTTCTGAGAGAGCATTCTTTCTAATCCCCACCCATATCTGACCTGTTCTAGCTCGTTTTTAAGAGCTGCACCCAGCCAGTCCCTAGCTCCCTGCAAAAGGTTTCCACACATCTTTTCCTGCTGGCTGAGCTTATTTGGACAGGGAGCCCGCACATAAATGAATGGAATTCCTGTATAAATTTGCCCCATTTGCAAAACTGGAATTGATTTGGAGTATCTCTGTTCCATACAGAACCCAGAAGACATGAGCATGGCTAGATGTGCTTATTTCCCTTCCCTTTGAAGTTTAAAACATGCTTAGCAAATCTGTTGTTTGCAGTCTGTTCCCCACCTGATGTGCAGAAATGGAAAGGTCCTTCCAGAAGCATGGGTCCGACTAACCTTTGTGCTGATGCTGCAAACTGGAATACCAGGATCTGGGAAGTTTTTGTTGTGAACTTGACTCTGAATAGCTTAGAAGATACTTGCAATGTAGGTTTAATGATTTTATTTTTTTTTTTTAATGTGAAATAATTTGATCTGTGAATCAAGCAGCCTCTGTGCCCAACCCCCTGCTGCTGCTGACAGCCTCTTCCCACACTTCTTCTTTGGTAGCATTGTTTGACTGTTCCAGCTCCAGTAGGTTTCAGTTACTGATCAGTGTAATTGCAATAACACACCAATAATAGAAGAGGAATTTAAGCTTCCTTTTCTTGTAGTTGAAGGCTCTTCTCCCGCAAGAGCTTGAAGTCTTAATAGCAGTCACACGAGCAACATCCCGCGCCTGTCAAGTGTTTGCAAAACTGGGCGGTCGTGCTTTACGAAGATAAAGGGCTGGATTTTGGGCACTTGGAAACAGCCCAATCCTATCAAGCGGCACTGGTGCAGCTCATATTAGAATGAGAAACTCTAGGGACGGCTTAACATTTTCGTGGATGCCAAGGAAGCCTTGAATAGGAATGCACTGGAAGTTTTTTTTGTTGTATAATGCGAGTCGCTGGAGTCCGAGTAATTCGTGTTGCGTTTAGTCTAGCGGAAAACAACAACTGTGAGCAATGAGTTAATTTTTTCCGTGTGTGTGGCTTATGTTTCCCTGTCGGTTTTGGAGGCTCTGAATCCATAGAGGAGCGGCTGTGAGGCAGTCATTTGTCTTCATACGCCAGCGCTGGGCTCAATAAAACACCTGAAAAGCGCTTTGCGCTTTTCAGGTGTTTTATTGAGCCCAGCGCTGGCTACAGCCTAGAGTGACATATGAACCCTGGAGCTGAGCTAACGTTTCCTACAGAAAAAGGGAGGGGGGTGTTAATTTAAAAAAAAAAAAAGCCTAAAAGAAGCAAAAATCTCTCCCCAATCTGGGAATGGTGGGTGGCTTAGGGGGTGCAGCCCATCGTGGGGCCGTGGGGCGCTGTGCCCAGGGCGGCTGCGACTGGGGGGGGACCAGGCAGCTCATTCTTGTTTCTCTTCTCCCCACAGGTTGCTGAAAAGTGCCTTTCCTGAAGCCGCCGCCGCTCGGATTTGTGTCTAGGGCCGCCTCTCTGCCCCTCTCTTTTCGGTCCTTGTGATCCGTGCCCTGACGGCAGCTCCTCCAGCCTTGCCCTCCATTCGGTTTTTGCTCCCCATTTACACGCGGTTTGCTCAGCCGTTTCATTTTTACTGGGTTTTTTTTTTTTTCCTTCCCCGAGTATGTAGCAAATATTTAAAAGACAAGAAAGAAAGGAAGAAAAAAAAAAAGACAAAACAAAAAACCCGACGTCTTTTTGCTCGTTTTGATGCTCACGAACCGTAATTTTTAGAAGCAAGAAATAGAAGGAAAAAAAAAAGCGAACCCGAAGTTTTCTCCCCAAGGACCGAGACCATTCCACAAACTGAAGTGCTGCCAGCAGCATATGCTTTTTGCAAGAATAATTGAAACCATTAACTGGAGAGCACAGAATTCTTTTGAAAGTCTGCCAGTTATTTGCAAGTAACCTCGGCAGTGGCACAAAATATAACACTTATATTTTAACTTCTACAATTGCACTTTTAGGAGCTGGCCTCTAATTTGATTTTCAGTTGTTCTGATAAGATTTCTATTTTATGATTGGCTTTATGTTTAATTCTTGTTTAAACAAACACGATTTGACTTAAATGAAAACCTAAGTGCTGAATAGGAGTTCTACCAAAGCAACAAGTTAGTTATTTCTTCACGTTTAACTTGAATTCACTTTTTTACCCTTTTTTTAAAAAAAAAAAGAAGAAAAAAAAGATCAGCAGTAAATATTGCCCTGAAGAAGGGTGCGATTGCTTGCATTTTAATTTTTGTTTTTTAATATGGCTGTAAACGTTTCCCTGGTTCGTGATACAAAATGGCTGACGTTAGAAGTGTGTCGAGAGTTTCAGAGAGGTACTTGTTCTCGGTCTGATGCAGAGTGCAAGTTCGCCCATCCGTCACGGAGTTGCCATGTGGAAAATGGTCGAGTTATTGCCTGCTTTGACTCCCTAAAGGTGAGGACTTTTTTAACGTGCATTACTTAACCTCCCTTGCTTTTCCTTCTCTTCTGAATGGCTCGGTCTGCTGAGGTGTGGGATGTGCAGAACAACTGTTTATTGCTCTGTTTCTGCAGGGAGGATGCTGCTGGCGCAGGATGTAGCTCCTGAAATCTAGGCTGGGTCTGACATCAAGTCCAATTGCCTGGAGTGCCAGGCATCACAGAGGGAGAAAGGATATTGTCCAGTGTTTTCCGATGGTAGCTCGGGTCTGATATAGCTTTCCTCAAAATGGAGAATGCACATTGTGGGCAGCAAATGAAACTGAAATGAGAAAAGTAGAGAACTGAAACCCACTGCTTTAATTCATGTCCAGAGCACATTGGCTGCACGTTGAGTGCAGGGATCCAAAATGTGCTTTTAATGAGCAGAAATGAAAGCAGCATTTTAAGATAATGAATCAGCTTTATGTGTATTTCCTGGAGACAGAGTAGCAGATGCACTCTAATGCCGTTCTGTAGATGAGAAGCAGCCAAAATATTTGAAGACCAGCGCTCCCTGACAAATCAGCATTGGGAAAATGCTTTCTGCAAGGCACATGCAAACACGATGGCTCTGCTAGGCCTGTCTGAGTTACAGATGAGCCTTTTCGCTAGTGCTTATCTTTGCAGAGTCAATTTTGCAGGTGATAAATGGCTCTTTGGCTTCTTGTCACTGTTGGAGCTGCCGGGGTGTGTCAAAATTTACCAAATATCCAGGGTCTGAGTTAGGGTGGGATATGGGGGTTTGCGCAAGGGGAGATGGCCATCTCTGTTCGGGGTCTCTTCACCATGGTTCTCAGGAAAGGGCCATCTACGTTTTTTCTTATTCACAAAAGTGTGGCTCCTCAAAGGTATTTTAAATAGGATGGTAAAGCCCCTGAGACAATGTGGATAACTGATTGCTTTTGAGAACTCTTTGACATTATGTTTAATATTTTGATCAGAGTAATTAACCTGTTTGAGTTTCTAGAAGGAATCTGGCAAATTTAAAAAGCTTAAGTTTTCCCTTGGACTTCAACTGTTGCTTGAGAATATTTCAGCTTATTTTTATGAGCATAATGAGTAACAGAACTAGTGGAACTATGTATGCACAGGTTCAGACTGGGGCTGGATCTGATCTAACAGTAGTTTACTCATTTTATTATGTGGCTTTTTCGTATTTTCACTTCTGTTTTACCAAGAAGTTCAAGCTTCTTATTTGCATTTGCTTTTGCTCTTTTTTAATCTGATTATGTGCCATGACTCTTAGTTATACAGTGACTTTCAAATGTTAATTTACATTGCTGGTTTGCTGACAGCAAGAGACAAAAATATTTTTATCATGGGGGGGGAAAAAGTCATGTTCTTTATGCCCTTCAAACTTTTGAATTGTAGCCAGTGGCAGCACAGATAATTTGAATGAAGAGATTAGATTAATATGTTTACATTTTACAGCATTTATTTGTGAACTGAAAGGAGTGATATCATGCCATGTTAGTACTATGCCCCTTGCAGACCTTGCTTGATGTTTGCAGCGTCCTGGGGAGGTATCGCCTGTAGAACCACCCATTTGGTTTGGCTCTGAGCTGCGCTATAGTCCGGTGTCACCTGGCGGGTGACACTTCCCTGCATGTGGTGGTTGGGCTGCAGAATCTGCCGCATGCCCAGCCTCTCTTTGTTGGCTCTTCTCTGCACAGCCAGGACTGAGATGTGTCGGAGCAAATGTGTGGGCTGCTGGGGTTCAAATCCCACCCACTGGCAGGAGCAAACCCTTCTTCCACTTCAGCAGTGGGGAGTGGCGAGGGGAACACCATGTTGAGAAAACAAAAAATGCAAAGGAGCCTGTGTAACTGGCTGTTAAATAATGTTGTTGCAGTTTCCTTTTGAGACAGTAGCATATGCCCAGTGTGTGCTAGTTAAGTGGCCTGAATTTCCCAGGGAACAGGTTTTCCAGGTTTAGGAAAGCCTCGTGGAGGGCTGACAGCTCTGCCTTTGGGAAGTACACTGGGAGGAGAGGTCAGACTGTGCAGAGCACTTGGTCAAGTGTTGACGATGGGGCTGTTCCTGCACTGTACTTCTAAAGCAAGAAGTATATCTCGGATTGTCTCCTTCCTCCAGCCCCATGGCTCCAGTGACTCTCCCTGGGCAGAGCCCTGATTCTGCTGTGCCATGGAGAGGTGCAGTCCCCAGTGCCACAGCCTCTGTGCGCGCATATATATGTGTGTGTGTGTTTCCCAATGGAGATAACAGTCCTGGTGACTCAACTCTCAAACAATCGTCTTTCTGTTCTTGGGCTGCAGCTGGGCTTGCAAAGCCCTGTTTGCAGTTGTATCAGTGGGCTTGTTGTGGTTGTAACGGTGGCTTGCCTAACTGGTGACGAGAGAGGTGGTAAATTCTCAGACCTATTACGAAGGGGCTTTTCATGCCCATCCCGTGGATGTCTTTGTGGGCTCTGCCACCGTTTCCCTCCGACAGCTGTTGAACACTGACCCCCTCTCCTGAGGAGGGCTCATAGCTGCTTACTGCTCTTTTCATCTTTTCACGCCCTGCATTAGCAGAACATCTGCTTTGCTTTATTGGAGACAGGATATAGGATGCTTGCAGCTCATAAGTTTTCCCGTTGTCTTGCAGTCACCCAGGCCTTTGTTCAGAGGTTGCTTATCTGCATCCATTGTGTAGTGCTGCTGCTTGTGTTTTTCTCACAGACCTCTTAAGCCTGAACAATGCCTTCATACAGGAACTTCTGATAACCCAAAGTACAATGGTTTCACCTCGCTGGTCAGGTCACGCACACAGCATCTATATGCTTCTGCATTTCTTTTTTCTTCTCTTTTCTTTTTTCCCTCTCCTAAATCTCATATAGCGGTTCTGCCTCTCTTGCAGTGCTAGAAGTAATGCTTCCAGCAACAGTCAGGCTGCTTCAGTGTGGGTTCCTTTAATGGGTGAATATGTGCTGCCTGTAAGCTTGTGAAGAACACGCAGGATTCCTAAAGGTAGTGAGGGGCTTCACTGATGCTTGGATGGGGTTCACCAGGGCACATGTGGTTGATGCAATGCTTTGACCATGAAATACTGAATCTTGGTTAGGTTGCAAGTGCAGGGCTGGATTCTTGCTGTCCTGAGCCGTGGTTCTTCGAAGGGTGAGTTTGCGCGTTTATAGGCAGCAGAAGGAACCTTTCTCAAGCAGATTGATATGAAACTTAAAAATAGTTCCTTGTGAGAAGCTGTTCACAGATCTGAATCTGATGCCAAGAAAGCTCTCACTCTGTACTCGTGCTTTCCTTCTCGTTATTCTTGAAGAACGGTGGTGTGTCTGAATTAATTCGTGTGAATGGGAAGGGGAACCTGTGCTAGTTGGTGGCAGGTGGTCAAGACGCAGGGTCCGAGCCGGCTGCCACCGTGCCCCCCACCTTCCAGAAATGACCACAGGGGCTGCTGGGCAGCGGCTGATGCTCTGCAGTACCTCCAGGTTCCATGGCAAAGGAGAGGAGCGAACTGCGGTCGCTCTAAAGCCAGGTGGCCTTTGGGTTCATTCATCGCGGTTGCAGGGTCAGGGCACGGATTGCTGGCTCGTGGCAGCCCGCACAAAGGCTGCTCGGCTGCTGGGCTGCTCATCAAGTCATTAACCTTCCTTTTCAGGCTGGATCAGGCGGGCGTGGTATGAGCCTGTCTGCTTCTTAATTCCCTGGCCAGCACATCATTAGTTGTGTCCTTCGGTTTCTAAAGATGTCAGGAAGGGAAAAAACCCACCTTCTCTGGTCGCTAGAAACGCTAATTAAGCAGTAAACTGAGAGACAGCGATTAGGAGATAGGGGCGAAATACGCAGGTGATGCACACCAGTTGTTTGCCGAGGCTTGGATTTGTACTGCTCACAGTTTGGGCATCTACACCACGGACTCGTAGTTTAAAAAAAATTACCAGCCCAGCTTTGTGGGATGGTTTGGGGTTTGTATTTATTTTTTTTTTTAAACTTTATGAACGTAGATGTTTCCATATGCAAATCAAAGTTTTGAAGAGCAGCGTTTTGAAGGACAGAAAATAGCGTAATGAAAATTTCAGGGGTGTAAATTTTGACTTTGCAAGGTCTAATTTAAAAAACGTGGCGAAGCAGTTGCATGTTTCAAAGCAGATCTCTTCCATAAAAAAAAAGGCAAGTTGTCTGTGAACAGGCATAAAACCAGTAGTTAAAGTACAGTTTTGTCTAAATTGCCTGTTTTCGAAAAGAAGTGTTATTATCTTATAATAGTAGTCGAACTTCCACAGCAACCAAAAAAGTTCACAGTGCTCGAGCAATAAATGTACCGTATGATCTTGAAACTGGTGTACCTGAGGCTGTTCCTTATAGGTTTTATGCTAATTTGTACCTGTTTTATGCTGACTTAACTGGAACTGTTTCTGACTGCCACTGGTTTGCAATCAAAGCTGGTTTTTTAAATTTAAATAAAATCCTAACTAGGAAACAACTAAAAATACCCACTAAACTTAGCATATGGTTTGCACTCTTACAGAGGAAGAAGAAAGCAAACAAAGCAATAGAGATATTTTTGGAGACACTCTGACTGCACATCTCCACTCAGTGCAATGGAGACGCAAATAAACAAGATGAACAATGTTGAGGCAAGTCACCTTTGTGAGAAACCTGTGCTTTTCGGCTGGTCACTAGCACTTACCTGTGTACCAACAGCACTTGATGACATGAAGTAGATTTGCAGCAGCATTCTGTCTTGTATGAATAGCGTGTCTTACAGCATATGATAGGTGTTTTTTTAACTATTGAAACAAACATCTGTAAGTGGAGAAAAATGTGTTTAGACTCAATTTTATGTATAAGACCTGCTGCTATTCTATTTCTCTTAAAGTTGAGTGGTACTTCAAGGAGGATATTTATATTTATATTCCAAGCATTTCAAATTAGAAACTGTGTAACAAACCATTTTTTCGTTATGAATTGAAAAACAAGGTATTGATGAAAGGATATCACTTGAATTCCTTCATTTTCCAGGATTAACCTGCCTGCTCTGATAAGTTATGCAGATGGCATATTAGTTCCCTGTTGTTCCTTTGATAGGAATGGTTGGACTCGATGATCCAGTGGGTCTCTTCCAACCTGGTTATTCTATGATTCTATGATAGAAGAGCTCATGGGAAAAAAAATAGGCCCCATCCTTTCTTGTCCGTGGGTTACAACAATGTCCATGTTTTGATGGCTTAATTTAATTGGCAGATGTGCTGTGTACACTGTCTCCAGAAGGTTTCTGGCATGGCTGGGGGATGGAGACTGCTGATGGAGAAGATCACCTGGCAGTGCCTGTGGCTGAGCAGCTCCCAGGCCTGGTGTCTGGACTGCAGATGCTCTCTAGGCCAGGCTCATTACTTGGATGGTGTGCAGCCTCCCTAGGCTTGTTGAACTTTTTGGGTCAAAATATACCTCCTTGCTTTAATGTGCCTAACTGCTCTTTCTGTAGGACAGAGGTCCGCACAAAGCATGTTCGATTTATTTAGCATTATCCATGGGTTTCTGTGGTGTCCCAGCAGTCTCCATTTATCTGTCACTTTTTGACAGCTGGACCTTGACAGATGAGCACTGGTGAATCTTGCTGTTGTGATTTAAAAGGTTGCTGCCCTGAGTCATCCTTTTGCTTCTCTGTCACAGGTTACTGCCTCTGCAGCAGGGGTAGCAAGGGAGCAGCGCCTTAAATGCTCAACACTAAGTCCAGTGGCTGAGCGGAAATCCCCTTGGCTCTGTGTGGAGGTACTGGGTGATCAATGAGTGTAACTGGAAACAGACTGGTGTTACCTGGTGACTCTGCTGAGTGACAGCAAGGGACCGGAAGGTCTTACTTATTGCAGCTGTTTGCAAAAATGTAAGGCAGAGCCCTTGGCAGGAATTCCTTGTTTGTGTTTTAAAGCAAGCAGGTGATTCTTGAGGCAGGCTATGGAGGGAGAAGGGGTTGTCCCTGGCCTTGTCTCCGTTGGTTCCTTCTGGCTTTGTCCAAGGGTAACATGGCAAGAAAGACAGGATGTCCATAGGTTTCCTGGTGCACAGTCTAGTTTTGTGCCATGCTAGAGGTATGCTCGTTTCTTAGTTCATTGCTGGAAGAGTGGAGGATGTCCTGGAAGTATTGTGTAATGCTGATGGAAACCAGAATTATAAATGTGGCACTTGTAGTAGTGAACACCTAGTGTTTGGAGATGCCAGCCTCGTGCGTAGTGTCCCTGGGTTAGGTTCAAGAGGCTGGCAGAGGTAAGGCTGGAGGCTGGCACATTGAGAGGCACTCCTAGTGCAAGGAGCAAGCACAGAACCACTGTCCTTTTCTTTCTTCCTGCAGCTAATGAATGTATGACAGCTTTTCCTTGGGCCTCAGACTTGCATGCATTTTCCCTTGAAGATGTTGGAAAGCAGAGCTGTGGCCACAAATTTGTTCTGAGACCACACTTTGGAGGCCAGCCTCTTTGGGGAGACAGGCCAAGCAAACTCAGCAGTGGGATGTTTCTGCCAGCCTCTCCTCTCCTCACCAGACAGACCTGGCAATGGCAGCCCTCTCTTCTCTGCAGCTCACGTTGCCCCAGTCATCTTCTTGTGGCGTGAGCAAACCACCATCCCCAAAGGTTGAAGCCAGAAGCATTTACATTATTAATATCAGCCAAGAGTACCCTTGGGTTTCTGTTTGGGAAGATGATGGTAAAGTGCTGACTGCTGCTCGCACTTGCCTAAAAAAGCAGGGGAGAAATTCTTCTGGGATGTGACTCTAAACCCTTCTGAGCTGCTGTGTGCACTTAAGCAGATACATTTTGAAACCTTTTATGGGCATATTGCAGTGTTGTAGGGGCCATGGCATGCCATCTCCTGCTCCTGAAGCTTCCTTTCCTTATTTTAAGGGCAAAGCCCTCCAGACTGGTGTTCCAGTTCTGCGAAATGCTTAAGCCTGATTTTAAGCACCGTAGAATTCCTGTGGGCCACAAAGAGCTTGTGCTGAAGTGAGCTGTTGCATTAGTTTCTGAGAGAGGAAAATGGTCTTCTCGGCCATTCTCCAAAGGGGAGAACTGCCTGTGGTCACACACCTGGAACTTGCAGTCCCTCAAGCTTGGGATCTGCAAGCACAAGCTCTGTTCCTGTGCCCCAGAGCAAATGTGGTGCTGTGCTCTGCCAGCCCTAGGGGCTGCCTCTGCGATGGGAGGAGGGTGATGGGGAGCTGAAACCCAGCTAGCCTTCTGTGGCAGCTGTGAGTCAGAAGTTGGCCAAGGGAGCATGGAGGGTTCTATGTTTGTACAGTAAGCTCTGGCACCTCAGTGGATGCTGTGATACAAGCCATGGTGCTGCCAGATCCACATGGGGAAGGAAGTTCAGGCTTTATATCTTCCAGCTCTGATCTATAGCAGTAGCTAATGCTGGGATTCAAATAGAGGCCCCAAACCTGCAAGTCCCTATTCCTGGAGAGAGCTTGAAGCAAAAAAGATCCTTGTAAGCATGAAGCCACACTTTGCCATGGTCCCCTTTCTTGCTGCTGTGTCAGTGAAGCTAACTAACTACTCTTGCTCTTGATTGCATTAGCCCAGCAAAACCAGCTGAAGGAAAGACATTGGAAGATGCCTTTGTGGAGGGTGACTCTGAACAAGTGTGTGGAGTTGGTGGATTTCTTCAGCAGCATAGCATCAGTTTGATGTAATCCCTTTGCTGACAATAGCTTTCTGCCATTTGATTTACCCATCTGATGGAGGATGCAGTAACATGCATTTATGTAATTGAGCTATTTGGAAGCTTTAAAACAAATATAAACAAGATGTGCCAGGCTTTCTGGAGAGCCCATCATCTGACATCTCCCACAGAGCATTTAAATAAGTGATTAGATTTCCAAGTGAGGAGCTGAGCTCTTTGAAAATCTGCCCCCAATAAATATTGTTATGCTGGGATTAAAATAAATGCTTTGAGGCACTTGGGCGAATGTTGCCCTTCATAGGCACAGTTTTACATATGGCTTATTGTTGTTTTATTGGTGTTCATGAAACAGCAGAGAAACAGGCACTGACCCCCTTCTTTGTCCCATGGAGCTGCCCATGCCATGTCTGATGATAGCCTTTTGATTAAGAGGAAAGGCTAAAAGATTTAGAAAGCCAGCGTTCAAACCCTCACAATGATGCAGGCTGCTTTAAAGTTCTGTACTGCCTAATTGTGCTTTTTGACCTCGCAGGAGAAGTACAGAGAAGATGCTTTTTAAGACTGAGTAGAGCTGAGCTACTGTAGTAATGAGACTCTGGGTATTTTGGACAGATGTCCTAACTGAGTAAGCTTTTCAGACCCCAGCTCCTTCTAAAGGAATAGCTATCACACATAGTTACTACTTAGGCAAGTTTGCCTGTCTTGTAAAAGCCCCCTCTCCTGTAATGGCAGTGAATATATTCAACTTTACCATAGCTAACGTCTTAGGATAATAAAGTCTTTCTGATGTCCATGCAGTAGAAAGAACACGGCACAAAAGTAAGACTGATCTCAGCTCTCAGCAGCCTTGGTGCTTTATTTCTGACTTTCTGAACATCTGGTTAGTGTTTTGTCTTGGTGTTGGGTTTCAGTGACGTGGTTGCTTGCTGTCCCCACCATCAGCAGTGGGAGTCTGTTGTTGCTGGAGTGATGGATTTTTAACCTCTAACTCTGCTCTTTTACCTTCTCTGGCTGAAACCAACACCTGCCCATGGCTCTATCCTGTCCTCTGTGTGCTTGAGCTCCGAGCTGAAAAACTGAGAGCTGGAAGTGCCTTTCTGCAACATTTAGCTTAAAGCTGTGGGGATGGTGGATATTCCTAAGGGGGAACAATTGGCTTACTGGGATGTGAGTATACTCAAACCAAGCAATTCCCCAAATTTGTAGTGAAATGTTACGGCAGATGGCCTGCTTACAATGTGGGATATTATTAGAACCATGATCAGTGCTAATAAGGTCATTGGCAGTGAGAGAGGAGGTCGGTGTCTGACCTTGTTTGAAAGGTGGCAGGCTGTACTCTGAGAGAGAAGTTTTCTTTTACTGTACTGGAATCTGAGTGTTTAATCTGGCTGCACAGTCGAGGAAAAAGACCCACCACCCAGCCCAGTGTGTCAGCTGTGAGGATGCTGGGGACACTGCTGGCCCCCAGTCTGCACTGAGGTAGGTGTGCAGAGTGCTGTTAAAAAGTGGAGACAAATTCTGCTCTAATTAGCAATCCTGAGAATGGGAACTGGGAGCGGTTTTGCTAGCCCTGCAGACTGGGTATGGTATCACAAGGGGTTGCTGAGTCAGAGGACTGATTAGTGGTGTGCACTGAGTTTTATCATGCCTCTGAACATACTCTGCATTTACACAATAGTTACTTGTAGCTAGTCTCTCTTACACAGGTATCAAGAAAAGCCTCCAAATGACCATTACAGACAGGAATGTTGGGTTCAACCGAATTGCATAGGTAATGCCACATCTCCGTATGGCAGCACCCACACTAGGTTCTGATGAGGATTTAAGACGTTATCCCAGACTATGCTGCTTCACTTCTGCTTTGAGTGAGCAGCTCTGGGTGCTTATTGAGAAAAAATAGCTCTCGGAGGGGCAGTTGGGAAAGCATGGGGTACCTAACTGGGGTGGTGGAGTTGGCCCAGCACAGACACAATGGAGCTGCAGCCAGCCTGCCCAAGAGCACAGCCATCATTAGATAGTGCTTCCCTAAGTCCTTATTATCCTCAGGGGCATGGCTTGTGCTGGGAACAGTCACACGGAGATTAGATTCTTAAAGAGCCCAGGCACAGCCGAGCAAAGTTTGGAAAAAAAACAAACCCTCTTGGTGTGTAATCCCAGCCATGCTGGTTGATCCGTCTGACCAGCGTTTCTTCCTCTTGCTATCTGCTTCTGAAGGATCAGAGTGTGAGTAGAGCTTGCTTTCTCACCGTTAAGTGGTACTTGATCCCGCGTGTTTGGTTCGTGCAGTGTTGTGCTGCATGCAGTGCTTGGGCTTTGCTCCCAGGTCCCTTCCACACAGTGCTACAGATAGATACCAAGCACTGCATGAGTTTGGCAGGAGGAAGTGAGAGCCTTGTGGAGCTGGGTGTTTCAGCTCATGCAGTAGCACTTCAGTAGCCATTGCAGCAGGGAGTTTGAAAGCTGGACACGTAGACGCGTGGAAAGTCAGCCAGATATGGCAGAGGTGATGGTGTTCGAGGTCAGCCATAGGAAGGAAGGCGCTTTCATACTCATGGGGAAATCTTGTTTCATAAAACAGCGGATTTCCGAGACGGAGAGTTGTCTTTGGAGGAGTTGTCACTCCTTCTCAAATGCTGTAGGGGAAGGCACTGAAAGATGCACCTGGTGCATCTTGCAGGAGCACTCCCAAATCTTGCTCCCATGTTGCAAGACTTGCAGCCTTATATCCTGTTTCTCCTTTCTGCTCTGTTTCCTCCTCCCTTCCAGGCTTATTTGTCCCCAAGCCCTCCTGCAGCTCGCCTGTCCTTTCTGTCCCTGTCACTACGTGTGGTGTCTGCAGGGTCTGAAGAAAGCAGCTCAGGAAGTGTCCTTCCCTCCTCCTCTCCTGTTGCTTCAGCAGTCATTTTTATTTCTTGGTGCATCTGGTGCACTTCTAGATGAAGAAATAATCATCATACTTACCTCCCCACAGACACTGGCACCCTGCAGTGTCTGTTGTGTTTCCTGTAAAGCCTCTGTGGCTACTGCAGGATGGGAGCTGGAGCAAGGCAGACAGAGTTACTCGGAGCTGGGAGCAGGAGAGCCATCAGGATTGATAAAAAGAGGACAGGAAAGTCTGAAACTTTCACTGAGCTGTGAGAGATGGACCGTGAAGGAAGAGGTGGGGGTGGCTCTATGAAGAGCACAGCGGCTCCCCAGGGACCTCTCCCACAGGACAGGGGAGCTTGAGGATGTGGCAAGGACCCCTGCCACTCGTCACTGTTGGCTTTACTAGCATTTGCAGCAGGGTGTGGATTACCCCACAGCCTTCCTGCCAGCTTGCATTGTGCTTCTGTCACCAGAGCCAACTCAAACTGCTCCTGCGCCCTGTCTGGGAGAGTTGAGGAGAGGAACAGGTCCCTTGGGGGCTGAGAGGCAAATGGGCAGGATTGCTTTTAGCTGGTGATGCAGAGAGAGATGGGAAGGGCAGGCTGCCTGCTGCCATGAGGCAGGAGATCATAAAGCATCAAGGGCATCACAGCCGCAGCTCTGCAGCTGCACCAGTCCAGCACAGGGCAGCTGGCATGCAGTCTCGGTGCTCCTCAGGCTTCCCTTAGCCGCCTGGGGTTCTTCTACCAAGGTGTATTTAGACTGAAAACTCTTCAGGCTGGGACCGTCTCATTCTGTGTTTGGTTAGTAATCAGAGCAGGACCCTGAGCCTGCAGCATCGATGAGTATTTGTATTCTTCCCACAGCCAAAAATCCCCTGCTGTGGCCTTGTGCGATAAAGCACAGATTGAATTAAGAGGATTTTCATTGTTGTTGTGTTTCTCTAAGTCTACAGTAATGTAAAATCTTTAGAAGTCTTTACTTGGAACAGAGCTTGCATTTGCTGGGACAGAAACACTACTGAAAATTTTTTCATTGTTTCGATGGTGCTAATTCTCAGTGATTTTAAGCATCGTTTCTGAGCTTAGCCCAGCCAGAAGGAAAGCATTAACACTTTCCTTAATATTACTTCTTTTTTTGTACTAGAGGTACTTGAACAAAAATTTGCGCAGGGCTTTCTGCCCGGGCTCTATCAGAATTCCATCTATCTCGATTTAAGCAAGTGAGAGCATTTTTTCCAGCTGGGTGTTCGGGTATTCACTGACGGCATTTGCTGACGCCGGCACCGGTTGTTCTGCATTCCAGACTCCCTAATGATACTGGAGCTTCTTTGCAGCAGCTCCTCTCACATGGTAGAAAGGGTTCAGATGTCCTTAGGAAAGGTCACACTTCCTTGCAGAAAAAAATCTCCTATCATGATCCACTATGGGCCCATCTCACCTAGAAACAAATGAATATTTGCATTGCAGTTGTCCCTGATCAGAGTAGTGAAGAGTCTGTTTCTCATTGCCCTTTTAGGGAGGATTTGTGCTGTATCTGAAGGTCTCTTTTGTCAGTGACAGAAACGGAATCCATGAGGTCAGTGTCTGCCTGCCTGCCTAAAAGAAGTCTTGGTGTTTAGACTGCTTTCTAATAAAAAACAGCCTTTAAAAGCTAGTCTTTGCATTCCTCCTTGTCTTCAAAAGGCTGAGCATCAGCTGGTCTGTACTGCACCAGTGACCAGGACAAGGATAAGCAGCTCAGAGTCGAACATGATGGCAAGAGTTTGGAAAGCAGAGCAGTAATGCAGAAAGGGCAGAACCACCACCACCACCATCCCGCCCCAGTAATTTGATTAGTTTGCTTTATGTGGCTGAAGCCTGAATAAGCAAGCATGTCCACATGAATATGTCTTAATTGCTTCTACCTCCCTCAGTTTTTCTCGTGCTCTCAAACCTAAATAAGTGAATCATGCAGTTATTAAAAACACAAACTCTGAAAACCTAAGCAAATGAAATGAGAGCCCTGATCAGTACCATTCCTATTGGTCTGCTGGGACAGACGGACGAACGGAAACAGTGCGCGCACACACACACACACACATACACACAACACATTCCTTTCTTAGCTGTTCTGGCACTTAGACCAGTGCCACTCAGGAGAATTTAGGTCAGGATTTCTGGCAGGGCGAAAGTTGCATTCTGCAGGAGAAACTGGATATATGTACCCAGTAAGGCTGTGCAACCTTCTCAGTGTCCTGCCCTACAGCTCTTGTTATGGAGGAGGGAACAGATCTAATCAGCGGCTACAGGGAATTAACCTTTAAGCATCTGAAATCTTAGTTTCTACAAAGTATGTTTTCTGTTACTGCCCATTCCTGGCATTGTGTGGAGGAAGAAAAACGGTTTCTAGATTTGGGGGTCTTTGGGCTCTGCAGCACATAGTGGCTCTGAATTCTGGGTCTATAGGTCAGCACAGAGTGCAGGGTGAGCAGAAAGCCTTTTTCAGCCTTGCAGCCTCCATGTTGACTTCTGTCCTGGGAAGAGTTTATTACTTGAGTGTGCACAGCGAAGATGCTTTGGCTGAGTGAGATGGTATGAATCTGCACAGACCAGTTCCTCGTGAGACTCGACAAAAGACTGGAGGAACAGAAGTCTGCAAGGAATTTTGTAATTGGGACAGATGGAGGCTGTTTTAATAAGTTAATCTTAAATTAACATATTTTTAGATACTGACACAGAATTTGGCATCCCATTCCGTAAGGCTGGCTGCCCCTGTGCTACCTGTGACTCTAGTGCATGTGAACTGCAGTTAAATACGGCTCATTGCTTGCAGTTTTAGTGCAGAACTCTGTAACTGCAAAATTCTCCATTTACCCATAGACATGGCAGTGCGCTATCTTGGGCTTTGCCAGCCCATCATGCTTACCTCCACGGAAAAAGACCTGTCCTGTTTGTGCAGCTTACCGCACTGCTCCGTGGGCCCAAGTCTAAGCAAACACCCTGCCTTAACTTCCCTTTCACTTGAGATGGTAGCAAAGATCAGTCACAAATCTCTTTTCATGTGCCCCACGCTTCTCAAAGAGCAGCTCTGAAGGTGTTTTCTTAAAAGAAAAATCCCCTTTGTGACTTATGTGCGCATACGTTACTGGCTGTAATAAGGAACACACTAAATAGATCAGTCTGCAGAAGCTAACTGAGGTAGAATATTTGCCTAGGGCAAGGTGGGCTTTTTTTTTTCTTTTTGTTTGATTTTTTTTCCCTTTGTTTTGATTCCTTTTTCTTCAAGCCTTGCTGTCTCCTAGATGAAGGAAGGCTGTGATTTGATGTTGCTTGGTCTGGATACCCTCTTTGGAAGCCAGGGCCTGTGCACGATGCATGGTCCTGTCCTGCTGTGCTTAGAGCAGGCTGCAAGATACCTCCTGAAGGTGCCTTTTGTATCTGCACCTTTAATCTTCTGATCAGCAACAAGTTCATTGTACCATTAGTGTGAAATCTGAGGCCTGGCCAGGGCTGGAAAGATTTGGGGTCCTTGCTTGGAGATGGGTGAGAGCACATGGCATTGGTGGCACTTGGTCAGCCCTTCTCCTGGTGGTCTGGTATCTTCTCCACTAATCTGGAACAAAGGAAGGTGGAGTGCTGTGCACAAACCTAACGCGGTGTATCAGGCTGAAAAAGGAGCATGAAGCCACAGCTTGGTCTTTGGTGGACCTAACTGTAGCCAGAGAGGCACCACTGTGGGAGAACGTGGCTGGAGGGAAGAGATGAGTGGGAAGCAGTGAAGGGAATCAAACGATGGGACAGAGAGGAGTGAGAGTAGCAGAGGAGCTGGGGACATCAGTCGGCAGCCATCAGAGCAAGGGGCAAGGGGAGCCGGCTTTGCTCTCTGCTGCTCTTCTGTAGGTCAGATCTCAGCCAAGAGCAATAAAGTGTCGTCTGCCTTGGAACATCAGACCCCTGAGCTCTGGTGGACATCTGGGAGCAAATCTTGACTTGCAGTGGCAGCTGGGCGTCACCTTGCACTGCATTTGCCTGCTCCCTGCAGTCACCTCCCCAGTGGCATCAGCTAATACACAGAGGGACTATCATGTCCTGTTAAGACATCTGTTGATGTTTCCAGCCAAAGGGCAGTGGTGTGCCTCGGAAGAAGTCCTCAGCATCCTTCCCTGCTCAGTGCGCTCCTGCCTTGCCCCCAGACAGCCCCTCGAGGGGGTGGCACATCCTGCAGAATTTTTCTTTCCATGTTGAAGATTCTCCCTGGGACTTGTCAGTCCACATAGAAGTAATTATTTTTTAAAGTTTTTTCTTTTTTTTTTTTGAAAACCAGGAATCTGTGCCCATTAAGCAGCTGCTTTCTGAGCAAAGCAACGACACAAACAAAAATTGGGCTAATCCTCAGTTGGTAAATTGTTATATTCTGCCAAGTTTAAAAAAAAAAAAAGCCAAACCAACAAAGCAAACCCAGCCACCCACAAACCTCTTTATCTGCAGCTTCGTTTTGGTTTCCAAAGCACACTGAGAATAAGGTTTTCTGAGCATGGCTTTGCCCTCTGCAGGACAGGAGGAAGGGTTTGGGTCGGACACTTAGTTAGCAATCTCTGCGCTTCCCTGTTTGCCTTCTCCCTTGTGTAAACTCAAGGAGCAAGGCTGCTGGAGGTGGTCACGCATCTGATATTTGTATTCATGAACACGGTGCTTTAACATTTATTCTCCTGGGCTTTAATGTACTTTGGTTGGTTCTGTCTACGTGTGGTTTGCTTGCTGCAATTGTAATATTCAACAGCCACTGTAGGTAGAGGAAGGTCAGAAGCATCAACTTTCTATATGACCTTGACAGATTCAATCAGCCTGTGAAAGTTGTAGAATTGGATTATGGGATTTGCAATGAAAAAGTGGTTTAAGGGACAAGAGAAGCTACACTTGGTATTTTCAAAAGCTGGTCTGGTGTAATAGCAGTCGGAAGGGACAGAACTGAGGGAAATGAAAGGTGGGAGACTTATTAGAAGCTTTATTTTGTTTATTTTTCTGTGAGGTTTTGTGGTGGTTTTTAATATGGAACTCGTGCAATATTGTTCCAGAAGCTGGTATGGTTTTCTTGCTATGTATTGCAGAAGAAAAATCAATGACATGCTAGTCTTTCTATCTTCCAGGTAGAATTGATTTCTTTTCTTACAAATAGTCCCACGTTGAAACATTCACCTCCAGGAATATTAACGTTGCAGGATGTCACCTGCTTTACATCCTGCTTTAAATACATGCAGTGATCCCAGGGCTAACCATGCTCCTAAACGTGCTCTCTTTACTGGGCACTAAATGCCTTCCTTCGTAATTGTTATTGATCAGTTGCTTGAGCAGGGCTGTGGCCAGGGCTGTCTGTAAAAGCTTATTTCACTTTGAGAGAGCCTGTATTTGATGCTGTATTGAAGAAAAGTATTCTATTTTGCTTTTAACATTCCTGAACCTGGGAGAGTAGTGGAATAATACTTGGAAGACATTAAACGTGATCAGTTCAGAACTCTAAACTGATGATTCTTCTGGGCTGGTTTCACCTCATTTCATATATGTGGCTGTAACAGACTGATGCAGGTCACAGAATGTAGCCTGATCAAGATATATCGATGGACACAAAAGAAAAGGGCTTGAAGTCTTTATTCCTCTCTTTTGTGAAATGAGATTGCTGCTCATTGCAAGTAGTAATCTCTCAGATGAATATGTTTTTCTTCTATAGCTCATAAAAAATATACTGTGACAGGGCTTTACTCTTAATATGTACTTCTTGGACTTGGTAAACACTGTCCGTTGCTTGGAGCAAGCAAAAATGTTCCACAAACCAAAAATGTTAAAATCAATACACGTTTTTCATGGAGCATAACAGAGCATACCATTGGCCTGAATGAAGAGAGCTTGGCAGGAGAACAGAGCTGGAAAGGGTTGTCAAGATGTAAAAATATAATGAAGGAGCTACAGGGCTTTTCCCCAACAAAATAACTGCTCTGAGTTTGTAAGAACCTTCAAGTATAACAAACAGCTTAGAATGAAAATCCTGCATGAAAGCAGGACAGCCACGATCTCTTTGTGCTGTCCTGGGGAAATTCAGCAGAACATTGCTGTATTCAGCAGTGTGCAAAAGTAAAACTTCACTCACAGCAGCTCTTGGCTTCCCTAATTGCCAGGTGAATGAGTATTTGGGAGTTCAGGCTGCCTCTGGCTGCTTAGAGTCTACTGGAACACAGGAGTTGCATTTCCCCACCCCCCTTGTTTCTAATTAAAATTTAAAAAAAATGGTGGGGTGATGGTACTTGTTTAAATACTCAAGCTCCATGCAAATAAGCAGTCCTTTCTGTGTGGAGTTGCCTTTGCCTACTGAGTTCAGTGGTTTGAAGCTCTTGGCAACAGCTGTGAGTAACTGTCACTGGTTAAGGTGATACCAAAAAGGGAGATAGGATGTTGAAATGCTACTGCCTCTTTATTTTTCTCTCCTGCTCTGGTATGAGCTGTGTAACAAAAACAATTTTGACAAGCATTTTGAGGCTGCAGACTTCGTAAGCGAGTCCTAGATAAGCGTGTTTGAATCCCAGCAGAGTGCATCTGATCTTGAGAAGCCCCCTGTCCAAGTGCTTTGCCGTTTCATACACACTATTTGAAAGGACTGATATCTGCAGAAGGATTTGTCCATGCTGTGCATCTATTTGTTCCCAGCGTTTTATATTATGACTGTCTCTTACCCTGGTGTGAGCTGATGCAACGTGATGTGCTTGGTATACTTCTGTTTTTCTGATACACTGGCAGAACTGGTCAGCTGCTCACACTGTTTGTGCCACGTGATGGGAAGTGTGTTCCCTGCTTTGAGCTGAGTGCTGCTGTTCCTCACATCATGCCTGTAAATGGAGGCCTATCCAGCTGTGCGATGGGTAGATGGTGTGCACAGCGGGTGTGTGCCTGGTGGCAAGGGGCAGCTTCCTTCCCAGTCCTGTGGTGGAGGAAAGGGCTTCAGCAGAGCGTATTCCCCACAGCCAGTGGCATGCAGGAGCACAACCTCTTCAGCCCTGGTTTGTGCCTGTTCTAGAGGCTGGCTTTCGTAGACAAAGGCCAGGTGACAAAAGAGATGGAGGTGTTGCAGGTCTCTGGCAGTGTTTGTTCAGCAGTCCCCTCAGCTGGCTGTTGGCAGCTTTTGTCTGGGCTCGAATACATTTGCAAAAATGATGCTGACGTTTTTCTTCCTCCTGTCCTTCCTTCCCTCTCCCTGCAGAGCAAAAATATCCCAGCAAAGCAGTCACATGGGTGAAAGGGGGAGGCTGAAGAACAGCTCCAGTGTCCTAGAAACAGGAATTTCTGTCTCTGCTTCCTATGCCTTCTGCATTTTTCCTCTCTCACTGGACATGAAGCAAGTTAGACCCTACCTGGACTGTATTGGCTGTGTTTGTCTGACCTGCTTTTGTAAAGTTGCAGAGGAATTTAACTTTTTTTTAAGCCCAGACACCTACAGTTACTTGTTTACCTGTTGGTTAGCTCTCCTCCACAGCTGTAGGGAGAGGAGAATGGGGCAGACTGGGACTGTGCAAAATGCATGAGCCTCTCGGGAGCAGGGTGAAGGCAGGGAGTCTGCTTGGTTTGCTCTGAGGGTTTTCTCACTGCCTTGCACTTGCACATGCCACCGAGTTTTTCTTTGAGCTCAGTTCAAAAGGACCCAGAACTCTTGTCGTAGCTGCTGAATGGCACCTGCTTTCATTTGAAATCATGCAAAACATGAAGGTTCACTCATTTCAGTCAAAATCAAGTCTAGGCTTGTTCAGAAAGGGCTTGACCTGACATTCATTGAAGCCATGAAATTCAGTTGCTGTTTCAGTGACAAGCTGGGGCTGCTGTGAAAGTACTGGAAGCGTTCGTAGCCCTGGGAGCTTGCAATAGATATTCAGGTTTTTCCACTGAAGCTTTATGAAAAGGCAGGTCTAATTCTTGTCCTCTGTACCCTGACAAAAGACGTGTCCCTGTTTGCCTGAGCAGCCCAGGGTTGGAGCTGACACGCAGCTGCTGCAGCTCAGAACATCTTTCAGAACAGCATCATATCTGGAGAGGTTTCTCCAGTGACCGCAAGAAAACCGAGTTGGGCCAAAATAACACCTGAGGTGTTTTTAGCAGTTTTCTTCTCATCTGTCTGCGCAGGCTCAGTGGGGTGGCTCTTTGGACCCAGAGGTGGGAAGTGCAAAGTAGCTGGGTAAAGCTTATCGTAGTGATATTGCAAAACTGTGGTTTGTGGTTTTTTATGGGTTGTAAGAATCACATTTCTAGCAAATTATAAATTCATGAACTATACTCATTCCTAGCTAGAACATTCATTTCACAGAGTCTATCTCATCCCTATCTGGAAACTACCAGATTAACCTTAACTCTAGCATTTTTATCCACATACGCTGAAATTGAAACTTCTGTATGATGGGAAGTCTGCATTGCTTCCTTTCCCTTTGAGGCTGATTGCCATCTGGTAACGCTAACTAGAAGATACATTTTGCGTTTTCTTTTCAGCTATGATCTGTTCACAGCTGGATCCCCACCATAACAGCAGTGTTTCTGCTCTCTGTAAATGGGTGTTACAGCTGCAGTTGAAAAATGTCAGCAGCAAGCTGTGCTGCACTTTTTTTTATTGCCGTTACAAGTAACTTCAGACCACCAGCTTCCTTGTACACAACGCTGTGTACAAATGCATGCTTGATGGCAAGTAGGACTGGTGGCACAGGAGAGATGCAGAGCACTAACTCTCATGCATCCCTGCAGGTGTCCAGAGAGGAGCAGAAAAAGCAGTAGAACTGGAAAGCCTTTGAGATGGGTTGTTTTGGAGAGATAGTGAGGGTGGAGTTGCTGGCATTAGCGTGGCACAAGTCAGTTTCCAAACAAGACAGGGAAGAAAGCATAGGGGAAACTTTAATGTGACAGCGCACAACGGCTTGGAAAACTGAGTTTAGTGGCAGTCTGGAAGGATGTGCTTGGAAGACTGATTTTGTTTTGTTCTGATTACTTGAATGATGGAATAGAGAGAGTGTGCTGGTTAAATTGGTAGGGTGCTCTGAGCTGGGAGGAATAACAGACATTTTAGAGAACTAGATGTGGAGTTGAAGATAGTCTTGACAGGTTGGAAAAATAGTTCTTAAAAAAGGGTTTGAGTCCAAGAAAAGTAGTCAGAAATACTGCATTAAAGTGAGTTGGCTGCATGATACAGGATGCAGCATATCTGGGTAGGCAGTAGTTCTGGAGAAAGCTAGTTGAGAGTGAATGAAAAATATTACATTGTTAGAAGGAAAGAAAATGTCATGTGGGGATGTATAAGCAGCAGTGTCATCAGCAGGACATGTGGACAAAATCTTCCTTACCGCACTGATGAGCAGTTAGCTGCAGTGCAGTGCCCTGTGTATGCATGTACCTCAGCAGGAATGCAGGCTGGCTGGAGGAACAGCCCTATAAATGGCTTGGAGACCCTGCTCACCAAGTTGAGAGAGCATGGTTTGTATAGTCTAGAGCAGAGAGGTTTGAGGAAGGGAGGTAGATGTGACTGAGGCCTTCAAGTATGGGCCCTCCCTCAAAGAGGAGGGGAATAATTCCTGTTCTGGCCCTCTAGGGTAAGACAAGTTTTAGGCTTTGGTTGCAGGAGGATCAAAACTGCAGTTGAGTATCAGGAAAAACTTTACAGCTGCAGGGAGAGTGATGTGTTGGAGTCCCTCGTCTGGGAAATATACAAGTAATGGGTATAAAGAAAATAGGTGAAGCTGATTTGTGTAGTCCTAGGGGTGATGTGTCCTTCTAGACCTGCTTTTTAGGATCCTTGTAGGTGGGCTAACAGCCTTCCATGAGAACGCAGTCGAGGAGTGCTTTGTACGAAATTACACTTTAAAACCTCTCTGTAACTGTGAGCTATTGCAGCACTGCGAGGAGAAAAGCATTGCTATTAAGCAGAAATTATCTGATGTACTGTGCCAGGGTCAATGTTCAAGGGAGGTTGCAAGGTTGTACTTCTCCCTGACTCAGTTGGCAGCATAACTTTTAACATTTCATTAGTCTGTAGAAAAGAATTGTAGATAAGGTACGTACAGAGCTAGGCTTTGAACTGCAGCAAGTGACAGCTTGGCTGTGTGAACACCTATTTGTGAGAGGTAACACTCACTAATGATCAGTCTGACTTGTCAGCTCCAGCCTGCTTTGTTTCCCTGTTGAAAACATGCTATTTCTGTGCTATTTGATGTTGTTTGCCAAGGGGAAGGTGTTTACTCCAGAAGTGAGGTGGACAGCCTTCTCATTTCTTCCCTCCAGCACAGCTCTCTGCCTGTGCAGAAAGAGGAGTGCGATGCAGTGTTGGAGGTGGCAGGGTTGCCACACAGTCCAGCCAGTGTGCCAGTTGCTCAGCCCTGGAGCAAATTGCTTAGGGACAAACCAAAGTGAGCACCAAGCACTTGAGTTAGAGTGGTAGATGGACTGTGTTCCTAATGCCCTGGTTGTTTGCTTTCCTGGGAGGGTAACTTTGAAGCTGCCATTCCCCATAGCATGGGTGAAGAACTTGGGCTTAGGTATTACCAGATACTGACTGTGTGTCCCAGTCCCTCTCTTTTCATAGAGAGCAGATGGCAGTAAGGGTAGACCTGGTGCAGCATATGCTGCTCAGTGTATGTTCTTAGCTGTGCTGCACGGACACAGGGGTGAAGCCCAGAGCTCCCTTCTTTCTGCCTTCCACTGTTGCATTGAGAATTCACGCTTTGTGGGCAGTTCTGCAGCCTGGTCTCTGCCTGCCCTGCTAATTCAGGGGCAGACAGTGTGGTGACTGAGATTGTACTGCATATATGAAAGCCACGCAAAGCTCTGGTGGGCGTGAGGATCCCCAACAAGGAGAAGGCCTGTGTTTGCATGTGCTGAGTGGGATGGGAAGCAGAAAATGTTTCGTGCCTCAGCCCTGGAGCGACAGGCACTGAGTAAGCAGGGCCAGCACATCTCTGAATGTGCCTCCCCACTGAGTTCCTCTTAGGAGGGCTGGAAATCTGCTGCTTCATGCAGGGAGAAGTTATGTAGACAAGCTGTGTTTTGGTGCCTGGTTTTGTGCAAAACATGGAAATCCTTCCCTGCCTGGTCTCTTTTCATTCTTTTTGCTGTCAGTCATTGCACATGTCATCAGTATCTGTGGAAAAAACAGCACAGTCAGGGCACAAGCCTACTGCAGTCTCTAGTGTGTGGAGAACAACATAGAGATTATGTTATTATTATGCTTAGAGATTTTTCACATGAGAACTGCTGGTGATTGACAGGACATACAGTGCAGTCATTAAAACCAGAAATGTGGGTCTTCTATGGAGCCCCCGTGCTGGTGTCCAGGATTAAAGAGACTGTAACAAACTGTATTAGTCTTGTAAACGTGAGCAAGCCTTGATTTTGTGCTGGAAGCCTTGTTTCTGCAGCACAGTTTGGCAACCAGAGAGCAAAGAATTCGTACAGCATGTTTAGGGTAGGTCCATCCAGCCTGGTGCAGTAGCCGGCATGCTCTTAAGTGCATCCCTCCAAGCTAGGATGCAGATGACAAGGTGCAGCCCAGCAGACTCCAAACAGCCAGGTGTAATGCAGGTTGTTCTACTGGATTTAAGCGTGCTGCACTCGAAACAGCTGGCTTTGTTGCACTGCAAGCTGCTGTCACGTTAGCTAGTGTCAGATGCCAGCCATTTACAGTATGCGCCATCACAGCATGACTTAAGTTGGCAACACAAGAGTCAATCACATGCCAGCAGCCTACTGTAAGGGTGGGAGAGTGTGTGGGAAGAAAGGGGGAGAAAATGCTCTTACAAAATCTTTTAATGATTTATTTTTGATATCCATTTTTCAAGCCTTGGGAAGTGCAGTCCATATGCTTTTTCCTCCTGGCTGTAGTTGGCAAAGAAGCTGACAAATATGGTCCCTCAGACTCCTTCCAGTTTGCAAGGAGCCAGAAAATATAGTTATATTTAGCATGTTACCAAGGCCAGCAGCAGAGTCTGTTGCTGGGTGGTGATTCCCTGGCTGCAAGCTCACGTGCCATCCGGGACAGGTTGGGAATGCGCCTTCCCTGGAGTCAATACTCAGGCTAAGTTAACAGCAATGTTAACTCTGTTTACAACGGGAGAGCTGCACTGGTCCCAGCAGGCTCGGCATGCCGCTTGCTGACACAAGTCAGTCCTGAATGCTGTGTCCCTTCCTGGCTCGTGCTGTGACCCACTGCAGCTGCTAGGATGGTGTTTTATGATGCAGTGCTTCAGCTTGGAGAGTGTCTCAGTAGATCGCTGGGACTGTCCTCTGCCCTGTGCTGAGCATTCAGTGTGCTGGAGCCACAGCAAAACAATCACTGCAGCAAAACAGTGCCCTTTAGCACAAAGATGCTCATCTGAAATTTAGGGGCTTGATACTGAGGCCTGTCCTGTTGTATTTCCTCATGTTGTATGCCTAGGCCACCTAGGTATGAAATGGAATTGTCCTTATTTGTCCCCAACCCAGTATCCATGCAGCAGATTTGCTACCAGCTCCCTGTTGTTTTCCCTGCTGTGTTGCATCTGGTCCTCAGAAGTGAATAATGGCAATTCCTTTGTCCTTCTGGCAGCTTTCATAGAGCTGAAAATTGGTCTGGAAGAGTGTATGTATTGCTGAGAAGTACTGAGAACTGTGGGTGTTGTTCTGGAAGGGTAGAAGGGCTCACCCCTGCCGGTGTTGGAGCTCAGAGGATACTAGAGGTGCCCATTGCTTTAGAGTAAGACATCTTGAAAGCTGGTTCATAGCTGGATGTCTAAACTGGGAACATTCTGTGTCAATGTGAGTCACATCATCAGTTCCTAAAATGCATTGTCTGAGAGATGAAGAACCTACTGTGGTGCTGGAGAGGACAACTTGACTCAGCTGTGGCTTGTAACCCATCCTGGTGAAACGCAGTGGTTGATGCTCAGGATCGAAATGGCGGCAAGGAGGAGCTACACTGAAGGTGTGGGTTTGAATCTGAGTGCAGTGGTGATTCATTTAGTTTTGAAGCCCTAATAGCCTGACTGACAGCCGTGTGGCACTTCACAGCCTTCGCTCTGCAGCATCATCTGCGCAGCTCTCAGCTCCTTGCAAAAACGTGCCCTCATTGGCAGCAGGAGCACTCTGTGGGCACTGGTTTCTGCTCACAGCTCTGTCTGCAGGATCAAGGCCTTGTGCTGTATGGGCTTTCTTTTTTTGTTGGTAGTAAAAACATTCTGTTTGTAGAACCCCCTGTTGGAATTAAACAAACTGTGTTTTGAGAAAAAAGTAGAACAAAGCTTCACACCAAGCTGGGGTAGCCAGTATCAGTGACAAGCAAAATTTCAGTTGGAAAAGCAAAGTCCTTTTCAAGTTGAAGGCAGCCATGTAAGTATTGTTTACAAAAAAC